>NW_022145749.1:8353379-8795575 GCF_002938485.1 Sitophilus oryzae | reverse complement strand
TTGGTATTACTTCGTTCGGTTACGTGCTTGCGCTTGTGTAAATTCAAAATAGAATTGCTCTACGTTTGCACCAGTTTCTTCATGATGAATTTCTCATTATTGGTTGCTCAATATCGGTGACATTGAAATCGCTAACAGCGAATACATTGATTGCATTAAACTCCTTTGGAAAAGTGAGTTTATTGTCACAACGCTATTGCCGTCACAGATACCTATATAGAGTTTTTACCAATTTTTAAAGTTGGATTGTAAATCTTGAGAACTGTAAATCCTTTTGCAAATATTGCCCTGTTAATATTTTAAAATTTGATATCTTTGTCAGACGGAGTTACCGTGAAGAAGTTACAACAGGTCAATATCTGCACGCCTACTACTACTTCTGGTTAATATCCTGCCAATTTATTCGTTTTCTATAGCAAGTTTGAATTAGTAATAAATGGTCATCTGCAGCAACAAATACCTCATACCTTCTTTCCTAAATTTGTTTACTAGTTCTGTGATTAAACGTTCTTTGTTAAACCAATTTCCTTGGGAGTTCTTAACTCGGTTCAGGGACAACGGTATTCTCGTCCAGATATAATTTGAGGACAACTTCTTTAAAATCGCCATACTCTGTCATTTCTAGGCTCTTCTATTTACTGTTTTTATTTTAAAAGCCATAACCATCCAGACACGACAGTTGCTCTATTCCATAATATTTTAGTATGTAACTAACGTAGCGCTGCCGACAAATATTCGTAATCCCTTTTTAAACGTATTAAACGTAGAAACAAATATCCTCCATCAATGACATGCTGCTTTCAAAAATATGGTCTCAGGCTGCTTTCAAAAATATGGTCGTTCTAGAGACTTTATTATTGACAATCACAATTTGTTGTAGAAAGCTGCTTTATTAGTTTGCCTCATTGGGCCTTTCATCGAAAGAGAAAGAGGTACTGAAGCTAATTCGAAACTAAAGCACTTTTTAACTCCAGGCTAGAATGAACGGTACAAATAATTCTTTGAAATAATAATGTTGAGTCAACTTGAACATCATTGCCATTCATTTTCATTGTATTGCTCAAACTAGATATCAGCTTTACCCGATTTGCACGACGCACTTTTAAACTTTTAAATAAAATCCCATCTTTAACATTTGATAATTGGTGGATTAGGCCTACAATGAGATACACTTTAAAATACATCAAATACTGCTTACCTCAGGGAACAGTGCTGGAAATGAGTACAAATCACCATTTTTATAGGGGTGGAGGAGTGAGAGAGAAGAACGTATATTAAAATTCCTATAAGTATAATTTTAGTGGTTACTACTTTTATTGCACAATTGACATTAAATATAGAGACAGATTCGGGCTGCATATAGTGCTAGTCACAACCAACCATTATGTTGCGCCCTGCGCGCTATTATTAACTTTAGAAAAAAGAGGTGTAATTATCTTTTTTTATAGAATTTTTTTTTATTTTAATTTTCTATACGATATTTTTGGTATCAATTTGCGCCGTTGTCAAGTTATCCCAAAACTCAATATGGGGTGAAACGTTGTCCTGGGGAATGGCACTGTTCAGACGACGGGAACTTTTGGTTTGGTGTCGTTCATGCTATCCCAACATACCACCTGATTTTCAAAACTTTCTGAATTTTTTATTCCCGGATATGTCATAATATTGAGGGCTATAATATTGCAGACTAGAACTGTGGAAGGTGAAGTAGTTATTAATTTATATAACGTAGCTCTCTCTGTAAAAGTTTTGAATAGTTACCCTATTTACATTTATTTTTTGTTTCTGCATAACTGCAAAATTATGTGATTCGCATATTTTAGTTTTTAATATTCTCTTCTCTAAGTGTTTTGAGTGTAATGTTATTTTTACGTTTGGAAATAGGTAAAGCTGGATAAATAAATTGTCTTAGAACTCTTGTTATAGAACAAAATTAATTTTATAAACAAATACAAAATCCTAAAATATGAGTTGCTATTTAGACAGAAGATATGTAAATGTACAAGGAAGATGTGTAAATGTACAGGGTTGTCCGATTGTAATGAAATTTTGGCAACATATTCTACAAATAAAAATTCACGGATAACTTTACAAGATGCAACCGGGGGGCATTGAAAATGATGAAAAACGTAAAAATAATATGATTCGTGTTAATATGAGTGTATTACATACATGTTTAAATAACGAACTTAACGAAAAACAACTGATTTAAAGATTCACTGAAAAGTAGTAGTGTGTAACATTAAATAAAACATTATCAATAATAATTATGCGATTGCACCTATCCGTAAAACAAGCAAACAAAAAAAACCTCAGAAAAAACAAATAATAACATACAAAACATCAGGTTAACATGATGACAGATCATGATCAATGACAGATAAAAATTCTTACGGAAAGTTACACTTTACGATATAATTTTCTAACTGTTAAAGGCAAACCCATTTAAACCTGAAAACTTTTTAATACTACTGTATCCTAAAGACTTTTAAATTACTAAATTCTTAAACGCTATGTTTTCTTGGCTGTTGTGCGTCACGTCACAGATTAACAGGTGCGTCACGTCACAGATGCTGCAGACCACTAGACCGGTCGTAGAAATTTATATTATACAACTTGTAGTCAATCTACAAAAATATTATCAAAACTTTTTTTTTTTCTTTTAAAATGTAACAAGATTTTGTAAAAGGTATGGTCAAATCATAAAATCTTGAATTTGATATGAGTTTCTTAGTTTTAAACTAATATAGTGGCGGAATTACAAAATTCCTTTCAGCGTAATGAAAATTAATGGGTTAAATATATTTTTAAATTTTAATATGTCTGCGTCTCTCTCGCGAACTGTCGTCTCTTGTATTATCTACTCTTTGCCTAGGCTTTAAAATGATTTTTTACTTCTTTATAGAAAACTAATTATTTCAATAAAAAAAAGTTTTTATTTTTCCATCTTTTTGTTATTTAAGAGCACTAAAACACTGAGTTCTTTTTGACTACTTTGAGGGATAATTGAGGAAGATATATTTCGTTATGATGTCACTAAATAAACCCTTGTTAAAATGTTATACTGTCTGGTTTATAATGTTATAGTATTGCATTTTCGTACAGCAAACTTTCATTCCCTGTTCTACTCCCTACGGGTATAAAATTTCATAAAATTATTTTTTTTTTTTTTTAAAAAAACATAGTTAACAGGTAATTAGTTTTAAGCAAAAGGTTTTTATATAAGATTTTTACTAACTTTACCCATTTGGTTGATGAATTTCAAAATTTCTTCTAATTCTTTTTTGTAGGATTTCATTCTTCTAGACCAAATAATAGGGAATTTTCATACAACAAACTGTTCCGAGATAATTCTCTCTAAGAGGATGAATTACCTAAAATCGCTTTGTGTAACTAATTCGCTAATGTCGTTTAAACAAACCTTTGTGCTAATATTTATGTATCTAAAGAAGCTGGCGGCATGAACTCACTCTAAAATATCTAAAACCTTAATATATAATCTAACTGACAAACCACTGACGATGACATATAATTTATTTCTGGAGGGCCTTAATGTAGGTGTTTTAAGGTATGTTTTAATTATTTGGTCCTTTTACAAAGGAAATAGCCATTCAACTTTTCTCCAAATGCTTCTAATAAATCCTACGCATTTCATTTAAAAGAGAATCATCAGAGATTGGTAAAACTGGTTTCGCCGGGGATGGATGCAACAAAAAACCCTTTGAGCTTTTATATGTGTATGGATTAATTATTTTTCCAGCATATTTTTACTTTATCAGAATTTTTATATAAATATTCCAGACTCGCCAATATCATTACTCACCATTGTCCAGCCTGTTTGGCCAAACGTAGGCCGATTCCTCTTCGGCGGCGTCGTGACCCTGGCCGAAGGAAGAGTCTTGAGACGCTCATTCCGCGCATAGGAATAAGATGACTGCGTAGCGTATTGCATATTAATCGATTCTGAAAGTTTCTATCTCTTGTATAACATGTTACGCAACTTTATTATTTTAATCTCGATTTTAATGGATAAATGTGTGAAATGCCACCTGAATATCTTCCGCCATGACATGTTTTTACTTTTTTGTTATGGTAAAGTGGTTAATCAATAACGTATATTTTCCTCCATTTGTGATTTTTTAATTTTAAGCGAAAATTAAGTATAACATTTAAGGAAAAAGAAACACTGTAATATTTAAAAGAATAAGAAATTGTCTTATTTTGAAAGGAAAATATTAGAAAAAAAAAACTCTTTCTATAGGAAAAAGTTCTTTATATAACCAGAATCCGGTGACATATACCCGGTCTCACCGGAAACATCACTTATTACTTCGCATAACTTGAAGAATATCTACTTTTAATAATGAACACTTCAGAAATACACTAGTAAAAACATTTATTATTTGAGAATTAAAACTCGAATTTTTAAATTTAAAACATATTAGTTTAACTATGTGTTATAGCTGTTATAGGCCTGTTTAAGGACGTAATATAAGTTACCTTAGCGAAAAAAATCAAATGCGCGGACCTACCACTATTGTTACAGGTTTAATTCGTTAAAGAAATATGTTACACCATAGTTAAAAACGCTTAAATTTTAATGGTATTTTTTTTTTTTTTTTTTTTAAATTTCTTTAATTAGTAAAATACGATAATTCAAGAATAAAGATATAATTAACTTTAAACGACTTTTAAGTTACCTAGGAAAAAATCTGTGCACTTACCTACCAGTATTGTTACAGCTGTTAATTCGTTGAAACACAATGTGTTACATATTATTCGGGGTATTAGTGGTATTATATTGGAATCAGCTTGGCATCTGTGGGGCATGTAATATGAGAAATTTTGTATTTAAATTTTGTATTTTTTGGCATTTACTTTGGCTTAGTATACAGACCATTGTCAGCGTTCTACTGCTGTAGATAATCAAAAAGTTTTTTTTTTTCTGATAAAAAATTGCTTTTATGTCAGATCATTTCTATGAAAAATTACATTAGATTTTTATTAAAGACGGTGGCGAGTAATTAAAAAACAATAACTAATAAAGGCTTGTCCACTTTAAATAAGGGTCACGAAATATCCTCCTTGGAGTGTTTGGCTTAAGGGGTGTATTAATAAATTAATCGTTGTTTTATAATAAAAACCAAAATATATTTTTTTTAAACATTTATTTTTGAGTAAAAATAATCAAAATGGTTGGATATCTCTCCTTTATAATTAGGTGATTGAAAATACACTAAAATAAACTAGGAAAAAAATCTTGTACTTATTTAGAAATTACGTCAATATTAATTAATTTGACTTTCTAGTCTATTTTATTTATGTTACAAATTATTATTATTAAATTTTAATATTTAAGTAATAAAAAAACACTTTGTGGGGGGGGGGCCCTCTTATTTCGTAAGAGGTTACGAAATATACTCCTGGTTACACCCCTTACAGGAAAACAGTGTAAGGGGTTGTAAATAAATTTGTTATAATTAACTGTTTTTTATAATAAAATCTATAAAACATTCTTATTTGTGAGATTAAAAAACAAAACAATGCATTGGTTAAAATAAGTATATTCAATACATATGTATGTTGTTATAACATAATATTAGCCATTACTTTATTTACTATTATTATTAAAATAATATGTTGTGTATACATATTTTCTTTAATGAATTTTAACTCTGTCAACAGACATTTTATATGCCCAAGTATATTTTTTGTTTACAAACCAATCGGAAGAAATAATCCAAAACCTACCGTTATAGGAGTATAAGATGATTAAACTTATATTAATGACAACTACTTATTGGATAACAAAATAACAAATTAATTACTACTGTCAGCTAGTTCAGCTACTGTCTTGGTAGAATATAACTAGAGTACCTACACCTACCTACGATGTAGGTAGATTAAAGCTTATTTTGACGTTACCTCTCACTCCGGTGTCACAAGCTAATTTTTTCAGGGATGGAAATACAGTACATGATATGGGGAACCTTATTCCGAAAGTAGTATAAAATTAGACCGGTAAAAGGGCACTATCATCAAAAATCGACTATATTTAATACCAACCGTATAGAGAAAACAAAATACTTATTTTTTTGATCCAGTACACAATAAAAGTCTTCGTAGGGAGTAATTTTTTATTATTAATAAAAAAAAAAAAAAAAAAAAAAAAAATGAACCAAAAAAACTTTAACATGAATAATCATTTCAGTCATGCGAAAATTTTGGTTTAAAAATAGATTTATTTTAATATAACTTTCATTTTAACGAAAAACAAAAAGGCCTAAATTAAGAAAAAGAAACATTTTAAAAGTTTTCGCTTATGTCTTGACAAGGTATCAAAGGAAACCCATATTTTTGCTTTTTAAACTAAATAAAAGATATATCAATAAAAACAATTAGCGATGTAATGGTTTTTTGCGCGCGCTGACCGACTGCCGCCGCTGCGACGAGATTTCCTATACCCTTGTATATATGACGTCATGGTGTGGCAAATGTAGCATTTTAATTCGATTTGGGCTCCCTTATATAGGATAACAGAAACATTTTCAATGTTAAAATAAGTAAAAAAGTTCATATGAATTCATGTCCTAAAGTGGCTGCGTTTCGAAGATACAGCATGTAGTTTTTTTATTTTTATTTTTTTTTCAAATAATTTCTGAACTAATGTCGATATTAGAATTAAAATTGGTACCTGGTTGTATTTTGACATTAGTTTTAGCGATTCGAATAAAAAATTTTGAGGGTAAAAAAAAACTATAAAAAAAAAAAAAAAAAAAAAAAAAATATATAGTTTTTAACTGGTTTTAGTGTAATAACTTTTTAGCTCCGTATTTGTATTATAGAGGTGGGCAAAGATATTTAAACGTGTCGTTCATTTGAATGAGTATTAGAAATGAATCGGAAGATTCGATTCACCGCTTAGAATATGGTATTGTTATTTAAACAAGTCGTAAAAATGAATCATAATAAATCGGGGGAACACCGTCCAGAATGCGGTTCGTTCAGGTGAATCATGACCAGTTGAATCTATGAAATTGAACGAAGAAGTTGTAGAAAGGAATAGTAAGAATTGAATCGGATCACCACTAACAGTGTGGTTCGTTCAATAAAATCATGAGAATTTATTTATGCTTTACTATTAGGGTTCGTTTAAATCAATATTATAATTAAATTACTGTGAGCTTGGTATACCCAAACGTTTGTAATACAGATAATAGGAATAACATATTCTATTTATACTGTGTTACATAAAAAGTGTATGTAGTTCGTTTACATGAATTAATCGTAAGAGTCAATGCAATATGAGAAATTGAATCGTGTGATTGACTTAATTCGAAATTCGAAAAATATACAGTTTGAACGTTTCTGACGTAAAAAAGTTGTCTCGGTAAATTGTCATCATTGACAAAAATTAAAAATGTTGACTAGATAGTTATTTGACTGAAATGATAAATTTAAAAATGTTTTCTACCCAGGTTTAACAGAAACATTTTGTCATAGATTTTCGAAAATTACATTTTTGTCATACGCTCCCAAAAACAGCTATTTTACGGACTCATTTCAGTCCGTAAAATGTTTCTTTTTCGGCCTAGGCCGTAAAGGTCGTCATGGCAACCTTTATGGACTAAATGGTTCTAAATCGTTATTGGTTGTTTTATTTTGTCATTCGAAATTGTCACAAAATCACATAAAATTATACATATATTTATAATTAAATTATTAAATACTAACAATATTAAAAGGCTAAGTTATTTGTTTAAAGTAAGTACTAGTTACCTATTTAAAAAGAGGCTTTTAAATTAAAATATTTCTTAAATACAGTCAAAAACATTCAAACCATCGTCAATTTGGTCGAAATATTCCATGCTGAGAGCAGTGTTAAGTGTTAAAGAAGATATTTTATATTTGACCAAATTTCCCAAAACTTATTGCTTTTTTGAAGAGGAATTCGGTTGGTTACGAGCCTTAAAAGTCTAAGGTTTTGTCCATAAAAAGAGATCGGTGATTTTTGGCCACGGCTAGTTGATGAAACTTATTTTACTTACTAAGGTAAGTTTGCGATAATGATTTTAAAATATATAGGATGGTTTCTTATTCCATGATTTATTTTAAATTATTTAAATTACTAACAATTATTCAAAAGCTAAGTTATTTGGAAAAAATAAATAAATGAACAATTTTGTGCATTTTGAAAACTTGCATCTGCAATCGAAAAGACTCCTCCATTGGCAGGTAAATTTACCTTCTGATGAGGTGGAGTAAATGCGAACGATTATGTACTTGGTAATACATCCGTGGAAGTTGTCGCGATTTTCTTTTCCCCATTAGCAGTTTGCAAACTTTCTTCTTTATTCTTTCAATAGATTCTTCTATGTAACCTTCGGCCACTGTGCGACGACCTAAATTTAAATTATTCAAAAAAAAAAAAAAAAAAAAAAATTATTAAGAATTTTTACCTCCAACCTACTAGGCGTTTCAGCGATGTAAAATCCACATCTTCATCTGCAGCAAGAGTAGCAGAACTACGTCGGAAACAAAGACCTGTATATTCGTTTGGGTTCGACAACTTCAAAAATGCTGCTACAATCGATGGCATATTCCCAAATGAATGAATGCCGACTCGTTGCACGGTGCATTTTCCTTTACGATAAGAGATGAAGACATAATCATGTGGCTAAGTTTTTTGGCCTAAACAAGCATTTTCTTATACAACTCTACTGGATTGACAACGTTCCTTTCGTTCACCACCGGAAACACTCTTTTGATATTTAGTTTTTGTATCCGCAAGGGAAACTAAAAGGCAGCTGTTGACTTTTTCTATGATGTCTTGCACTCGTAGAGAGTACAATTCTTCTTCTTCTTACATGGCTCCACAAAGGCCAATGACAAGAGCCACCTAAAAATCAAATACAATGAAATAAGAAACCATCTATATATTTTAAAAATCATTATCGCAAACTTACCTTAGTAATTAAATAAGTTTCATCACTAACCGTGGCCAAAAAATCACCGATCTCTTTTATGGACAAAACCTTAGACTTTTTAGGCTCGTACCCAACCGAATTCCTCTTTCAAAAAAGCAATTAGTTTTGGAAATTTGTCAATATAAATATCTTTCTTTAACACTTAACACTGCTCTCATCATGGAATATTTCGACCAAATTGATGATGGTTTGAATGTTGTGACTGTAATAAGAATTATTGATTTAATAAGCCCCTTTTTAAATTACGTTACCTAAGGTACTTACTTTTTCGTGGAAATAATTTAGCAATACATCTTCATTTACATCGAATACGCCATTTTTGTCTTTCCAATCATTAAAAACATCATATTCTTTCTGGTAAATGGCACGAGACTTCACAGGAAGTAAATCCAAAACGATTTCTTTGGCCTTATTAGCATTATGTTCGGGATTTTGGATACATTTTAAAATTGTTGATAATTTGTGTGATTTTTCGTGAAAAATTTCGAATGACATGTTTCAAAAATTGCGATAAATAAAAACAAACTCGTTACTAAGATATGAATATTATAATATAAAATAAAAAAAAACATTATAATTTCAAAATATGGAAAAATTTGCAAATATTCGTTCTAAAAAACTGTAAAAATATTTTTTATTTTTTAAAAAAATAGTGTTATGTTATAAACGTACCTAAATTATGTTTTTTAGGACTCATCTACTATTTCGGACTCGGCTAACGCCTCGTCCGCAAACAGTAATGATTCGTCCTAAAAAACATCATTTTAGGTACTAGTTACATAAATAGCTATTACGTTACTAAATTTATTATTTCAGTCAAATCCATTGAACACATTTAATTTTTGACAGTGTATACCAATATCAAATAGCGTAAAAGGATACCATCTAGAGATCCAAAGTTTTAGTCATATCCGGTGAAACAGGAAGTGACCGCAAATAATTGTATATGTCAACCACTTCTGATTTATGTCATTTACTAACATACCAAATCTCGTTTTTATAAATAAAAAAAGTGATAGAGCCACGTTTGAAAAACACTTGGTATAGATATAAATAAATCCCTATTTTTCTAATAAAATTTTATTGAAATTTATGAACTACAAAAAATCCCAAAGGTGCCGGGAAACACTTAAATCTAAATCTTTAATTCCTTTTCCGCAATTGCGATTTGTGTACGTAGCCTCTGGCAACTTTCCTATGCTGCTGCAGGTAGGTATAACGCGAAATTAATTTTCTCCAGCGGATGAATTCACGGCGCGGTCGGATACACGGGAGATGTGGAGGCGAGCAGGGGAGCAAGGAGAGGGACCTGGAAAAGCTGGATTTCGTATCCGGGATGCGGTTTCCATCAGACGGAATTGCTAAAGCCCTCCGGAGCAAATAGTAGACGTATCGGTGGAGCGCTTTCGCTCTTTTTTCTCCCTTATTGCTTGTCTAAAAGTAGACGCCGCGAGTTTAAAGCATCAGCCTCAAATATTCTTTGATTCTATTAATTATGATTATTTTAACTAAATCCGCATTAACTGCTTCATTAAAGCGATTTCGTTTTAGAGTACTTTGATCCTTTCGAATGTGGAGATTTAGTGTGCATTTCAGAAGATTTAAAAAGAAATTGTGTTATGTCCTCATATTTGAAGAGAATAAACTTCTTACTAACAGCTATTAAATTGAAGGATTTGAAGGATATATATTTTTTTATGAATGCTTTTTATAAACTTCAAATAAATTAGAGTTAATATAAACCCGTATATTATTCTAGCTGTGGCCAATAAACCAAAATACTACTAGATTTATATCTCTGACTACTACTAAATGCTACTAACCAACAATTTGTTGTGTGTGGTCTGTTGTTGCAATGTTTTGTTCATTATTCATGTTGGGGATTTATTTTTAAATTAATGTTAATTGTTAGACAAACTCATAGAATATGTATTTCTTTTGCATAATCAAAATTGTCACTCTAAATTTTACATAACCAAATTTTTACTTTAAATTGCTGTCTTTTTTAGACAGATGTCATTATTCGATTCATTATTCGAATTTTTAGAACGTTGTTAACAAAAGTTTCATCTTAAAAGAAAATTTTAATCTAATTCTAATCACAATTGTTTATCTCCATCATTTACCGGATTAATAATACAGAAACTACAGAAAATTACAAAGATTTTATTATTTATAGTGATTTACAGTAATTTTATTAAATTATACGAGTATTCTCTTTGAAATAAATATGACAGCGGCCTCCAATGAAAATGCGAGTTACTAACTCTAAATTCTAATTCTAAGCTGGAAAATGAAATTCTTTACCTAGAAATAATACTTTACTTAGACCGTTATTCAGAAGCTATAAACCTATCGATGAAAATATGCATGAAAGTTCCACACCTGTAATTTTTAACCAATCAAAACGTGTTTATTGACAAATCACCATGGCAACGGATAAATTTTAGTGAAATTTTTTTCCTTGTGGGCACCCAACAGCGAATTATACTGGAAATTTTTTGACGTTTATAATGACAGAATATCTTTTTGAGAGTCTGGGTTTTATTTGTTTACATGATAATTTTGATACATTTCAATTACAAAGCTGAGATGAAAGTTTGTAAACTGCTTCCATACGCTTGACTTTGATTTCCTAGTATTCGCGGGTGTCAACTGCTTAATCTCCTGGCGAATATTTTCTTTGCTTTCATGACCGAAGCGAAACATTTTTTTAAGCCGTGCCGCTTGACAGCTTCAAAACTAAAATAGTTTTTAGGTTTGGGTGTCACTTAGTTGTCAATTCGACCAAAAATCGAAAAATACTTTTAAATTATTTGATTTTCAAACATAATTTGGTGTGGAATTTTCTTACCGAATACCACACGAGGGCAAATTAAATCCGGACATTTTTTCTCGCTCATGAATATTTTTAGAAAATTATCCCTCGTCTTCGACTTCGATAATTTTCAAAATATTCATGAGCTCGAAAAAATTTCCGAAAATAATTAGACCTCTAGTGGTATTACTAGTGAAAATTTACTTCCTAGCTCAAAATGGTTAGTACAATATCAAGTTTATTATAGAGATTTTCTTAGCCGCGTATGGCACAGATCGTTACTCAGTGTTGCCACAAGCATATTTTTCATCGGGGTAGATTATCACGAAATAGCGGGGTTAAATTGTTTTACAAATGGGTAGATCTACCCGGCATGAGGTAGCTGTCTCTATCACTCTTTCTTTAGCGCGTCATGGCCATTTCGCGGCCGTCATTCAAGGTCGAGTGTCACGGCCTTAAATTTTTACTCCCCACGCCGGTAAAGAAGTTTCACTTCAAAAATAGATTGAATCGTTTAATTCAAGTTTTCAAAAGCATTGTTCTTCACAATGCATTTGAAATAAAAATGTTCAGTAAATTTTTACAGTTGAGGCTGATGAACTTTAGCATTACAACAGCAAAATAAAACACTAGTTCGACAAGTGTTTTAATATATTTCGGTAAACAAATTTATGCTTTCATGGACTTTCTCCGTCTTTTCTATTGCAAACTCAAAGATTCTTTGATTCTATTAATTACGATTAATTAAATCCTCATTAACTGCTCCATTAAAGCTATTACTTTTTAGTGTACTTAATCCTTTTGAAAGCAGATATTTAGTTTTCATATCGGAATTTTATTTTTTGAAGTGAAAATTTCTTTACGCGCCCTGGATGTAAAAATTCAAGGACGTGACACGACACGCGACACGACACGCGAGAGAAAAAGTGGTAAGGCCAGCCTACAGCTTAGAAAATATCGTCCAATTTAAATGGTATGTCGATAGATTGGACCAATGTAAGAAACGTCAAAAATGTGGCCCGATCGCGACCAAATTTGGTGGGTAGGCTATGTGAGCGACGGTGCACACGGTACCAACCTGCAAAGTTGGATACGACGCGATGTTTCGTTTGCATCTTCATCAGGGTGGAATCAAGGATTTGATATTGAAGAAAAATGTGGATCGATTTTAGTATAATTGGGGACGGGCTACAGGATTACGCCCTCGACGTTTCGAACCGATGCCTCTAAATGGACGAAATCATCAGAATTTTTCTCTCTTAATTATGTGTCGTTTGGAACCAAACTCGGCACGCGGATAGAGGTACCCGAATGGAGCCGTCAGACGGACAGACGGTCATTTTAATACACATTTTGTGAAAGTTATACTTAATTATTTATTAATTTTTAATTTATTACTTTTTCAACATTTCAAACTACACTTTCTCATGTCCTTCAAGTCCTTTAATTAATAGCTGTTAGTAAGAAGTTTCACTTCAAATATGCGCACATAGTGCACACACAATTTTTTTTAGATAGATATAATCGTTTTATTAAACTTTGTGTAGACGCTGTTCTTCACAACGCATTTGAAATAAAACTGTTACTTACAGTAAACTTCTACAGTATACTATATATAGTAAACTATTAGTATAGTAAACTATTAGTATATATAGTAAACTATTAGCGTTACAACAGCAAAATAATGATGAGCAAATACAAGATCAAGACTACCTTAGTCTTGATCTTGTAGTGTAATAAGTAGTCTTGGTATTGATCTTGCAGGGACCAGTCTTGGAAATGGTCTTGCAGCAAGTCTTGCAGCAAGCCGAAAACAATATTTGTTTGATGAAAGTTTTTATTTTTTAATGTATTATATTGAATCAGCATTGATTACTTTGAAATTTTATGGAAAAGTCAGGAAACACTACTTTAGACTTAGAAACCAAAAAATATGTTTATTACTCTTATTAGCAATCACGTGAGATTAAAAAAACGCTGCAAGTTAAAAATCAAAAAATTATTTAATTGGAATCCATCAAAAATTCATTTTTACTGTTACTAGGTTAAAAAGTAATTCTGTAATTTGTCAACTAAAATAGAACAGCAAGCTGATGGCTCATAATTGGTTCTCTGAACCGACGGGCCGATATTCTATCTTGCTTTATTGGATATTGATTTTCAATTACTGACTCTTGACAGTCGGTAATTGTGGTTTGTTTTAAAATATCAAAAGGGAATCTATTTATAGAGAGTATTTACCGTTTTATAGAGAGTATTTACCGTTTTGCATAATATTTCAAAATGGTTTAAAAAGAGCATACCGATTAATATCATTCCAAAAAAAATAGACTTGATGGCGTTCGAGTATGTGCTCGAGAGTTATAGTCTTCTTGTTAATGTTGACTTTTTCTATTATTTTATGCCTTGCACAATATTTTGTATTTTGTACCTAGAGTCTTTCAGTGCGACTGCCAAGGGCCTATTCATATTTAAAATTAACAATTACTTAATAAGATAAAAGCAAAAAGCTTTAAAGTTTCTGTATAATATTATCTTCTGTTTATTTTTTAATTTTTACTTATGTTATGTTTATTAAAATCAAAGAAGCCATAGCCAAACATTATTAAACTCTATAGATAGAGCAACCGTCATATTTAACATTTCCGATTATGGTGTGCCTCCCTCACAAATTTAGATACTTTCTTTGTAGTTGGGCCATTGTTGTCTATTGTTGACTATGCGGGCCCAAATAATCCCTGCTAATTTCCTAATATCATGGTCCCATCTCAGGTTTGGTCTTCTTCTAGGTCTCTTAATTCCACGTGGGTATAACGCTGTAACTTTTGTGGTCCATCTGTTGTCCGTCCTTCTTGTCAGGTGTACTACCCATTGCCACTTAAAGGATTTCATTCTGTGGATAACATCTATTATTTGGATCTTTCGTCGTATCCACTCTATTCTTTTACGGTCTCTTTTGGTTGTTCCCAGCATATTTCGTTCCATTGAGCCTTGTGCGACTTGCAGTTTCCTTATAATGTCCGTTTTAACTTTATGGTTAATTTAATTGTCCGGGTTTGGTATGCATAAGTCATGACTGGTATACTCTGTTTTTTTTCTCAGGTAAGATTTCGACAGACGACGACAGAAGAAAAGCAGATGACGTCCCATACCAATCTATTTATTTTACTAAAAAAAGTTTCTAATAATTTTTAAGTTAACTATGGATGGGTTTAAATATAAATTCGTCATGCGTCGTCACTTGTTGTTTTTAACCAGTTTTATTTGTTTATTTCAAAAATGACAGATCGTATTTCAATTTTATTGGTTTGACGGAACGATGAAAGACAAACGGACGTTGATGCGTATGAACTCGCCTTTAGATTTTTGACGTTTGTCAAAGTCTTGCCAAATTATAGGTTATAATTTTGTGACAACTTTTGTCAAATACCTTGCGTTTTAGAAGATGATGCATTTTGATTCGTGTTATTACGTGTGTTGTGTGTCTTTTGAAGTCAAGTGGAGAAAAATCGAGTGAAAATTAACTGTAGAACCCAGAGCACAGTTTATGGTTAATACTCGCTGCCCAGGCAGAAAGTCTTATACAGATACACCAATAAAGTTACTATCAATAAAGTTCGTATACCATCTCGTCGTAGATAAGTGCATCTCGAATATGGTAGAAGGACCATACTCTAAACACATACTAAAAACTGGAGCAGCTGTAAAATATCGACATCGCACGATAGGTAAATAATGGATTTTAGTACTGCAGAAAAATAATGTCAAAAGGTACTGGTTTAAAAAATTAAGATTAAAGTTAATTAATCAACCTGTGAGGTATAAAATCTGGTAAGTGTTATTATTAATAAAATAGTTTGTTTTATTTATGTTTTTTTATTTATTCCTGCGGAATATTACAAATTTGTATTTGTACATAAGTTATATTGATAAATATAATCATAAATGCGGGAAGTTTCATAAAGCTTGAAAGTAAAAAATAGTTCTTTTTTATATTTTTTTGGTATGTGGTGTCTTGTTTTTGTTTGTTTTGTATTAACACATACCGTTTTTTATTAAATAAAATAACTCGATTACATTTCTTCAGTATTAAACAGTTTTTTTCACAATATTTTGAAGTTACTTGTCAGTCAAATTTTAAATACATATATTAATTTCCTGCTATGCGTTCCAGTTGTACCAACTTATTTCTTTGTAAAATAAAATAAACTACTTTGAAATTATAATGACAGACACATCTATCACAGTCAAGGATCTTCTCGTTGGACAGACTATAGTACACATTAGTCAAATGTTTTCTTCTTTAGATAAAGTCACATTCTAGATACAAAGGGTGGCGCACCTCATTCGCCTCGGTTGATTACACGAAAACGGAAAGATGTAGAAACAAAATATTTTAGAGTACATGTGGGGAGACAATGTGCACAATTTAAAATTATTTTGAAATGTACAGGATGTTTCAGAACTAGGTATTTTATTTCATTTTTCGATTGTTGGTCCCAAAAAAGGTATTTATTATAAGGTTAAATATGTTTAAAATCTTTTGTTTTTGAGATATTTGAAGATATTTAAAAATACATGCAACAATTTAAAAAAGATTATTAACACCCTGTACATTGTTTTTGAGAATTAATTCTTGTGCTGACTCTTAAGCCACAGAAATAAAGTTTACTGAAAAATTTGATTGCTTTGTTTAATGTATACAGCCGTACAATGTATACATAAAGCCGTCAAGTTCGTCACATCAACCACGTCATACCTATTAACGGCATTTTAGTAAGCTACCGTTTAACGGCAGTTTAGGTACAGCCAAAATATATCGAGGATGTCATTTAAAAATCAAAAGTTGTAGTCTTTTCCGGTGAAACGGGAAGTGACCAAAAAACAAGTGAATACGAAAATCAATCCTAATTTATGGCATATACCAACATACCAAATCTCGTTTTTTTATCTGAAAAAATAAATAGTTATAGGGGTGAGCCACTTTTGAGACGCACCCGGTATATTGGTGAAAGGTTTTATGTAAGGCCTGTCAATACCTTGTTTTGCTTGATTGGACTAAAAAAGGTTATTTAATTTTTCGTTTACTGGCTATCATAATTTAGTGGTTTACCATAATTTATTCGTTGTTAAAATTTACTTTGTGCCCTGTGTCCCATGATTGCTGATAAATTTTAGATTTGCGAAAATCGCCGTTTTTAAGTAATCTTTATGTTCCATAATGAAACTGTCACAAAGCAATAAATAAACATTATTTAAACTCTTCATGATAGTACATCTATCCCTATATATTTTTCTGATGGGGCCATCGAGAAAATTTCTGACAAACTCGTTTCCTTACAAGACAAATTATTCCTCTTCTGCTCGCGATGGCTCCGGTAATTGATGTCGCCCCACCGTCGCAATCGCACTCTTACTTTCCGACTACTCGCAATTAATCGCAAAACAATAATTAATTTACCTTTCCCTACTTTCTCCAGACAACGCGAAATGCTTTCGCTTAAGTATTCGACCAATTTCGGGCCTCGACACCCTGGAACTCTAGAGGAGCGCTCCTATCGAAATTAAGGCCTTAAAGATGCAGCTTAGTGTAATTTATCTCCTCCGACCATAAATTATTTTACGTTGAAATTTTAAATAATGAGAAGCGTTTTGGGACGGTCATATTTCCAGATGATACACATTCTAAGATTTTGAGTAATGTAGGTATTGTACGTATGGTATGTAAAGTCCATGAACATTATTTACTCCTTGTTAAAATTAATATTAAATTTATTATAAACTGACTGCTACGAAAATGGGAACCTTATAATTTTGATGTATTTTAAAGTTCAATATTATATTTTGTTCTAGTTTGCCGATTTTGATGATTTTTTAAGCAACATGTAACTGAATTATTTGAATTCTTAAGCCCCATACTCACACTTCTCTACTTCACTTCCTTCCTTCGTCGCGTCCCTTCGTCCAAAAATCTTATGAATGTCGATTTTATGCGACTGTGTGTTCCTTCGTTCCTTCGTCAAAACGCTCCTTCGTCCGTTTACTTCCTCGAAACGCTCCTTCCCCGTACTGTCGGTTTTTGGACGAAGTAGCAAAGGAATTATCACGAACACAAAAAAATATTAAAATATATAAATCGATCTTGGATTTCATTCGTAGCTGATTTCTTGATTTGGCAGTACGTCTGTACAGGGTGTCCCATTTTCGTGTGTTTTGCAGGGTTTCTCGTTGATGAGTCGAGATACAAAGATGCGGTTTTCACATTACGCTGTTACTTTTTTATGAAACTAAAGATGCTACATACAGATATGTCCTAGCTCTCTTATTTCCTAAAATACAGGGCGAATCTGAAATTATTGCATTTTTCGATCCCCTTTGTATCATAACTTATCGAAAAGGTGAAAACGGTCTCCCGTACAGTTTTTCACGTAGAATGCAGTGACGTAACTATTTCTTCGTTGGTATCTGTCTTTTTTTAAATTGACTAAAACTTATATGTTTTTTTAAATACGATATTACGTATATTATTTTATTTTCCTTGTTACGAGCTTTCTAAAATACTTATTTTCATAAACGGGGTAAAAATGCATTATTTAACTTTATTACATAGTCGGCCGGTTTAAATTAGGTAATCAAAACAATCAAGTAATTTATTCGACGTAAAATATTGGTTATTGGCATGTTATTTAAAAGCAGCACAAGTTCAGTTTCTGTGTAGTTTATCAAAATATTACGATGCAAAGCAAAACTATCTGGTAAAATTAAGTTAAATAAAATAAGAGTCGTTTAGCATTTTAGCAGTACCTAAATAAATAAATGTAGAGTATATTATAATTTTCGAAAGTTCATAACCAGGCAAATAAAATACAAAATAATATATAGAGTGTCCTGTTTAAAAAAAAGAACATAAGTTTGAGTCATTTTTCGAAATAGACAGCTCCCAACGAAGAACCACTTTCGTCACTGCCATTCTATCTGAAAAACGAGACACGGGCGGTGGGTACGTACTCAATAGGTAGAACAAAACAAAATCAGGGTATCCGGTATATACCTGTACATTTAGATGAACAATCTAATTTTATAAAAGGTATTTACAATGACCGCATAGTAAATACCCGGTATAATACCAGTAATATCAGGAATACGAGTATATCTACAATATTTCTTATATATATTGTAGATATCATATATTGTTATATTTTTATTCCCGGTATTATACCGGGTATTTACTATGCGGTCGTCGGAAACTCCTTTTATTAAAATTTCGATCCTTTTATTAAAATTAGGATGTTCAACTAAATCTACAGGTATATACATAAATACCCAGATTTTATTTATCTACAAATTGGGATCTACAATCTACAAAAAAAAACAAACCCAACCCACCGCCCATCACTGACCCTTTTCACCTTTTCGATAAGTTATAAGATAATCGAGATACAAAGGTTATCGAAAAATGCAAAAATTTCTACTAATTAAAAAATAAAAAGTAAAAGAAAGAAATAAGAAATAACTTTGAACTAAGAAGGCTAGGATAAATATGTGTGTAGCATATTTAGTTTCATAATAAGTAGAACAATGATGTGAAAACAGCATCTTTATATCTCTACTCATAAACCAGAAACCTCATAAAACATACAAAAATTGGACATCCTGTACATCTAGCAATCGCCAGTCGATATAAAAATAATTCACACACAATAGTCTAAAAAATGGAAAAAAAAACAATATTGTCTTCATATTTGTGAAAAAATGTCCATATTTATGTAATCGTAGCGACAAAAATAAAAAAATAGAAATAGTGTGCATGATGCCTTTACAAAAATATCTGATGAAATGGGGATTGACATCATTAACGTTTAATTAGTATGTCATACTACTCTATTGTTGACTCGCCTTGTACATTCATACTGATATACCTTGTACATGAAACTGAAATATTCGGATTTATTAAAAAAAATATATTATTAAAATTCAATTTTTATTTTTGACACGACAAAGAATTGCAGTTTTATAAAATAAAAATTATGGGCCTTTCGGATATTTTAAAAATTTTAGAGGTTACTAGATATTTCGTATTAAACATGTAGCTGCTATATTAAAAATATTTTGTGGTGTGTTGTTGCATAATTGACTAATTTCCAAGCATCGAATAGACGAAGGAAGGAAGCGAAGGGACGAAGGAACGCGAGGAAGTAACGCGAGGAAGTAAGGCGAGGAAGGGACGAAGGAGCGAAGTGTGAGTATGGGGCTTTAGTCTCTTTACGACGTGGTTTTTGCAAGGAGAACACAAGTTTGTCTTGAAGTGACATTTTGTGAGCTTATGTAAGTCAATTTAAAGCATTTTCTAAAATGATATTTTGTATATTGACAAGAAATTTTGTGAGCATATGTAGGTTAATTCAGAGCACTTTTTAAAAATATAGAGAATTGTACAGGGTCTCCCAAAAAAAAATATACATCAAAGTTGTGTTTTTTGTAATGGAACACTCTACTTTTTTTTATTAATTGATTTTCGGATTCTAGTAAAGAAATAAAGGCTAAGTTTCATTAGAAAAGTATATGACTAAAATGTATAGTTTTTGAAATACATTCACCGGCACGAAAAATGGCACCTTCACTTTGATGTATTTTAAAGTTTAATATATTTTGTTTTAGTGGGCCGATTTTGATGTTTTTAAGCAGTATGTAGCCAATTATTTGACTTTTTAGTATTGCTTTGTAAATTAAAAATGAAACTGCCTATCCGTTAATTATACCAGAGAAAACGAAATGTTGATATTTTGGTGAAAGTTTGAAACACCCTGTGGAATATGTTACAACAGCAAGAAATTTAAAACTTATTTTATCATCTAGATACATCCTTTATCGATGATTCGCTTTTTGGTTCACCTCATTAGCTTTATTTTTGTTGGATATATTCGCTTTTGAAGAAGACCTGACATGGTTTCGTAATTTTTACATTAAGACCATGCCTTTGCTTTTTTTGTCCTAGTCAACAGTACAGTAAATTCTGGTCCCGAAGCAGGCCTTCTTGACATAAGATTTGCTTCATTTAGTGATAGTTTCTTAGCGAAAAACTTACAATAAGTCGATCGTCACCTTGTATATCGATAAAAATATTTTTTAAATGTGAACTACCATTAAATGCATATTTTGTAAAAGGTTTGAAGTAAAAATCTCAAACAGGAATCCTGATACAGAGGTTTTTCGGAACGCGGAGCCGTCTTGTATGTATGCATTTGTTTATGTGTGTTTATTTAAATACTAAAGTGAAAGCAACGAATTTAAATGAGTAAACTTTGTAATATATCTTATTAACAATACAATATAAAAAGTTTTATAAAAATTCGTTCACAGTAAATGAATTCCGAGGTTTGCATCCCATAAGGGCTTAAACCACTCCACTAATTAAAAAATCAAACTAGATTTGAATAATACGTCGCGATAGAATAGTTCAATAGTCTTTCTTAGTAGTTCTCAGTTCTATTTTGATAGTAATAAAACGAAATACATCTTTCAATAAGTTTTCGTTAAAAAAGTAACCTTCTGCTTAGTTCTAGCTGACAGTTTAATTCTAGCAACCACCTTTAGGGCAAAAAGGGCAGCTTATCAACGTTACGAGCGGTTTTCGGGGCGCAACGACGCGTCCGGCGATGGTTTGCGGCCGCCATTTATTGTAAACGTGCGAGACGCGACGAACCGTAAAAAGTCAGAGGTGAGTTGTCTCCGCATCGATTTTCCATTAACCTCAACACGCCACAATAAAACCGCCGCCGCCGAGGAAATTTACCCGAACAGAGAGGAAATGGAGAAAGGTTCGGAAATATTGACGCTGCTTAAAAATTTATGACTGATGGTGATTAGGTTAAGGTGTTTTTATCGGGTAGTCTGCCATTGAGATGATCGATGTATACGATCGAGTAATTTTTTAGTGTTTTGCTAGTTTTCTGTGTGGCACATATTTATCAAAAATCTAAATTAAAACATATTACTAACATAAAAGATAAATATACTGAACTAAATGGCAAGCAAAAACTCATATTCATTGTTTATAGAATGGTGCATCATAAACTTATATACAGGGTCCGGCAATAGTGCGTCGGGCATCTGTAACTCCCAGAATAAAAAACTTGAGAATTTTATTTAAGTGCAAACCTAAAGTATGTACCAGGATGTGT
The DNA here is from genome assembly GCF_002938485.1 of Sitophilus oryzae. Taxonomy (NCBI): domain Eukaryota; kingdom Metazoa; phylum Arthropoda; class Insecta; order Coleoptera; family Curculionidae; genus Sitophilus; species Sitophilus oryzae. The sequence goes on along the minus strand of NW_022145749.1, from coordinate 8,773,589 downwards.
TTCCGGAAAATATTTTAACTTCAATAGGGTGGCTCAAAAAAGTGTGAGTAGATCTGGATGACTTTTTTTAAATGGAACACCCTGTATATTATTGCATTTTTGGCTTCCTTTCAGATCACTTTACATAATTCTAAGATATGAGTAAATCTATTTCAATAGTTTCAGAGATATTAAAAAATAAATCAAAAATATATATTTTTCAACCCTTCTTAAAAAAAAATATTAAAAATACAAGAACTGTTCTGAAATCAAAACTATATTAGATATTTACTTTAGATGATCTGTTCTTACTTTGCTATAAATATGGTAATCGTAAATCATACAGGATGTTCAATATTTTACGCCAAACCTTCAAAAATATAAAATAATTTTATTTCAAAATTTTTAATAGTTTTTCGGATACACGCAATATTATTTTATATGGCGCTTTCAATGGTAAAATACGAGGGAAAAATCATTGGGTGGCTTTGATAAAAATTTACTGTGGAAAATGCCATATGAAATACAAAACCAGGAATATCTGCGAAACCGTTAAAAATTTTGAAATACTCTAAATGCAAAAAATGTTCATTTTTTAATTCTCCATTTATTGAAAAAATAATATACAGGGTGTCCCATTTAAAAAAACAAAGAAAAATTATTGTATATTTTAGAAAGTTTGGCGTAGAATTTTGAACATCCTGTATGATTTACGATTTCCATATTTATAGCAAGATAAGTAAAGACCATCTAAAGTAAATATCTAATACAGTTTTGATTTCAGGACAGTTCTTGGTATTATTAATAATTTTTTTAAGAAAGGCTGAAAAATATATAATTTTCATTTATTTATTAATATCTCTGAAATTATCGAAATAGATTTACTCATATCTTAGGATTATGTAAAGTGATCTGAAAGGAAGCCAATAATGCAATAATATACAGGGTGTTCCATTTAAAAAAAGTCATCCAGATCCACTCACACTTTTTGAGCCACCCTACAGAAGTTAAAATATTTTCCGGAAATACATCCTGGTACATACTTTAGGTCTGCACTTAAACAAAATTCTCAAGTTTTTTATTCTAGGAGCTACAGATGCCGGACGCACTATTGCCGGACTCTGTATACCGGGTGCGTCTTAAAAGTGGCTCACCCCTATAACTTTTTTATTTCTTCAGATAAAAAAACAAGATTTGGTAGGTTAGTATATGACATACTGTTTTTGGTCACTTCCTGTTTCACCGGAAATGACTATAACTTTTGATTTTTAAATGGCACCCTCGGTATTTTTTTACTTTATTCGATAGAAAATGATATTCTGAATATAATGACATATCATATGTCAACTTTTGACATTTTCGCTTAAAACGAAATTGAATTTTAAATTTCAATCTATAGTGCCATGGCTATGGTAAAAACACTAATTCTTAATCAACGAGCTTTGGAAAAATAGATTTGATCGTCTAATCTTTTTAGTGCCTTGTCCTGGCCAGTTAGAAAATGCTCAAATCATATTTTTAATTATATCTCATTTTTTTCAAATGGAACGAGGGTGGCTCATTAGCATATTTGGGAAAAGCATTTTTTTACGAATAATTTACCACAAATACCACAAAAATACCGCACACTCGGTATTTCGAGTCAAATTTTCGTTACGAACCGCAAGCTATAATTTCAAATACACCATATGCCAAAATGTCAAAAGTTGACATATGATATGTCATTCTATTCAGAGTGTTATTTTCTTTCGAATAAAGTAAAAAAATACCGAGAGTGCCATTTAAAAATCAAAAGTTGGAGTCATTTCCGGTGAGACAGGAAGTGACCAAAAACAATTGAATACGTCAATTAATCCTAATTTATAAAATCCGTATTTTTAACTGAAAAAATAAAAAAGTTATAGGGGTGAGTCACTGTTGAGACGCACCCGGTATATGTCGTATCCTTTTCAAAAAGTCTAGCAACTTGGAACCCTCTATTTATTATCAATGACCTATTATTGCCTAATACAAAGTACCGTATATTTGCCAGACTGTCGCCGCCTAACATAAAATGTGTTCTTTCGTTTCTTCTTCCGATTGACGAACTCTATTAAGGGCTGACAAATGTTAGTCTTGGTTCGAGATATCTGTATGTAAGAAGAGTACAAAGCGTTTATTAAGGTACTGAACAAAGAAAGAACATTAAAACGTTGCCAATCGTATGAAATAAACCAAGAAACTGTGCATATTGCTAAAGGACGTGGAAAGGGATATAGCAGATTCGTCGCGGTCGACCGGTCGACCCAATCAGTACTTAAAATTCTAGGGAAGACTGTACATCATCCGTTCAACTTCAAGATTTATTACATCTCGTGGTACTTTATTTGTTTATTTATTAACCAGTCGTTGTAATTTTCCTTATAGCTTGTAAATTTTTAAGTACAAGTTAGAAACACTTGCACTTTTGGTAAAAATAACTGGAATTGAGTTGGTGTTCGACAGTGGTCGAGCTATTAGAACTCTGAATTCAAAAATCGATATCTTGAAATCCATAACTAATTGTAGTTTTTTCAAAAACTTTCTCAATATTTCTGCCATATTTCCTTCGCAGACAGTATGTGAAAATCTTTATAAATAAAAAGTTACACGATTGCTGAAAATTGCAATGCCCTAAAAAAACGGCAAATGGTGCGTTTTTTAAATTTCTTGAACGGAAAAGAAACAAACCTGTCGAATTCTTCTCGTTTAAACGTCTTGTCAAAGATCCGAACTTCAAAATAATAAAAAAAAGTTTCAATATCTAAAGTGGTTCTTGAGTTATCGCGTGTAGTGTTAAAAAGTTTAGTTTTTAAATTATCGCGATTACTGACATTTTCTCGTTATAAAAAATGGTCATCCTAACGATATACTTCCATTTCAGATGCTCAGAAACATATCTAATGATTTTATCTATTATCTTTTCGAAAAAAAAGTATTTTAAAAATAAGCGGTTTGCGATCGTGATTTTACCTTACTTGATAGGGAAAGGCGTATCGGAGAAATGCGGCAACGCCGCAACAGCACACAGTTGCATTTTTCTCACTCCGACTTAAGCTTGATTTTCATGCATCCGTTGTCCGACGATACGATATTAATTTTATTGGTTGAATTTAAAGGCTTCCATTGGTTAACCGTTTCTAACTAATCAAAGTCTTTAAATTCAACCAATAAAATTAATATCGTATCAACGTATTGTCGGATAACGGGTGCATGAAAATCAAGCTTTAATAAGATCCCTAAGCGATTGAAAATGACATTCTGAATAGAATGACATATCATATGTCAACTTTTGACATTCTCGGTAAATAAAAATTGCATTTTAGATTTCAATCTGAATAAGTGCCATGACTGTGTTAAAAATACTAATTTTTAGTCAATGAGCCTTGGAAAAATAGATTTGACCGTCTAATGTTTTTAGTGTCTTGTCCTGGCCGGTTAAAAATACCCAAATCGTATTTTTAATCATATCTCAATTTTTTCAAACGGAACGGAAGTGGCTCATTAGCATAATTGGAAAAAGCATTTTTTTACGAATAATTTGATACCACACACTTGGTATTTCGAGTCAAATTTTCCTTACAAACCGCAAGTTATAATTTCAAATAAACCATATGCGAAAATGTCAAAGTTGACATATAATATGTCATTCTATTCAGAGTGTTATTTTCTGTGGAATAAAGTAAAGAAATACCGTGGGTGCCATTTAAAAATCAAAAGTTGTAGTAATTTCTGGTGAAACAGGAAGTGACCGAAAACAATTATTGAATACGTCAATCAGTCCTAATTAATGTCATATACTAACATACTAAATCTCGTTTTTAACTGAAAAAATAAAAAAGTTTTAGGGGGTGAGCCACTTTTGAGACGCACCCGGTATAACAAAATATAACATAAGAGAAGTCTTCTAAGAATCTATTAAACTAATCAATCTTTTCACGTAATGTTCTTATTACATTATCCCTTTACAGTAGTTTTGTGCCTTTACTCTGTTCTTCAAACAAAAAAAGACGTAGCAGCGGCAACGTAGTCTCTGCTTTTTTCTTTGCTCTTTATTGGATTTGCTCTAATTGATTTTTTTTTGTTCTTTATATTGCGCTAGAGTCGACCGCAGCAAATGTTTTATAGCCACTTTTATTTGATACGTCCTGTCGGTCTTAAGACGTAATCTCCTAAACTCAATCGCATTTAAGATCACTTTATAAAGTGGAATCTAATTTGGACAAGATTTGATTTTACTTAAATCTTTTAACGTATTTTTGTTATGATTCTAAAAGGAAATATGATCTTAAAAAGAATGTTAAGATTAAAAAATTGTCGAATTTCTGATTTAAGTAATTTATCGTAATTTTCGGTTTATATACTGTATGGTTGGCCACTAGCCATAGCCTTTATAGACTTTCAGAAGGCTTTCGACTCGATATATCCTAAGGCAATAATAAACACACCGGAAAAGTCTAGGGATATTACAATTTTATCCAGCCATCGTCAGTAATTTTATTTTTTGCATTTCTGATATAATAAAATGAAAATAAACAAATAGTTTAGAGGATGTTTTGGAAATAAAAATGGGAAATTTACCGAAATTTTCAAATTTACCTTGATTTTTATTGAACTCAGATCAGATAAATACACAATTTTTTTTTATTCTAAACTGTGAATTAAAAAATATATCTAAAACCATTTTTACTTAATAAAGGGTATGACCTCCTCTACTGTTCATTACAATCCTACATCGTCTCTCTCGCCATGCTCCTTATCAGGTTGTCGATCTCTTCTTGAGGTACAGCCTGCCACGCTGCATTCACGGCCCGAACCAGATCTCTACGAGTTTCACGAGCCATACCCATTCTCAAAATTCTTCTTTGGACCGCGTCCCATACGTGCTCGATGGGTTTGAGGTCAGGAGATTGTGCCAGCCAGGGTAAGATGTTTAATTGATGAGCATTGATAAACTCACTTACCACTCTGGCTGAATTAAGCCGTGCATTGTCATGCATGAGAATGACATTTCTCCCAAAATCATTGGCATATGGTAACACGACAGGCTCAAGAATTAAATCACAGTATGTGATTCCTGTTAGAAACCTTTCAAGAAAAACGAAATCGGTTTTTCGGCCTAACTGCCCCAGACAATAATTGTTCCACCTTGATAAGGGGCACTTCGTGAACATGATCCAACCGAGTAAGATTTCCTGGTTCTCTCCATACCCTAATCCTTCTCGAATCTGGATGAATTCCACAGCGTGACTCATCCCTGAAGAGAACATTGGCCCATTGTTCATTCGACCACTGAACATGATCTTGAGCCCACAAATATCCTACTTCTCGATTTCCTCTCGTTAAGGGTTGAGCTCTCCAGGGGCGTTTGCTTCTTAAGTTGACCTCTCTTAATCTATTGCGAACAGTGTCAAGACTAACGGTTATATTATGTGTTTCCTGGAGAATTAAACTAAGCTCTGGTGCTGTAAGAGTGGGTCGTGGTCGAGCATTTAATTTTAAAAAATGATCTTGCTGAGGGATAGTAATGCGATGTCGCACTGTCTGCCTTTCAGCAACATCACCACTTTCACGGTAGCGTGCACTTAATCGAGATTAACTTAATTTAAGAATTAAAACTTTGCGTTGTATTCAATGCTCTAGCTACGTCGATTTGGCGCATTCCAGCTTCGAGCATACCCACGGCCCTCCAGAACGTTGTTTAATACTAAACAAAGTTATTTGAATGAATTCTGACCAATTATCGACAAAGACATAGCCAGTACAGGTTAAATTCAAACAATTGATGCTAGGTGTTTTTTACACATTTGACAAAAAATGCACAAAAACTTCTGCAAATATGCGAATTTTAGAAGTAACAAGTGTGACTACTTCGTTTCAATCGAAGTAGGAAGAGTCGGCCTAGTAATATGTGGTTGCTTTTTCAAAACATTTATTTTTAATTTTAATAAAATGATATCCCTAGATTTTTCCGGTGTGTTTAGAAGCCCTAGCGAAACAAGGTATTGACAGGCCTTATATAGAAACTCTCGCAAAGAAGCCAAAGCAAGAATAACGATATACAGGGTGGTCCGAACTGTATTTCGGAAACTTCAGCAGCAAATTCTGCAGATAAAAATAAGTAAAAAAGTTCGTATAAATGTATGAAATAAAATGCTTAGTTTCGGAGATACAGGGTGTAGAAGTTTCATTTTTATTTCGATTTTTTCCAAATAATTTCTGAAGTAACATCAATATTTGGATGAAATTTGGTGTCTGGGTGTTTTTTGATATGAGAAATTCGATTTTGATGTCAATATGGCTCCTACTTGTAGAGGGCGCCACCTACATATTTTTAACTGGTTTGAAGAGTAATAACTTTTCGTCCGTACCTGTATAAAACTGCTAATTAAAAAAATATACATTTACGCCGTTTTTAACGTAAAAAAGATCTCTTAATAAAAATCGCTACGAGTAATAGTTCTCCAGATATTTGAAATCGAAATTATCAATACCTGTCATCATTGACATAAATTAAACATGTTGACTAAATAGTTAATAGACGGAAATCATAAATTTGAAATGTTTTTGTGCCAAACCATCATCAATCATCATATTTTCGAAGAAAATTTTATGATTAATTTAAAAAAATAAAAATTTTCCAAATTTATCTTTTTAGTCAATTAACTATCTACTCAACATGTTTATTTTTTGTCAATAATGACATGTATTGACTATTCCCATTCTAAATACCTCGAGAAGGGTTGCTCGTAACGATTTTTACCAAGAGACATTTTTTACGTAAAAAAATACGAAAATGTATATTTTTGCACTCAGCAGTTCTATACAGGTACCGACAAAAAGTTATTACTCTTTAAAACAGTTTAAATACATGTAGGTGGCGCCCTGTACAAATAGGAGTGATAATGACATCAAAATCAAATTTCTCATGCCAAAAAACTAACAGACACCAATTTTCATCCAAATATTGACGTTACGTTTGGAAAAAATCGAAATAAAAATTAAACTTCTACACCCTGTATCCCCGAAACTAAGTATTTTAGGAGTTACATTTATAAGAAGTTTTTTACTTCTATTTATCTGCAGAATATGCTCCCGAAGTTTCCGGAATACAATTCGGACCATCCTGTATAAAACAACCTCAGAGTTCCCAACTGGCAAAGAAGTATGACAGGACTTCTTTGCCAGTTTGTACGTATGACGTACGACGAGGAGACGCAATATCCCCAAAGCTGTTTATTGCAACATTAGAAGAAATTTTCCGTCAACTAGACTGGACCAATAAAGGGTTATAAATAGATGGAGAATATCTTAACCATCTAAGATTTGCTGATGACATAGTCCTGATTGCAAATGGTCCTGAGGAACTTCAAGCACAAATTAATGGCACTAAATACAGCCAGCAATAAAGTGGGTCTTAAAATCAATATAGCAAAATCTAAAGTAATGTACAATGAACTAGTAAACGGTTCGGAAAGTTATCTCTTTCCGAAACGTTTATTAGTTCACCTAGTATACCTACGGTTTTATATTCTAGTTAAAAGTTTATAAAAAGCATTCATAAAAAAATATAAATCCTTTAAGTCCTTCAATTTAATAGCATTTAGTAAGAAGTTTCTCTTCAAAAAATAATTATCGTTTAATGATGGTAACCTGTAATGTTTGCAAAAATTTTATAAATATAAAAAGTTATGAATATACACTTAAATTTAAGATTTTTAAAAAAGTTGAGTTAATCGATTTGTGCAGTGAACGGCTTATATGTTATTCAATTTGTACCTTAAACATTTTGGATTTAACCATTTACGAAAAAAGAGTAAAAGGAAAGGGAATTTTTTAATGAAAGCGAACATCCGGTGGCGCGGCGGCTCAGCGGTGAAATAAAAAATTTATCGCAATTTCCGTATTCGCTCATGCGTCAATTTAAATTTATCTGTCACTCAATTCCCCAGTTTGGAAAGAACCTTTTAGCCTCGTAAATAGGATTTGATGAGTCAATCTTCTTCTTGATTGTGCCCAGAAATAAGTTGCCATAAGTGCTTATGCCGACGATATATTCGCGGCTTAAAGGAAAGACGGCAAGAGGAAAATAATGGTTCGGAGAATTTTACCTCCGGGAGGCAATATATTAGAACGAACAGCAATAATACCTTTATAAGATTCTGTGCCATATTATGTATATTAATGTAAAATACAATGTAGAAAATGCTGGAAGGCGGTATGAACCTTATATGAATTTATTACCAGTAGTTAGAGGGTTTGAATATAGGGGACTGGTAATGACAATGTTAAATTAGTACAGTATGATTAGTACACTAATTCACTGCAATACATCAAAATACTGTACTTTGCTGTACTAGCGGTTCGCTAACCATGTTAGCATCATCAGCAGATGATTAAAACTTGATGATGAAATACTTTTTGAATTTAAATTATTCACAGAAAAACGCGCGTCCAGTGTTTCAATTCAATTATTAGTTAATAATTGAAAAAAATTCAGTTATAATTCAATTTCGTTGTCACCCGGTATATGTACCGGGTGTCCCACTAAGAATAGCTCTCGGCTGTATCTCGGAAAGTATTGGCGGTAGAATCTGAGGAAGAAAATATTTTTAACTAAAAAGGCCATGAGAAATTGCTGGAAATTATTTTCAAGTTTGTAGAGTGGCTGCTAGAGGGCGCAACTGCTACGGCAAATAAAAAAATGCAATTTTTACAAAATTCTGCCTAGATAAGGGCTACTATAAATAATAGATTCATAATCTTAAGAAAATTTCGGACTTTTTTTGTGAGAACCATTTTTTCCTATCTGCTAAAATAAAGTGGTGGGGGAAGGTTAGATCTGTTTTTATTTAAATGTTAATAACTCCGGACTGGATGACCGGAATCTAACAAGTGAGGGCTCGTTTAAAAGAGCGTTTCGTACTCTATACAAAACCATATAACAATAATAATATACCTTTAACAGTAGACGCTAGAGGGCGCTGTCTTGCAATTTAACAAACAATGCGGGATTTCCCCAAAAAATTAAATACAACGGTATATGTAATTTCAGCTGATTGTAAAGAGGAATAAAAGTTTAAGAACTCAGTGAAAACCGCAACTTCATATCTTTTTTCAATCCGAAGATATTAGCAAAAATATAATAAATACAAAAAAATTTGCCCTTAACTATCTTATTTTTATAACACGGTATCAGTAGCCCTCTAGATTATGCCCAGTTTAACAAAAAAATAAGATAGAAATAGTTAGTTTATTTTAAAATCGACGAAATACCAGAATACCATAATACCAGATGTATTCATATCTAATAATTAAGATATTAATAACAGTGAACAAGAAACGATGATTCAGTGAAGTCATGGTAGGCTTTGGAAAAAAGTTGCTTTTGATGTAATAGTATAAACGTCAAATTGTTATTAGATCAACATTTTGATAGTCTTAGCAGCGTTTTTTATGTTTTAATTGCTTTTTCAAAATGCCTTTAGTATTTGAAGTAGTTGAAGTTGTTGGCATTTTGAAAAAAGAATCAAAAGATAAAAGACTATCAAAATGTTGATCTAATAACAATTTGACGTTTATACTATTACGTCAAAAGCAACTTTTTTCCAAAGCCTACCATGACTTCCATAACTGAATCATCGTTTCTTATTTACTGTTATTAATATCTTAATTATTAGATATTAATACATCTGGTATTATGGTATTCTGGTATTTCATCGATTTTAAAATAAACTAACTGTTTTTATCTTATTTTTTTGTTAAAATGGACATAATCAAGAGGGCTCCTGATACCGTGTTGTAAAAATAAGGTAATTAAGGGCTTATTTTTTGGTATTTATTATAATTTTGCTAATATCTTCGGTTTGAAAGAAGATATCAAGATGGGGTTTTCGCTGACTTTTTAAGCTTTTATTACTCTTTACTATCAGCTAAAATTACATATACTATTGTATTTAATTTTTTTGAAAAAACGCGCTATGTTTGTTAAATTTTAAGAAAGCGCCCCCTAGCGTCTACGTTCAAAACCTTATTATTATTATTTTTTATGGTATATTATAGAGTAAGAAACGCTCTTTTAGACGAGCCCTCGTTTGTTGGATTCTGATCATCCAGTCTGGAGTTATTAACATTTAAATAAAGGTAGATCTAACCTTCCCCCACCACTTTATTTTAGCAGATAGGGGAAAATGGTTCTAACAAAAAAAAATCAAAATTTACTGAAGATTATGAAGCTATTATTTATAGTACCCATTATCTCGGCAACATTCTGTAAAAAAATCTATTTTTTTATTTTCCATAGCAGTTGCGCCTTCTAGCGGCCGTTTTACAAACTTGAAAATAATTTCCAGCAATTTCTCATAGCCCCTTTAGTTATAAATATTTTTTTCCGTAGGCTCTACGGCTAATTAAATTTTTTTTCCAACGTCACAAAAGTATTAATTTTAGCGACGTGATTGACAATATAGAAAAGTTTTTAACGCCAAATTTTAACCCATAAGCATAAAAGTAAAGCACTTTTACGCCTAGGCATAAAAGTACGAAAATATGTTATTAAACTGACATAAAGTGTCAAATTCAAAGAGCGTAACCATAGATTCTCAATATATAATTACATAGAACGTATTACTTTTAAATCTTTTTATATTATTTGCAACGTTTGAAATTGTTTGAAAATAGCCAATAGTGAAACGTACAGCCTCGCTACAAAAAGTGTCATTTTTACTCCTAATAAAACAATATACTATTGTGGCATTTGAAAAAAATAGCTTAATATGTTCTATTCGGAGTAAAAATGACTTTTTGTGCCTCGGCTGTATACCGGGTGCGTCTCAAAAGTGGCTTACCTCTATAACTTTTTTATTTTTTCAGATAAAAAACGACATTTGGTATACGTTAGTATATGACATAAATTGCGATTGATTGACGTATTCAATTGTTTTTGGCCACTTCCTGTTTCACCGGAAATGACTACAACTTTTGATTTTTAAATGACACCCTCAGTATATTTTTACTTTTTTCGATAGAAAATGACTCTCTCTGGATAGAATGACATACCATATATCATTTTTTCACATTTTCGCATATGGTTTATTTAAAATTGTAACATGCTGTTCATAACGACAATTTGACTCGAAATACCAAGTGTGCGGTAACGAATTATTCGTCAAAAATGATTTTTCCAAATATAGCCATCCTTGTTCCATTTGAAAAAATTGATGTGATTAAAAATACGATTTTGGTTATCTTTTAACCGACCAGGATAAGACACAAAAATCATTAAAAGGCTAAATCTATTTTTCCAAGGCTCCTTGATAAAAATTGGTGTTTTTAACACAGCCATGGCATTCTAGATTGAAATTTAAAATACGATTTTTTAAGCGAAAATATCAAACACATTTGATATTTGATATGACATATGATATGTCATTCTATCCAGAGTGTCATTTTCTATTGAATAAAGGAAAAAAATACCGAGGGTAAAAATCAAAAGTTGTAGACATTTCCGGTGAAATAGGAAGTGATATTAATATATCAAATTTCGTTTTTTTATCTGAAAAAATAAAAAAGTTATAGAAGTGAGGCACTTTTGAGACGTACCCGGTATAACCCAAGAATAAGAAGCGGACCACAATAGATCTGAAAAGATCGCAGTGGAACCAGACTGATATCCACCTAAAAACTCTCAAATAATCTAATCTATGTGTCTTATTATACTCTATGCTACAAAATATAATAATTATTTATTTTTATCTAGACTCTTAAATGTTCGAATTAAAGAACATAAAGATTATTTAAGAAAGGGCAATTTTCATAAATCTAAGATTTGTCAACAATCTAAAAAAAATAAATGTATTGCTCATGCATATATGGCAATCGCTTCTTTGATTTTAAGGAACATAACATACGCAAAAATTAAAAACAAATTAGAAATAATCATACAGAAAGTTTGAGGCTTTTTGGTTTTACCTTATTAAGTAATTGTTGTCAGGTTAATTTCGAAGTTTAACTTGATATAATGTCATTTTAACAGAACATCAACGGTTTTTGTAGACGTATCTGTTTAAAAAAAAACTAAAGCGTTCTCGAATAGTTGCATTTAAATATTTTAAATAGTTTTCTGTATTTTTTTGCTTCCGACGACGGAAAGAGATCAACTTTCCGAAATGTTAAGCATTTTTTTGTTCGTTAGACAAATTTGTATATCAGTAAACTAACTGCTGACAAGTAGTTTCCGTTGGTTTAACGCAGCAGTGTTTACAAAAAATAACTATTTTATTTTGTAGATTTTCTTGCAGTGCCTAAATACCCATATAGGATTTTTTTGGAAAGATTAATCCGCCACATAGTACACTCAGATGCAAAAAAAACGCACCGGAGAAATTTTTGGTCAAATTTAAAGTGTTGTATTTTTGTTATTTTTAGCCTTATTTTCATGAATTTTTTACCAAACTGTGTATAATTATATCAACTTTAATTTGTAAACTCAGTTTTTTATAAATTTTTGTATTTGGCATATTATACAGGGTTAATCGGGGAGTTGTTTTTTTACCTTAACTTTAAAACACCCTGTGCAATAATTTCGTGTGTAAATTTTCTTAAAATATTATTTTGCGGTCAGAACCATGTCTCCTGAGCATTTTGTTTTTTTGGATCATGTCAATATATGCCTTGGTTAATTTTTAAGATCGAAATGAACTTGACACCAACAATTTGCAATTTTTTCAATCATCATTATATTTTGATGTAATTTTTTAATATGACGAGATAGTTTTGGTGACTATTGTCGTAATGTCATATTACGCTGCATTGGATACTTTATACTAAATTAAAAAAAACGTTTAAGACTACTGGTTTTAATAAACATTAATAACGATAACAGAACTAACGATATTAAAGAAATCATCTGTAATACTTAAGTATACAAACAGAAAAAAAAATGTAAAAAATACGCTAATACTCTCCATTGCTTCCCTTGGCTGATATAATGCTTGTATATGTCCGTTCATACTGTCATTGAGGCTGCATATATCATATTGTGTTATGTTTTCCCATTCTTCTTTAAGAACCAACCGAAATTTATTTAATGAAACTGGTACCGCTTTGCGACCTCTAAACCTCCTGCCCAGCATGTCCCAAACGTCGAACATAATGAGCAGTTCATAGTAGTATATAGTTCACAATAATCACCAAAGCCGGCTTGTAATATTGAAAAATAACTTCAAAAAGAAATGATATTTGAAAAAATTTCAAATTGTTGGTTTCAAGTTCATTTCGTTCTTAAAAATTAACTAAGGCATATATTGACATGATCCAAAAAACAAAATGCTCAGGAGACATGGTTCTGACCGCAAAACTATATTTTAAGAAAATTTACACACGAAATAATTGCACAGGGTGTTTTAAAGTTAAGGTAAAAAAACAACTCCCCGATTAACCCTGTATAATATGCTAAATACTAAAGTTTATAGAAAACTGAGTTTACAAATTAAAGTTGATATAATTATATACAGGTTGCTAAAAAAATCATGAAAATAGGGCTAAAAATAACAAAAATATAACACTTTAAATTTGACGAAAAATTTCTCCGTTGCGTTTTTTTTGCATCTGACTGTAAATATTATAACATTTTTTAGCATATTTTAAATAAAATGCATTCTATTTAGCTACTTAATTTTATTTAATAAAAATCACCTTTTCTATGTTACCTTGGTTAAACTAGGAATTTAGCAATTACTTTAAAATCTATATTCCTTTAGAATGGAAAGCGATTCTTTTTCTCTAAGAATAGATAAATCGAGCAAAATAGCGCAGTCTCCGCTATCAATTCTACGCTAAAGCAATAAACCTGCCCGAATAAATACTTCCCTTTCTTTTGCCTCGCTTAGCCCGAGCGGCGAATGTGTAAAAATAGTTGGAAATGGGCACGTTCGCGGCCTCTAAATTAAATAAACCGAACGTAACGTTCCACCCTATCGACGATGGTCCGACGTAAAACATCCCTAACTGCCAATTTGGAGGTAATGCAATAAATAAAATATCAATTAAAGCAAAGTGAATAAAGAGTAGTATAGAAAAGCAGATGATACCTACGGACTAATAGATATCTAATAATTTAAAAAAATAAACATTTCCCAAATTTATTATTTCAGTGAAATAAATATCTACTCAACGTGTTTATTTTTCGTCAATAATGACATGTATTGACTATTTCCATTCTAAATATCTTAAGAACGATTGCTCGTAGCGATTTTTACCAAGAGACATTTTTTACGTAAAAAAATCACAGAAATGTATATTTTTTCACTCAGTAGTTTTATACAGGAATGGACGAAAATTTAGTACTCTTCAAAATAGTTAAAGCACATGTAGGTGGGCCCCCCTGCAAATAGGAGTCATATTGACATCAAAATCAAATTTCTCATGTCAAAAAACTCCCATACCCCAATTTTCATCGAAATATTGACGTTACTTCATAAATTACTTGGAAAAAGTCGAAATAAAAATTAAACTTCTAAACTCTGTATCACCGAAACTAACCATTTTAGGACATAATTCATACGAACTTTTTTACTTATTTTTATCTGCAGAATATGTTGCCGAAGTTTCCGAAATACAGTTCGGACCACTCTGTATAGTAAATATTTCTTTAAATTCTATACATTCATTCAAGACACTCTGCATACAAATAAAATTATTGATTTTTAAAATATTATTCGCAAACTAGGGAGAGGGAAATTAGACAAATAACAGCGATAACTGATATTAGGTTAATAGCTTTTATACCACCGTTCAAGACGCGTTGATGTTTTTTTGGTTTGTAAGTTTTGTGACAAGGAATGTCACAAAGTATAAGGATATCGTTAGGGTGTCCATTTTTTACAACGAGAAAACGTCAGCAATCGAGATAACTTAAAAACTTAATTTTTTAACACATAACACGCGATAAGTCAAGAACCACTTTAGATATTGAAACTTATTAAGAAAGTTTTTGAATAAAACTACAATCAATTATTTCTAATGGATTCCGAGATATGGATTTCCAATAGCGCGACCTCTGTCGAACACCACCTCAATTCCACTTATTTTTACCAAAAGTGCACTATCTAACTTGCACTTAAAAATTTACAAGCTATAGGGAAAATTACGACTCGTTAATAAATAAACAAATAAAATATCATGAGACGTAATTAAATCGTGAAGCTGAACGCATGATGTACAAATGTATACTCTTTTCTAGAATTTTAAGTACTGTTTGGGTCGACCGGTCGACCGCGACGAATCTGCTATATCCTCTTCCACGTCACTCAGCAATTTGCACAATTTCTCGGTTTATATTATACGTTTTGCAACGTTTTTACTGTTCTCTCTTGCCAGTACATTATAAACGCATTATACTCTTTTTACATACGGAAATCTCGACCCAAGACTAACCTTTGCCAGCCCTTAGTAGAATCTACCATGCAGAGACTTCTTTTGCCATGTTTCTTTAAAGTATTATTATTATAGTCATTTATTATTCGGATTTCGGACTTTCATAGCAATATATATTCATTAAATCTGAAATGTCATCGAAATGCCTTGTATGATAAAAGAAACAAAATTATATTTAAACTTTTACAACTGTCGCAGTTCATAAAACTAAGTTATCATAAAACTTTTTGATTGTAATATATATCGCAAATGCTTATTCTAGGTTAAAAATATTATTTTACTAGTTGTACCCTTTTATATTTATTTTAATACTGTGTCATAATATAGTTAAATTATTTTTTCATAACTAGTAAACATGTGATACACACTGTTTTAAAATTTTATATACATTTTTTATGTATATTAATTTTTAATACTCTTAGAACAGCATCAAAACTTACATATACTACACATTCCCTAATACTAAGTGCCAATAAGTTTCCAGTAACAGTAGTAGTAAAGAGAATCAAAGAGGCAAAACAATGAAGTCAGATTACGTGTGGTTGAAGCATCAAAAAACAAGTGGTCGGAAGTCCGCGTTGTTCACAAGGAATCTCATTACAAACGATAATAATATCTTTAGCAGTTCTGGTGTGAAAATTTTCAAAATATGTCCATAGAATTGGTCAACATTAAAATGTAATGATGAAATTATTTTAATAGGATGTTAACGGTGTATAACAGATGTGTTTGCTAAAATCTAAAGTATTCTTCATTCCCTAATACTAAGTGCCAATAAGTTTCCAGTAACAGTAGTAGTACAGAGAATGAAAGAGGCAAAACAATGAAGTCAGATTACGTGTGGTTGAAGCATCAAAAAACAAGTGGTCGGAAGTCCGCGTTGTTCACAAGGAATCTCATTACAAACGATAATAATATCTTTAGCAGTTCTAGTGTGAAAATTTTCAAAATATGTCCATAGAATTGGTCAACATTAAAATGTAATGATGTAATTATTTTAATAGGATGTTAACGGTTTATAACAGACGTGTTTGCTAAAATCTAAAGTATTCTTAAATAGTTGTATTTTGATATTTGAAAAAGTTTTTTCTTTTTTTTTTCGTGATTTTTGCTTCTGACGACGGGAGGAGATATACCTCCTGAAACGTTAAGCATTTTTGTTGGTTAGATAAATTTGTTTTACTAATAAAATACCACTGATAAGCTAGTTTCAGTTTGGATCCAACACGGTGGTGTTTACAAAAAAAACTTTCTTATTTTGGAGATACCTCTTCTAGTGGCAAAGAAAACATTTTTTTCAATAAATGAGAACACACGACCCGCCACAAAGTTATAGAAATTATTTGAGAAACTTTAGTTGACGAAAAAAATCAAACTAGTAACCAATCATCAGTTTACTTAAATATTATAATCCTAGTAACTATCTGAAGTTTATACCGAACGAGTATCAAATTACTCGACTAAATTACTGCAAACGTGTAAACCACGCACAAGTTCCTGCTATCTGCTACATATATGCAACAGCAGGAACTAATAGAACGCGTGATGCAGCCGCCTCCGTCTAGAGGAAGCAATGGGGCGGCAGCCACCCCCATTGTATCTACGAGATTGCCATATTTTATACTAGATTATGCTACAACGGGAATATTAGATTTTGTGCAGTAAATTTACATCGAACGGAAACACGAACGCTACTTGTTTACGGAAAATATCGGGATTAATTAGAGCTGTGTCTGGTGCAATCAAGTCACTTAAGCAACATAAATTGAGGTAGTTACAATACTAATATTTCTATTTTATATTTATATTGGTTAAGTACCTATTATGGTTAACGAGAAAGTCACTATATTAATTATCTTCGGTATAGGCGTGTAACTCAATCATATTCAAATCTAGAATGCCACTTTATCTAAAGAAGAAATCGATCAATATGTACTACCAGTCATGACCTATGCATGCGAGACCTGGACACTTAAAACGGACATTATAAAGGAACTGCAGGTCACACAACGCTCAATGGAACGAAATATGCTGGGAATAACCAAGGAAGAACCGTAAAAGAATAGACTGGATACGACGAAAGACCCAGGTAATAGATGTCATCCACAGCATGAAATCCCTTAAGTGGCAATGGGCAGGAAATCTGGCAAGAAGGACGGACAACAGATGAACCACAAAAATTACAGCATGGTACCCACGAGGAATTAAGAGACCTAGAAGAAGACCAAACTTGAGATGGGACCATGATATTAGGAAATCAGCGGGGATAACTTGGGACCGCATAGCCAACAATAGACAACACTGGACCCAACTACAAAGAGAGTATCTAAATATATGAGGGAGGCTACACCATAATTAGAAATGGTTGAACGAGCTAAAAATTTCCCAAGGGAGTGACTCTATTTATGGTTAGCGATATAAGTTTATATTAATTCAGTTAAAAATAAAAGCAATGATTTTCTTTTGTTATAAAGTGAATTTGTATTATCGTGATCAAATAAAATTTCTATTTTAACCACCCTATGTTGAAAACCAAACTCAAATTATAAAGATCTTTTAATACATTCAAAGTGCAACAGAGTTTCTATTTATTATTTTCGATTTAGTATTCCAAAAAGAGAAAATTTCAAACGTTTTAAACAGCTCTTTTAGAAAAAAAGTTTAGAAACTTTCATGTTACGGAAAACTTTTTAGAAAATCTAGGCGTGCTTCCGAAACACATAACGTGAAATTGATTGCGATATAAGCAGTTGTTCACGAAGAAGGATTTTTAAAAAAGCTAAAACTTTTGTGAAAGTTTTATAGGTTTTACTTTCTTTTTTTGGAAAATATTGCCGGATTTCATCCTTTTCGAACGCGATGTAACATATTTATATTTTAGTGTTTTAGGAAACTTTAGAGAAAGGACTTTTTGTTACAAAAAAGCAGTCGATAACTTGTTATAAAATTGTAATTGTAATTTTTTAGCTTTTTAACACAATATATCAGTAGAATGTTTCTGTATTTTTGTGACAGAATCATCACTTGTTTATAATTTTTTTAGTTATAGGCTTGGTGCATTTCAGTTGATTTCAACAAATTCCGACCGCAGCGCTATAACGGCAGAAATCAGAAATTATCGATATGTATTTTACGCCGCCGTCATGTTGATCGCATTAAAATAATATTGAAATCGTGGTTTTGTCATAATATTTAAGTATTTTAGTTTTTTGCTAGTGCAGTTATTGAGACTATAAAACACTCAGGTACGAGGTTTGTGTAACGCTGTTTCAGGTAGTAAAAAATGAGTGAAAAAGTATCCGGACTAGGCGTTGTGTTGTGTTGTGACTGTGGAGACCTGACAGTGACATGAATTGGAGTTGACATAATGTATATAATACAGTCATCGAATTAGCGATACGAAGATACGAAGCGAGACACTAGTTTACATTACATTAAATTGTATATTAACGATTATCAGATTGAGTTGGGTTATTTATAATATTTTGGTTGGAGTTGTTTGTGATTTACAAAATATATTATATTGTTATTAATTAAGTGTTTTGTGTGTACTGGGAAGCACCACAGTGACAATTTCAAATGTTAATAAAATAAAATTAAATTTAATTAATGTTAAAAAATAAAATTGCCGAAACAATGTTAACGCGTAAAGGGGAGCGTAATTAGGGCGTTGTTTGATGCAATAACATTCAATAACTCAACTTTCCCGGATATTCAACTCTCCCGAAACAACATTTTATAGCTTCATATTTTCTCACACCGATTTGATCAAAACAAAAGTGGATTCAAGCAGTTCGACGAAATAAGCGAGTAAACAAAGTGCTCGTTAATAGTCAAAAAATTAAGTAGGCATAAACTATGAGAAGATAAAACATAATTTGTCAATATTAATGGTATACTTTTTTAAATCAACTAGTGATTGAATGTTTTATGAACATCTTCTATAATTATAATTATGTACCTTTAACAAATTAGCCAAAATAGCCCTAATTATGCCCCACTACCAAAACCGGTCAAAATGCTTGCTACCGTAGTTGAACTCATCTAAAAAGTGTTTTTTTAACTGGAATAATAAATTATAATACTACCAAAATATTTACTTATTTATTTTTATTTATAGAATTTTCATAAATTACTTTATTACTACAAGAAATCGTTGATAATTAATAAAAAAAAACGTATCTGTTTTAAAAAGACGTATCTGTTTTTGTAGACGTATCTGTTTTAAAAAGTAAAGTGTTCTCGAATAGTTCAATTTTAGATATTTTAAATAGTTTTTTTCTTGATTCTTTATATTTCTTTTGCTTCCGACGACGGAAAGAGAAAACTTTCCGAAACGTTAAGCATTTTTTTCTTTGTTAGGCAAATTTTTATTACTGTAAACACAACTTCTGACAAGCAGCGTCCGTTTAGGTTTAACGCAGAAGTGTTTACAAAAAATAACTATTTTATTTTGTAGATTTTTCTTACAGTGCAGTGGCGAAAAACCCATAAGGATTTTTTTGGATAGATGAATCCGCCACATAGGTATAGACATTTTTTTCGTCTTATTGTTGTGCCCTGTATATGCTCAAAATAAATTCAGAATAAAAATTTCTGACTTAGTATCCGTTAAGAAGGAACTAATTTACAATTTAAAAAAAAATCATCAAATTCTAATGAGTGGTTCGCGAGAAATCCAACTTTGAAATTGGGACTAATTTTTAGTGGCCGGTTTTTTTTGCCGGTGAGTTTATATTTAGAAAATCATTTTTTAACGAATACTTTTGTACCACATACTTGGTATTTCGAATCAAATCCCACTCTAGATTGAAATTTAAAATACCATTTTTAAGCAAAAATGTCAAAATGAGATATAATATGTTATCCTACCCAGAATGTGATTTTCTATCATAGAAGGTAAAAAATACCGACGACGGTACCATTTAAAAATCAGAAGTTGTAGGCATTTCCGGTGAAACAAGAAGTGATCGAAAATAAAATTTAATACAACAATCAATCCTTCTTTATATACTAACAAGCAAATTTGTTTTTTTTGTCTGAAAAAATAAAAAAGTTATAGGAGGTGAGTCACTTCTGAAAAATATCCGCTATTTTTACGTATAGAAAACTTAAGAATTTTTATTGTAAAACAATCCGGATAGAAAAATAAAAATATTCCAGTTTCTTCCACTCAAGAGAAACAATAATATACAATCAATCCTGCTCGTCTTTTCTAAAATCCAGAGAGACCAAACAGAAGACAGCCGGAGAAAAAAAAAATAGAAAATGTAAAAGGTCCCATGATGTTGGAGTAAAAGCTCTTGTAGAAAACGGAATATATTTGGAGAATAAGATCAATGTACGATGAATGTAAACATCTATCATGGAAAGAAAATATATTTTGTTCAAACTATATTTTCGGTAAATTTAAAATCCTATTTCCATAAAATAATTTTATTTATATTTCTCTGAGGTCTTAAGATTTATTTCATTGGAAATTTATATTTGCTTATCAAATTATCTGCCTCCTTTTATAAGAAATATGATGCTGTCTTAAAACAATTTTATATATCTCTTTGAAGTAAATTTTCTTCTTTATTTAAAAAATATACCAACAGTATACACCTCCCGGCATAAAATTTCACAACCCTAAAATTTCATGTTTTACCACTTTCTCATTTTTTATCCGACTACTGTTTTCTTTTTAGTATTGTAATAAATTTTAAGGTTTAAATCAAATTGTTGCTTTTTGTCATAATTTGAAACAGTCTGTGGTGATGTTTTGAAATCATTACTGAGGCGGACAATTTTATTTTCAAAGTGTTTGCTGTAATTTTAGATGTATTTCAAACATTTTGTTTTTTGAATCTTATCATTATTTTGTACAATGTACAAGCTGTAATTTTTTAAATGAAACGGTTATTTGACGCTTCTTTCTTTATTTTTTATTAGTTTACACAGATTATATACATTTTATATTAGTTATATTACATATTATATTAGTTTGTCAGACAGAAATATGCCATGACATCATTTTTTATTGACAAACTAGGGAGAGATTACAAAAATAATTTTCATTTTGAAAAAAGCATTTACTTGAAATATTTTATTTTTAACATTCTGTATCTTGAAAGGTTTTTCCATTTATGTTTATACAGGGTGAATCTTAAATAAGTGCAAGTATTTTCAGGGCTGGTAGATCTCTATACAAGCTCTGTTACCGTTTTTCAAATAAGTCCAAAATAACCAAGTTATTTTACTTTGAAAATTAAAAAAAACGGTGTGTGCACTATGTGCGCATATTTGAAGTTAAACTTTTTACTAACAGCTATTAAATTGAAGGATATGAAGGTTATATATTTTTTTATGCATGATTTTGATAAACTTCAAAAAAATTACTTAAAATAACTTTTAATATAAAACTGTATACTATTCTAGCTTTATAATTTTATGTTTTTTTATTAGAAAACGATAATTCGATCACCCGACCGGACAGCCCTGGCAGCTGTGGCCATTAAACCAGAATATTACTACATCTATATCTCTGACCACTACTAACCAACAATTTGTTTTGTGTGGTTTGTGGTCTGTTTTTGTTTAAATTTTTTGTTTATTATTCATTATTTATAGTCATTTACAGTCATTTTATTAAATTATACGAATATTCTCGCTAATTATTGGTTTGAAATAAATATGACAGTGCCTTGCAATGAAAATACGAGTTACAAACTCTAAATTCTAATTTTGAGCTGGCCAGTGAATGATGATTTACCTAGACCGTTATTCAGAAGCTACAAACCTATCGATGAAAATATGCATAAAAATTTTCTTCTCAGCACACAACTAGAGGATATTGGTACACATCAAGGTTGGTCCAGTATCAAGTTTACTATAATGATTTTCTTAGCCGCGTATGGCACACATCGTTACCCAGTGTTGCCACAAGCTTATTTTTCATCGGGGTCGATTATCACTAGATAGCGGTGTTAAATTGTTTTCCAAAGGGGTAAATCTACCCCGAATGGGTTGGCTGTGGCAACACTGCCGCTAAATGAAAATAGTCTGTCCGTCTGTATTGTATAGTAACTATGTATAGCCTGTAGCATCTAATAAAAATAATTTGATTCACTTTTACAAGAATTGTATTAAAATATTAGTATTTTTGATAAACACGCGGACTGCTCACAATTACACTTGGCGTCACTACGTATTTCTAAGCTTAGGCTGTCCTTACCACTTTTCGTCTCGCGCTGGCTCGTGCGTCATGGCGTGAATTTTTACTCCCAGCGCGCGGTATAGAAGTTTCACTTCAAAAAGTGTATAAATTTAAAATCCATATATTTTATATAATTTTAAAATATTTAAATAATAAACTGAAATATTGTTTAACTAACAACGGCTAACAATGTAATAGGAATTATTTAAAAATTGTCTTCCGGATGATACTAAAGTATGTAGAGTTTTTTATTTAAAAAAAATCAAAATAGGGCATGGGGTAGTGTCTGTCAAATTTTAAAATATTTTCAGGTAGAAAATCGCTATCTTCGGGTAAAATTATTATAATTACTAAAAACAAAATAGGAAATAGAAAAATTGTAAATTCTACCTAAATTAGTCACCTAAAATGATGTCCCTGTACAACTGAACTGTTTAGATCATGTAATAGTTTTTCTAAAAAAAAGAAAAATTTTGCTATAAAAGGACAGAGTCGTAAAGTAATTCACAAGCCGTTACTGGTGCTGTTATTTGGCGCACAAATCGACGAGGAAATGGCGGAACAATACGTGATTTTATTAGGAAGTCATTCGTACGTTGTCGGCTACTGCACGTGATTTTATTTCAGCACAGTGAAATTATTTGTGTGTGTCTCTAATATTTTATTTACTCTTCTAGGTCACATCTGTCTCTCTAAGAAACACTTCCAAGAATTAATATAAAAACAAGCTCTTAAAAATTATTTTTTTATTTAGTAAAAATATAAAACATAATAAAATCATATACAGGAAGTTTAAATTTTTTAGTAGTTTTACCTCATTAATTAATTGTGGTCAGGTAAAAATTGTTAACAGGTTTGACTTGATGTGATGTAATTTTAACAGAACGTCAACGGTCTATTGTCAACGGTTTATGTTCATATTAGACGTATCTCTTAAAAACTAAAGTGTTTTTGAATAGTTATAGGTTTGGTGCATTTTCCGCCGGTGCTGCCACCATCGGAGAATATCGTAATCAACTAGTATATACAAATGCACGGGTTTAAATAGCGAGTATACGAAAAATTTATTATTTAATTATTCTAAAAGCATTAGGAAGTATAATTTGTGACAATTCTAAACATAAAAATAAAAAAGTAAATATTTTGATATCTTCAGAAGGTCTAACTTGTAATATAATTTATTATTCCAGCTAAAAAACTTTTTAGATGAGTTCAACTACGGTAGCGAGCATAGTTTTAGACACCGGTTTTGATAGCGGGGTCATAATTGGCTATAACGAAATTTTATAGAGTAGATAATTATAATTCTTGAAGATGTTCATAAAACATTTAATCACTACTTGATTAAAAAAAGTATACCATTAAAATCCATTTTATTTTGCTTTTGATCAAATCGGTATGAGAAACTATGGAACTATAAAATGTTGTTTCGGGAGAGTTGAATATCCGGGAAAGTTGAGTTATTGAATGTAATTGCACCCAACAACGCCCTAATTACGCTCTCCTTTAACATTTTTTCAACACGATGCCTAGTTCGAATTCTTTTTTACTTACTTTTTACTACCCGAAACAGCGTTATATTTTACAAACCTCGTACCTGAGTGTTTTATAATCTCATTATCTGCACTAGTAAAAACTAAAATACTTAAATATTATGACATAACCACGATTTCAATGTTATTTTAATGCGATCAACATGACGGCGGCCGCATGCCGGCGATGTGAATTACATACCGATAATTTCTGAATTCTGCCGTTGAAGCGCTGCGGTCGAAATTTGTTGAAATCAACTGAAATGCACCAAGCCTATATTTAGATATTTTAAATAGTTTTTTTTTTCTTTATGTTTTTTGGAGTGCCCGATTTAGCGCGTGTCGGAATTAGTAATGCTCTACTATACTGTTTATTTTTAAATGGCGCTTACTACCAGTTGGCCTTAAAAAGGTTGTAATTTATTTTTATATTGAGGAAAAATAATTTTTAAATGATGTAGTTTATAATAGGTCTCGCCAAAATTATCATTGATTGTGATTTCCCAGCCGTCTCTAACGCCGTTTTTATTCGATCATACAGTACTTAAAATAATGCTACTGTTACGTAATAAAATAAACCTTCTTACAACAGTTCGAACTCACCCAAAAGAAAAAATATCCCGATATTGCTTCCAGCTATTGCCTGCTTCGGGATTTATCAATTCATTCCGACCCTGCGTGGAGGTTATCGGAGGCCCTCGGCAATATATCACTTCAGTTTTCGAATAAATAAATAACAGCTTCGAGCTTTTAAATGGATTGTAAACAGTCGTTGTTTCGGATAAACGCTGGAAATAATAACAGGTAGTTGCACAAATAATTGAGCTTGTTCTGCTTAATGTACTAATGCGTCTTGTCGTGTAAATCATTATTTTGTTTTTATTTGAAATTAAACACAAATGGATATGTGTAGAAGGTACTGTAATTAATTGTGTTGTATACAGTATGTCCACGGACAGTTACAAGAAAAAAATCTTTTTTTATTAGCAATATAATATTTTCATAATTTGACGAATTATGGGATACATTTAGTAACACAGGACAACACAATAGTTGCAGTCACTTTCTGTTCCACTGGAAACGAGTACAACTTTTGATTTTAAAATGGTACCTTCAGTATTTTTTACTTTCATCGTCATCATTTTCAGCACATTCAACCATTTCCAATAATGGTGTAGCCTCCCTCTCATATTTAGATACTTTCTTTGTATTTGGATTCATTGTTGTCTATTGTTGGCTATGCGGGTTCGAGTTATCCCTGCTAATTCCGTAATATAATAGTCCCATCTCATGGTTGGTTTTCTTCTAGGTCTTTTAATGCCTCGGTACCATACTGCAATTTTTGTGGTCCATCTATCTTGTGGCCAGTCCTTATTGCCAGGTATCCTGCCCATTGCCATTTGGGGGAATTGGTTCTGTAGATCTGTTACCTGTGGGTCTTTTGTCGCATCCATCCACTTTATTTTTTAGGGTCTTTTATGATTATTCCTAACATATTTCATTCCATTGAGCGTTGTGCGACATTTTCCATATAATCACAACGTCACGAGAAACATTATTATTGAATATTATTATTAATTTATATAAAAGTGCTTTATTTGTCCGTTAGAGGGCATCAATAATAATAATCCCAAAAACGTTAATCCATTTAAAATGTATTATTTTTTAAGCTTTTTATGAAGTTTATTATCAAATATAATTTCTGATACTAACATAAAATTCCATATTTTCGCCTACTAGATTATTTGAGCATAACTTGATGTGACAAAAACATTTTTTGGAAATCTTCGGAAAAATATTTTTTTTTCTCAAAATGAGTTCTAAATTACAAGAAAATGCATTTTCTACGGAAACTTGAAGATATAGGTAAAAAATGGTATAATACAATTTGATAGACAATTAAATTGTGCATCTGATTCTCATAAAATATATAGGGTGTTCCATTTAAATTAAACAAGTTATTGGCGTTTAAAACTAATAATTATTTAAAATAAATATTTAGACACTCTATATAAGGTAGTAGAATTTTTATTATTGCAACACAATAACTGATCCATAAATAAACTTCAGTAAATATTTAGTATTAAAAACTTTTGATACCCTCGGAGAAATGATGCCTTAAAATTTATACTGTAATTTCACAAAATTGAAAATATTTCAAAAACGGTAAGGTTAAACCTTAACCAAATTTACCTTTATTTTATTCGTAGAAACTAAAAATGTAATAATATACAGGGTGTTCCATTTAAAAAAATAAAACTTTGATATTTTTTATTTATTTGGGACACTCTGTATCTTGTAAAAATATTTTTAAATTGTAACTCTAATAGTCCTTCAACGAACCCAAAACTTACAATTTGTAAAAATCTAATCGTTTAGCTACAATATTCCGTGTCGTATGTGGTGAACAACCCTGTATATGTCTACGGAATATTGGAACACCTTGTATATCAGACTATCTCTATTATTTTACATAACATTTTATGCTAATCTTAAAGTTAAAGATTGCACGAACGAAATTAGCAATTTATTTAACAAAACCAAGTTCGTTTAACGAAACCGCCGTTTTCCATTTAAGTAGAATAATTTAAGAAGCAATTAAAACCGAACAAAAAACAAATTTATTAAATACCGCTATAATTAGTAAATTTTTTAAAATGACTCCCCGGAGAAACAATCTGCTCTCCTTTTTTCCGGTACGCGTTCCGTTTAAGTTTTATGTGGGCGGAATTCAAATCCGGGCCAAGGAAAGATTTTAAAAGTTCGTAAAAGGAGTTGCCAAGAGCCAATGGCTAATATATAAAAGCACCCTGAATCTTACTTTACTTTGTTCTCGAAGCTAATGTTTTATGCCAGTAGCGTAACACATTTTTATTTTTATTTAGTTTTTGAGGAAGTAATGTATTAGATAGTAATATACATATAAGTGGACAACGCTGTACCGCTCAAGCTTAATCACGTGTCTAAAAGTTTATTTGGTATGAACTGTAATTGAACTGTAATTGACTTGTCATTGATTACAATAGCAATATTTAAAATCCTTTACCTGTATGTTTTTGAGAAAAAATCTGTTTTCTGATTGGCCATCAGAGATGCGCCCTCTAACGGAAGCTTTTCGAACTTGAAAAACAATTAACAGTGGTTTCTCTTGGTTGATTTATTTGTTTCTCTTAGTTGATTTTTGCCCAAAGTTGTACGATAAGTACTTTCTGAGATATAGCCGGCCTCCATTCTTAGTTGGCCACCCGGTACAAACCAATCACTTTTGTATAGAGGCAAATTGTGTTTAATTAACTTATTTTGGTTCCAAAAATAGGTAGTGGTTTTATGTCCCCGGTATACTAAGACACCCTGTATATCTGTTTAGTGTTATTTGTCAGATGCTTTCATAATATGGTGTTATGATGCGCATTTATTATGTGATTTAATTTTTAATAATATTTTTATCATAATATATTACTTTTACACAACCTTAAAAATATAAGCCAATACAAACAAATATTACTTTAAAAACTAACAAACAAATACACGTTTACGAAAGTAGTATAAAAGCAAACATCGAACAACTTAAAAAAGAACAATGCCTTCGATACTATCTACCCAGATTCAAAATTTTTCAAACTGTTGCAAACGATGAAGGACGTAACCAACAACTGTGATTAAAGTAAAGCCTGATAAATTATTAAAACGTATATGTTACACATCTGTATATAGTTTAGTTAATAAATTAAGATATTGTAAAATATTAAAATACTTTGAATCAAAACATTCATCCCTTGTACTTACAGAAAACCCCATCTTAACTCTTAGTTACTTTTATCAAATCCAATTGGATTTTCAATGTGTGACAAGATTCAAAAGTAATCCTTTTCGGACTCTTGCGAGGCAACACATACGTCTACGTGATATTGCTTGGGAGTTGGCGTGGGCTTGCTTTTGCCGTAACTTTTACAACAAGAAGAACAAAGAGAATTACAAGGACAGTTCCGCAAAGAAGGCTGCACTGGGGGAAATTGGTCTAGTTTTTGTTCCGAATTTAATTTTAAACTTTAATCAAAAGTCACTTCCGTGGCGCGTCTCCTCTTAAATAAACTTTGTACTTGATAAAAAGTTTGCGCGACTTGCTAGATATTTTTTCAATTAAAGTTATTGTACGTTAAGCAAGAACATTTCCGCTGCGACTTACAAAACTGAAAGAAATAGTACAAGGTGTCTTATGTTTCATGGGGCTTCTCGTTAATGAGTATATTCTGTTTTAATACTCAGGTAAGATTTCAAAAGAACGATGACAGAAAAAAAGCAGATGATATCCATACCAATCCATTTATTTCAGTAAAAAAGTTTGTCATATTTTTTAAGTTAGCTATGGATGGGTTATATATTTCATATCAATTAATCTTTTAGTTACGTAATCGAGGGCGCAATTTTTAAATTAATTGTTGCCAACCATGGACATATTCGGCGCCGTGCTGACTAACTTGAATTTAAATTTCGCGCTGGGGATTCAGGTGGTAGCTCTGCTGTAAGAAATGTTAAGTTGTCGCATTTATTTATGTATTTCCTGACATTGTCATTCGTTTTGACACTTTAGTTTTGTATTACGAGTTTTTGGTTTAAATAAATAGTGTTGTGATACTTTAAGCTTAAAAATGTTTACTAGCAGACCTTGCAGTCGAACATGGTTCATTTTAGAACCTTTTTTAGTGCGAAGTGTACAAGAGAAGCTTAATAGTCGTAAAAAACTCATCGCAACTATATTTTGAACGGGAAAGCGGTACTAATGATAATGACCCTTTCTGTTCCTTAAGTGCTGTTAAGAAGGTGAGTTTTGTCGATGTAAATAATAACTGTTTATTTATATGATATGTTTACAAAATATTTATAATGAATTTCTTTTTGTTTCCTAAAATATATTTTGATTAAAAGAAAATATGTGAATGCGGGCAACGTTGCGCCCGTAAGCTTAATCACTTTATTGTACAAAATTAGATAATATCAAAGATATTAATGCTAATTTTCTAACGCATAGAGAGAGATGTAGAGGGCGCCACGTAGAGGGCGCCACCTACATATTTTTTAACTGGTTTGAAGAGTAATAACTTTTCGTCCGTACCTGTATAAAACTACGGAGTAAAAAAATATACATTTACGACATTTTTAACGTGAAAAAGGTCTCTTGGTAAAAATCGCTACGAGTAATGGCTTTCGAGATATTTTAAATCGAAATTATCAATACCTGTCATCATTGACATAAATTAAACATGTTGATTAAATAGTTATTAGACTGAAATCATAAACTTGAAATATTTTTGAGCCAAAAGTTCAACAGAAACGGTTTTATCATCATTTTTGCACAAAAAATTATGATTAATTTAAAAAAATAAAAATTTCCCAAATTTATTATTTCAGTGAAATAACTATCTACTCAACGTGTTTATTTTTCGTCAATAATGACATGTATTGACTATTTCCATTGTCAAATATCTTAGGAACGGTTGCTCGTAAGGATTTTTACAAAGAGACATTTTTTACGTAAAAAGTCACAGAGATGTATATTTTTTTACTCGGTAGTTTTATACAGGTACGTACAAAAAGTTATTACTTTTAAAAACAGTTAAAACACATGTAGGTGGTGCACTCTACTAGGAGGAGTCATACTGACATCAAAATCAAATTTCTCATGTCAAAAAACTCCCAGACACCAATTTTCATCCAAATATTGACGTTACTTCAGAAATTATTTAGAACAAATGGAAATAAAAATGAAACTTCTACACCCTGTATCTCTGAAACTAAGCATTTTAGGACATACATTTATACGAACTTTTTTACTTACTTTTATCTGCACAATATGTTACCGAAGTTTCCGGAATACAGTTCGGACTACCCTGTATATTGATAATTTAAGATTTTTTCCGTTGAAGCGCTGCGGTCGGAATTTGTTGAAATTAACTGAAATGCACCAAGCCAATTCATCAAATTTCAACTTTAAAAATGTTCAATTCACGACTTAGCTATTTCTTATTCAAAATCATGTTTATGTCAATTTTACACATATTTTATTTTTATCTCGAAAAGTAGTATAATAGAAAAATTATGAGATGTGAAAGTAGTTTTCAAAAATTGTATCTATCTAATCTAGCCAACTATAGTATGTCTCTTGTTTAGCAAAAACGAATATTCATGCTTTAGAAAATTTAAATTTTAAATATATTATATATTATTGCCCTTTTAATATTAAATAAATGATAATAATTTAAAATTAATCACAGATATAGTAAATGAAGGACAATGATAATGATACATTTATCAGAACATTAAAGTAAATTAATATTAAAACACGAACAAAGATAATATCGCTCTACCTTAGAGTGCTCTTTTCCTGTTACTGTTCTGATTATGATATAATTACTATAAATATAAACTGATTATTTTATAATTTATTTTTGCATACCACAATTAAAGTTTGAAATTTATTGCAATAATTGTACTATTGTTTTATCTTCTATTATTTTTGTATAATTAATTTGTAAACTTTTGTCCAGATACACAGAATTATGAAAACTTTACAAACACAAAGAAAATGTAATATTCACATACTTTTATTTACACTGAACTACTGAACGTAAACTTTGCAAATAAATATTTCTCTAGGATAAGCAGTATTTATGATAGCAGTGTTTCTCCTTCACAAAGAGTTATTGTATGTTGGCGATATAGCCGGTGTATCTCAATGCAGTCTTTCATGCATTATCAAAAAGACATTCGAAGCCATTTATCAGAAGTTAAAGAACAAAGTTCCGAAGATAGCAGTCAGTGGATGCATTTTTGTCGCAGCTGTATTTCATTTTATTTATCTCTATATCTGGCGATGACAAAGCCAGTTTACTTTTGAATAAAGAGTTTATTAGGGTGCTCTTGAATAATAAATATGATAAATCTAACATTTTTGAAGTATACTGTTTTAAAATATGTTGCCCCTTATATAGTAAGGAAATTAATAAATAATTTGATTAAATTTCACAAAATTTGTATTAAAATGACCATCCGTCCGTCTATCCGTCTGCAGACCCCATTCCGGTACTTCTATACAGGGTGGTCCGAACTATATTCCGGAAACTTCGGCAGCATATTCAGCAAATAAGTAAAACACTAATTACAAAACAGTTTGTATAAATGTATGTCCTAAAATGCTTAGTTTCGGAGATACAAAGTGTAGTAGCTTAATTTTTATTTCAATTTTTTCCAAATAATTTCTGAATCAATATTTGGATGAAAATTTGTGTCGGGGAGTTTTTTGGGAGACATGAGAAAACATGTGTTTTAACTGTTTTGAAGAGTAATAACTTTTCGTCCGTACCTGTATAAAACTACTGAGTGAAAAAATATACATTTCATTGACTTTTTACGTAAAAAATGTCCCTTTGTAAACATCGCTACGACCAACCGTTCTCAAGATATTTAGAATTAAAATAGTCAATGCATGTCAATATATACGTAGGTTGTGCAGAATATATTTGTTGTGGATGCATTTTTGGAATGTTGAACATAGATCTGATAGCTTTAGTCTGAAACCGTTCCAGGATTTTTATGTTGCTTTTATTTACTGCTCCCCAAAGTTCTGTTCTGTAAGATCAAATTGGCTTTAGAATCGTTTTTTAAACTATTATTTTGATTTTGTATATTAAATCAGACATCTTACCAATCAGCAATATGAGGATCGAAGTTTTGCGTCCAATGCTTTTAATTTACTCCAGATATGTTTTTGCCAGGTCTATCCAACTGCATTCTTAGGTATTTTGCGGTAACGTCGCGTCGGCGTCGCCGCGCCGTCCGTCGTGTGGAATTTGTTTTCCGTTTAGTGTGAAGGGTGGGAAAGAACGTGGTCTCATTTTTAGTGATGGGAAAAACCGATTAATTTCAATAATTGAGTACTCGAGTTTCAAGCGATTGCAATATCCGAGTGATCGGTCGAGCGAAATATCACTCGGATATACGAAATATAGTTTTTCACCCGTCGCTTGTTGTAAGGAGGTACTCGTTAACGCCAAGCGCCAAGCAGTAAGTTGCGTGCGCAGTGATGAATGGCAAGTAGCAAGAGGCGAGCGATTCGCTTGATCGCTTGATTTAGTTTATTTCAAAGCGTTGTCGATGTATGTAGGTCGTAAAATTTTGTCCCTCAGATACGCAACGGATAAATATACAGGGTGGTCCGAACTGTACTCCGGAAACTTCAGAAGCATATTCTGCAGATAAAAATAAGTAAAAAAGTTCGTATAAATGTATGTCTTAAAATGCTTAGTTTTAGAGATACAGGGTGTAGAAGTTTCATTTTTATTTCGATTTTTTCCAAATAACTTATGAAGTTACTTCAATATTTGGAAGAAGTAACAGAGCCTAAGTGTACTTTCTCTTTCTTCTGCAACTGAACTGAACTATAAATTGTGTAAAAGGAGTAGCTGGATATACCATATTTATGTCTTTAGGAAAAGTATTATATTAAATAACGCACCTTATATTGATATCAAATAAACAATGTGTGGACACAATGGCGTCTTTACCCTTGATCACGCTTATGAATACCCTGAGCCTAGATGTTTCATAGAAGACGCAACGTGATTGGGTAGATTTGATCATGTGACAAGATTTTGTAGTGTCGAGTATAGGTTTCATATACGTATACCATATTCCATTTAGATTCCATCTGCTGTAAAAAAGTCTAACGATATGATTGGTAGATCTAATCACGTGACTAGATTTTATAGTGTCGAATAAACGTTTCGGATATGTAGTCTATATACCATTTCTATACAATTTATTGATACTGGTTTTATACGTTTTTAAAATTCAGTTCTTTTCAATATTTTTATATTGGAGTTCAAATTTATCAAAAAATCACAAAAAAGAGTTTGATAATGACTTACTATGCCCTTTGTGTCTGAACTTTTCAAAAATTACGAATATAACTGACTTGGTGCCAAAATCGAAATATTATATACTTAAAATATATGTTTCGAGTATACGTTAAAAAGCAGTATAATAATGTTCAGTATAATAAACGTATATACTAAGATTAACGGAAAATAAAGCCCTTTAATATGCGTATATTATACGTTGCATATAAAAAAGTAATATGAAATACGTATATTATTTATACCTTTAAAAAAATATACGATATTTATACGGATAGTACGTTTATTAAACGTATATACTCTTGAATGGTGTTGCTTGGGACATTTATACGAACTTTTTTACCGTGGTCCGAACTGTATTCCGGAAACTTTGGCAGCATATTTTGCAGATAAAAATAAGTAAAAAAGTTCGTATAAATGTATGTCCTAACATGCTTAGTTTCGGAGATACAGGGTGTAGAAGTATCTTTTTTATTTCGATTTTTTCCAAATAATTTGTGAAGTAACATTAATACTTATAACTCCAATTTCTAGGGGGCGCCACATACATGTGTTTTAACTGTTTTGAAGAATAATAACTTTTCTCGTCCGTACGTGTAT
Source organism: Sitophilus oryzae (assembly GCF_002938485.1). Classification (NCBI taxonomy): domain Eukaryota; kingdom Metazoa; phylum Arthropoda; class Insecta; order Coleoptera; family Curculionidae; genus Sitophilus; species Sitophilus oryzae. The sequence continues at coordinate 8,739,915 of NW_022145749.1, read as the reverse complement.
AAAACTACCGAATAAAAAAGAAAGAAAATTGGTGCCTGGAAGTTTTTGGACATGAGAAATTTGATTTTGATGTCAATATGACTCCTACTTGTAGAGGGCGCCACCTACATATTTTTAACTGATTTGAAGAGTAGATATACACATACATACATACATTTGAAGAGTAATAACTTTTAGTTCGTACCTATATAAAACTACTGAGTAAAAAAATATAAATTTACTATATTTTTTACGCAAAAAAGGTCTCTTGGGAAAAATCGCTACGAGTAATGCTTCTCAAGATATTTAGAATCGAAATTATCAAACCTTATCATTGACATAAATTAAACATGTTGACTGAATAGTTGAATAGAAATGTTTTTGTGTCAAAAGTTCAACAGAAACTGTTTTATCGTTATTTTTTCGCAGAAAGATTTAGGATTAATTTCAAAAAATAAAATGTTGCCGAATTTATTATTTCAGTGAAATAACTATCCACTAAACTTGTTTATTTTTTGCTAATAATGACATATATTGACTATTTCCATGCTAAATATCTTGAGAACGGTTACTCGTAGCGATTTTTACCAAGAGACATTTTTTACATAAAAAGTCACGGAAATGTATATTTTTTACTCATTACTTTTATACAGGTACGGACGAAAAGTTATTACTCTTCAAAACAGTTAAAACACATGTAGTTGGCGCCCCCTACAAGTAGGAGTCATATTGACATCAAAATCAAATTTCTCATGTCAAAAAACTCCCAGACAGCAATTTTCATTCAAATATTGACGTTACTTGTATCTTCGAAACTATGCATTTTAGGACATACATTTATAGGAACATTTTTACTTATTTTTACCTGCAGAACATGCGGCCGAAGTTTCCGGAATACAGTTCGGACCACCCTGTATATACGGCGTCGTATAAATTTGCTACCTGCAATGTATGTAGAAAATTCGCTCGGCTTTTTAGCGAGTACCTATGTCACATTAAAATCGGATTTCAATTTATATCATTCTAGGATCGCTTGCGTTCGTCGCTTGGTACTGGTCACTTGCATCGTTCGTTCATAATCGAGTGATGTCGGTTACTTCAATAATCGAGTACTCGAGCAAAAATTCGTTATCTCATCACTACTCATTTTCTTGGGTTAGCCTTTATTTTCAGTTTTTAGCCATTTTTTCATATCGGTAAAGTGTTCTTGAAAATTTTCAGATGCGATTTCTGGGAGGACTATCATCAAATGTGTATTAATCTAATTGCTAAAACTACTGCGCTCAGAGAAAATATAAATTGAAATGTACCTAAAATATTTAAAGTAGGTAATAAAATTTAAAACTTAATTTAAAACCGTTGATTAAAAATAATATAAAAAAGACAATTAGTATAATGTTGTAGTACTGTCCAAAATGAGAGTTACGCAAACGATATTACCGTGCCATAAAAGCAGGAATTTCCACAATGTAATATAATTAACCGAAATGTGGTCTCTTTATAATGTCGTGAATTAAACGCTTTTTTTCCCGGAAACCCACAAAAGTAAAGCTTAGCACAAAACATAAAAGTAATGAGCTTTATGACAGCTATACAAATTACATCATTTCGTCAGGGGAATAACAATGGGGGAGGAAGATTAATTTTAGGATTGTTATGTATGTTTTCAAATAAATCTGATATATTTTTTTATAGAAGAAATACATTTTGGAAGTTGGTTTTATAAATGTCAAATCTATTTTCAACAATACAGTGTCTTTCAGAACCTGGATATTAGTGGAATAAATTAGTGGTTTCAATTACACTTTATACATAAAAATTTACAATCATTCACAATGTTTAAAACATACAATTAAAATTAATAGAATATTCTAGTGACAGCTTGTGGTAGTGAGTTGTATCCATAGAGAAATTCTAATAATTAGCTTATAAAACAATGCACTTTTGATTTCTAACCATAATTTCTCTTGATGGATGATAACTAAAGGCCAAAATGATATTACTCGCAAATTTTGAAGTATTATTAGTGGAAAAAGTTAAAAGTTCGTCAACATTTTTCTATTAATTGAAAATTACTACCACTAATTTTTTCCATTAATTTTGAAGTTCTGAATAAAAGTTAATATCACGCAAGTTGGTATTATTTTTGAAACTGTGGCGTGGATCTGTTTTGTTCCAAATTTAATGATGACATTACTCGTAACAATTTCATATTAATAACCATATACAGGGTAGTTCGAATTGTATTCGGGAAACTTCGGTAGTATATTCTTCAGATAAAAATTAGTAAAAAAGTTAGCATAAATTTATGTTCTAAAATGCTTCGTTTCGGAGATACAGGGTATAGAAGTCTTATTTTTACTTCAATTTTCCCCATCAATTTCCAAAATCATTGCCGATATTTGGATGAACCTTTGTGTGTGGGTGTTTTTTGACATGAGAAGGAGGAAATATATAGTTTTTTACTCAGTAGTTTTATACACAGGTACAGAAAAATGTAAGTGGCTTCCCTATAAGTAGTCATATTGACATCGAAATTAAATTTCTAATGCCAAAAAACACCCATATACCAATTTTTTATACAAATAACGACCTTAGTTCAAAAATTATTTGGAAAAAAAGAAATAAAAATGAAACTTCTACATCACCCCGCATCCCATATTTTTATCTGCAGATTATGCTGTTGAAGTTTACCGAATACAATTTGGACCACCTTGTATATCATGTCATAAGAAGTGGCGGCTCCTAAATAAGTGCATAAGTGCATGTGAACCCTTAAATTAATGCCTCTTAAGAAAATAAAAACTAAATTCTATTTTCTTATTCATTTATTAATTATATTTAATTTATTCCAAAAACTTTTTTCTTTCCAAAAACGACTTGTCTATTTCCAAATAAGCATAATTCTATAAATCCAAAACATTTAGTTTTAAATCACTCTGTATACGTAAATCATTATTGATTTTTAAAATATTTATACGCTAACTAGAGAGAGGGAAATCGGACAACAAGCAGGGAGATGATAGGTGTTACGTAATCCCTTTCAGACCGTTGCCGTTGTGAACAGACTTGTGAACTGTTCAAGACGCATTGATAGTATTTTTACTGTGATAGTGCTTTGGTTAGTAAGTTTTGGTTATTGTGACAAATAATGTTACTATAGGTAAGGTAAATGTGTTCTCATTATTTAGCTAGTGTTAACTAAAGTATATATATATATATATATATATATATTTTATTTTACTGTTGTAATATTATGAGCTAAAACTATTCCTTATTTATTTCATCTGAGAATTATATTGTATAACATGTGTATGTATTGAATGGATTCGATTTATGCTGAATAATTTCAGTTTAAAAATAATCTAAATATGCAATCAGCTGAAACTCTATAAAACTAAAAAAAAACTAATCTAGCTATTTTATTTAAAAGAAATAGTGTGTGTTAATACAAAAAACAAACAAGGGTATGTGTAAAAATCTATTCCTTACTTTCAAACTTCAAGAAACTTTTTTTTTTGCTTTTTTTGCATTTACTATTATATTTATCAATATAACTTATGCATAAATAAAAAAAAGTTTTAATATTGAACAGGAATAAATAAAACACAACGCGTAAATAAAATATATTTTATTAATACTAATAATTTCAAAAATTTACAAATACTTACAGAACTTTATATTAAGTTAAAGGTTGATTAACTTTAGTCTTATTTTTTTTATACCAGTACGTTTTCACCTGGTACTAAAATATGTTATTATTTTATTATTTACCTATCGTGTGCTATCTTTATTTTAGAGCTACCAGTTTTTAGTATCATACCGTGCTGGCAAGTCTTACTTTTGGGTCGGTATTTGTGTAGGAGTAAATCGAATAGGGATCTTATTAAGTCGGAGTGAGAGAAATGCGACGGTGTGCTTTTGGGGCATTGCCACATTTCTCCGGTACGGCTTTCCCTATCAAGTAAATAAAATCACGATCGCAAACCGCTTATTTTTAATAAGTATACTTTTTTTTCGAAAAGATACTAAGATACTAGATAAAATCATTATTATAGATATGTTTCTGAGCATCTGAAATGGAATTATAAGGATATCGTTAAGGTGCATGTCCATTTATCGCCATAACGATAAAACGTCAGTAATCGCGATAATTTAAAAACTCAATTTATTTTGAAGTTCGGATCTTTTACAAGATGTTTAACTAAGAAAAATTCGATTTTTTCCATTCAAAAATTGAAAAAAAAACACCCATTTACTATTAGTGCAAAGCAATTTTCAACAATCGTGTAGGTAATTTTTTTATTTATAAATATTTGCACATACTGTCTGCGAAGAAAATATTATGAAAGTTTTTGAAAAAAAATTGCAATCAATTATTTCTAATGGATTTTGAGATATCGATTTTTAAATTCAGAGTTCTAATAGCGCCCACTGTCGAACACCAACTCAATTCCACTTATTTTTACCAAAAGTGCAAGTGTTTCTAATTTGCACTTAAAAATTTACAAGCTATAGGAAAAATTACAACCATTCGTTAATAAATAAACAAATAAAGTATCACGAGACGTAATTAAAGGTTGAAAGCATGATATACACACTTCCTTAGAATTTAAAGTACTGAGGTGCTGATTACTGATTGGTTCGACCGCTCGATCGTGACGAGTCTGCTATATCCCCTTCCACGTCTCTTAGCAATGTGCACAGTTTCTCGGTTTATTCACGTTTATTTCATACGTTTGGCAACGTTTTTACTGTTCTCACTTTGTTCAGTACATTATAAACGCATTGTACTCTTCTTCATACGGAAATCTCAACCCAGAACTAACCTTTGCCAGCCGTTAGTATATGAGATGGTTACAAACTTTATTTTTTGGCTAATACAACTCTCTGTTTTCAATTGATTTTCTCAATCTTTTTTCTGTCATTGTCTAGTGATTGTGCTAAAATAATTCTACTCCAGACATTTCGAAATGTAGAAATTTAATTATATCTTGCATTTTAACTAATTCTTCCTGTAACTATCACTTCCAGCCTTGATATTTATTACCCCGGAACGGCTTATCGATCCCCTACACACATCGGTGTAAATTTTTCGGGTGCTCTCGCATCGCACACGAATCGGTCCTTAATTAAAGAAATAACTTGGAAGACAAAGCGCAGATAACGTCAGATCACCATCTAGCGGTCTGGAACCGTTACATTCCCAACGTGCTTGGTTTGTCGAATAGTGCAACTGGTTGATCATTCTGAGCAGGATCTTCTATCGGGTAGACTAAAATGGATGAAAGGACAATGTTTTTCGGACACATAGAAAATACATTGAAAAAATAGTTCTAAAAATTATTAGTAATTTTTAAGTTATTTTTATCACAGTGGCGTGCATATAATGCACGTAAACTGGCGTTGCCTACCCCAGACACAATAATAAAATATTTTTTTATATCATTACTTTATCAAGCAAATATTCGTATAAAAATTTTGTATCTTATTTTTTATTCTAGAGATTACTTAAGGTTTATATAAATCATTTTCGACTACTGTCATTATAATCCCATCGCCGTGACCTAATAGAAATATTGTATCCACCTTTCTTGAGTCATAACTCATCTTACAGCCGCAGGGCTTTGCCAAAGGCCATTATCTGAGACGGTTTTACAAAGGTTAGTTGTCCATCTCCCATATCAGGTTGTATCAAAGTTTATGGCACAAATTGTTGAATTCTGGTGTTTCCCCATTTGCTCTACAGAATCTGCATTCGCCGTTGATTCTTAGCTTTAATATATTGAGGTGTTCATTGTTGGTCGTAAGTCCTGGGAAATTCTTTCGAGTGTCTTAGACCGTTGGACGATTCCCATTCCAAGTTACAGATGGAGTCTTCCATGTTCTTGAGTTCTGCTTTAAGTTGGTTTTTGCTGAAGAAGCAGAGCGTTTCTGGTCCAGTTAGTAGAGCGTTCGCTCCTTTTCTAGCTAGATCGTTTGCTTTTTTATTACCTTCTATCCCTTGGTGGGCTGGTACACAGAGTAAGAGAACTTTATTTTCTTTGCCTAATTTGTTCATTTTCTCTAGGCATTCTTTGGCCAATTTCGAATTGATGGTTACTGAGTTGATCGTTCTTAAGGCTCAACTATTGGGGAAGGCGGATTGATTTACTTTATATTGTCTCTAATGGGATATTAAAGGTTGTATATTTGCGAAACTTCCACGTAGGTACTCTACATACCGCAATGACTGGAAGGCTGTGTAAGAAAGAGATAGAACAAGGACGTAACGCGTGATATAATTTTGTCTGCTCAGTGAGACCAAATCTGAAAATTTAGAGTAAAATCTCTCAATTTAGAGTAAAAAATAATGATATTGATTACTATAATTACTTATGTTATTCTTATTTCATTATTTTGCTAATTTTTGTTTACTCTGCTTTGATTTGCACTGCACGACACTGTTCTATTACAATAAATTAATAGTATATTACATACCCAGCAGGAAAATGTCTTACTACTGTCGAGAGATTAAATAAATTTCCAGACAGTAATGTAAACTTTCTTTTAAGGTTTGTATAAAATTATTAACTAAAACATATTTAAAAATATTATTAAAACTACCAATTTTTCTCTTGATTCATTATTAACCATAACTAAAGATATATCTTTACACTTACTTCATCTGAAGGAAACATTTTTTAAATAAATAATATTGCATTTTTTCCCAGACGGCAATGAAAAAAGAAATAATACTTTTCGGGGAATGGACTAACTTAGATATTTATTTCCCTCGAGTGTAGAAACAGAACTTTTCCACACAGTTGGACGCCTTTGAAAGGCATCTTTTTTGTAATGGCTTCGAATTCGTAGTCTATAATATTCAAAAGTTTTTTTTATTTCATTGCCTACCTGGAAACATACCACTTCTTAAATTATTAATAAAAAAATAAAGGTACGGTAATGTTAATGAATTATTTGAAAAATAAAAACATTTTTAAGAACTGCTTTAATGTCTGTAAGTAATAGATGATATGTTTAAGGTTTAACGCCAGATACGAAATTCACCAAAGATAGTGTGTATTAATTTCAAGTCTACAGTATGTCCCCGGATTGTCTTTACAAGAGCAATTTTTTTTTAATTTTCGACATTTTATCAAAAATTTTTGCTTTGCGTAATGTAATTTCGTTTTCGTTCTTTGACAGACTGTTATTGATAGAATTATAATTAATGTCAATTTTTTTGCTGTTTTAAAATGTTAAAGAAGCACAAAATTTATTTAGTTTAATGCTAGAGAAAGGGTGATAATAGTTTTCGGAAAATGTGATACTTTAATAACAACAAAAAAATAACAAAAAATATGACTTTAATTAAAATTAATAATAACCATCTATGATAGAATGAAATCGAAAATCGTTTTCGGAAAGTGTGATACTTTAACAACAACAAAAATAACAAAAAATATGACTTTAGTTAAAGTTAATAATAACCATCTATCAAACAATGAATCGAAATTATATTACCATAGAAACGCCTTTTGATTTTTAGGACTTTAGGAATAAATTCAACCATATTTTCATGTTTTTTCTTTAATTTTCTCTAAAACGGTATGGAAATTTGGAAAAGTACATTTTAGAACAAGCAAAATTTTTAATAAAGAATGCTTTTTTTCAAAATGTCAAGAATAAAAAAGCTTTTCCTCTTACAATACGGGGACATACTGTATAACGAATCGTTTTTGGAATAGGTAAATAGAATTATTGAAATAATGATTTTAATTTAAATTATTTTTTTTTCTGAAGAAGAGGATTATAAACTTTACTAACAAGGAAAACTAAATAGAGTAATATGCATTAATAACATTACTCACTCTTTTAAATTGAGTCTAATTTGAGAAAGACAAATAGAAAGGCTCGGACTACCACCCCCGTGTGTTGCTTTTACCAACGTAATTATTGTCGTGCAGAGCTATTTGTCATGGTTGTAGCCAATTTTCTTGGCGTCCGCACTTTTACTTAAATGAAAATTTGTTTTCCTGGAAGCGAATAGAGGCGTCAGTGAAAACTTCTTTATTGCACGTTAAAAAGGCAGGAACGGTCTTTTATTGTACCGCAAACGGTCTAGGAAATGGTGCGAAAAGTGTCGGATTATCGTAAGAAAATGACCCTGTGCCATTTAAAAAACAAATCTTAGTTGAAAAACTAAATGGCAGTTGCATTAAAAGATAATATAATATTTTTAAAATCTGATTAAAAGAGTAAAAATATAGTTATTTTTGTATCTAGTGCGCGAAGTGCAACTTTGGTGACCGATACTTGAATTTTTTAACGCGGCGTAGCCGAGTTGAAAAGTTAGTCGAGATCACCAAAGTAGTTCACGCACGAGTTGCAAACAACATTTTTTCTACAAACATTAAAATCGGGATATGCCTAAAAATTAATAATAATAATAATTTTATTTGTTAAATTTTAATTGTTGCTTCGAAAAAAAAGCGTGAGCTTGGAACGTATGTTTTTTTTATTACTGAACATCGTCATCGATTTCCTTTTAGGTCGTTTTAATACTTGGTATTTCTGGTGCTTGCCGCTGTGAGGAATTTATTAAAATGGCGGTTGATAACATAGAAGATAAAGATTCAATTTTGATTGTTAAAGTACCCGAATACAAAATTAACTAGACGAAGTCTTTACAGTGTCAAATTTGAATTATTTTGAGATTTACCGAAAATACGCAGTTCTTCGTCCAAGAAATGCTACCAGTCGCAGATTGTTTTTAAAATATCAAAATAACAGATGTATTAACCAAGTGGTCAGTATAAATTCTATTGGTAAGATGCCTAGCATTATAGTAAAACACTTGAAGCTGCCAGATTATGAGGCCTACACTGGGCATTGTTTCCGGAGGACTTCAGCCACACTCCTTGCTAATGCAGGGGGTAATATACTTAGTTTGAAGCGCCACGGAGGATGGAAATCTTCGACAGTGGCCCAGGGATACGTCGAGGATTCTATAAACAATAAAATTCAAATATCAAATAAAATTTTGGAGTGTCAAATACCGGGATTAAGTACCCCTACATCAAAATTGGATACTGTCTCAAGTCCCAAAACCCCCACATCTCAAGCAAAATCAGAACTATCTAGTTTGGGATTAAATATTGGTTCGTGTACTGGTTGTACTATTAATGTTAGTATTGTAAATAATAACTAGAATATGCGTTAGTGTTAAGTTAGATATTTGTTATTTGTTTATTCTTGAATATTTCGAAAAAAAAAAATTAGTTATGATTTAGTTCATCATTTTCCAAAAATCAAAATTCCAAAATCCCATTTAATTTACATGCAGTATGCGAAATAGGCATTTCGCGCAGTACTTCGCGCACCGTGTCATGGTAATGTAGGAAAATGAATAAAAGTGTCACTTCGCACATTGCTGTCAATTCGCGAACCTTGTCATTTTTTGACGTTTGTAGAAAAAAGTATTTTAAGTTAATGTGTCTTTTTGATAGTGTGATAATCTGGATGAGACTTATTTTGTTTACTCGGATTTAGAACCATGGTCCTCAGTCATATAATAGCCTACCGACAGCAAATGTCTAAAGTCTTAGCCATAATGTCCTTTTATCGAAGTAACTCACGGCAGTTTTAACCACCCTGTATCTTCGTTGTGGTTAAAGGAAGAATCTTAATTTTTAATGATCAAAAGAACATATTACTTTTAGGTTAGAAAACCTATTATAGCTGACTCTATTGCTAATATATCTAATAATTATAGCCTAAAGTTTATGAAATATCGCTAGTTAAAGTTCTTTAAGTTCGACAAAGGCACTCATCGATTAGCAAATCTCTCAGCTACTTCAAGAAGTCTCACAAATTTCAAATTTTATATTTTGGTTAGCATTTGGCCTATAAAGGAAGAAAAAAAAATACAAAATCCCTCTTCCGCATCGCCAACTAAAAAACATTAAAGTACAGGTTTCGAATTTATATAGTATGTTAGAGTGAAAGTCGGAAATTCAGTGATTGTTAACATTCACTAGGAAATGCTAGCAATTACGCATTGAACCAGTGAATGTTGTTATTTTTAAGAGATTTGTCGACTATTCCTAGTAATTTCTAACATTCACTAGTGAAAGTAACATTTACTAGTGAAAGTAACATTTACTAAAGGTTGCTAGTAAAAGTTATTCTATTGTACAGGGCGAGTGTGGTGAGGAAGAATGTTAGTGGAACTTAGAACAAATAAACTACAACATAACCACAAAAAAACAAGCGAATTTACGCCAGAATGCTACATTCACTAGTAAAAGTTGGTTTCAAAAGTAGCTGTTGAACCAGAGTAAGTAGATCGCCGAGTAGCGACAGAAACAGTGGCTCTTTTGATGTGGTAAGACCAAATTTTCTTTCTCTCTCTTTTGACGTGTTTGACAGATAGACTACGTATTTAACTGCTCAACTTATGAAGTGGTCCTAAAAACATGGTATACACTGCTCATAATTTGAAGTGGAATTAATTATAAAGTTTTATACATAGTTCTTATATTTTGTTTTATCCTTATTTCTAAATTTAAATGTATAAAATATCTTACACCTAATAAATAATTAAAAAAATAATTCTTTGCATGAGGCATACTTGAAATAAAGTATATAGAGATATTTTATAAATGGCAACAGTGGCAACTTAATATGACAGATAGACTACTTATTTCGCGCAGCCGCAAAGAAAATTGAAAACGGGACTATCGCTACACTCTGGTTGAACTTTTACTGGCGTAGTCTTACCAAACCAGTGAATGTGAGCTTTTACTAGTATTTGTTAACAATCACTGATTTCCAACTTTTACTGTAACATATATATGAAGATGCCATGACAACCTCTACGTTGACTACCGTCTATAGTCTAGTTTTGGCTTAGTTGACAGAATGTTGGTGATCCGTCAAGTTATTTTTAAATCATTACTTAAATTATTAATTTAGATATTCCTGATTTGTGGGAAAGTTCAGTACATAATTGTTAATATACATGGTGAGTCTTAAATTAGTGCAAAATATTTTTAGCAGCAGTATATTTTGATCACGATTATGAGTTTTTTTTTCGAGAAAAAATAAGTTTAGTTAATTAAAAAATATAATTTCTTGATAATATGGCAACATAGGTAGTATATTAAATTTACAAGAAATAAAACCCGGAAAAGACACAGTGGTTCTCAAAATTTGAGCAAAAAATATTTTTTTTTTGGGAAATTTAAGTAAGATAACTCGAAGACTCGAAAAAGAGATACTCGAAAAAGTAAGATAATTTTATTTATTTATTTATTTATTTATTTATTTATTCATGCCAGTACAAAAATAGTTTACACACGTCAATATATAAAAACAATATACTAATATAAAATAGAAAAACTTAAATGTTAAAAAATACAAAAAAGCACTAACATAAAATTGGAAAAGTTTTACAATGCAAAAATTCACAAGATACAAACCACAGATATTAAAATTCACAAAACATTTAGTCAAAATCTGTACGACAAGAACTCGTCAAAAGAGTAAAATGCGTTTTTAACAAGAATCTCCCTCAGTTGTCTGCAAAAAGAACTGTAAGGTAGGCCCCTGATACTCTCTGGAAGAATATTAAAAAATTTAATGGCCCAGTATCCTGGTCCATCTTGACATCCCTTCAATCGCCAGTACAGATTATCTATCAATATGTATCAGATTATTTTTATTACGGGTGTCATAACTGTGCACGCCCATGTGTGTCTGCAGATGCTCAGCCCGCCTTGCAAAGCATAGGTTCTCAAATATATATATTGCCGGAACTGTAAGAATACCAAAGGAAGTGAAAGCTGCCCTGCAATCGTCCATATATCCCAGCCCAGCCATAACCCTCACTACCCTTCTCTGTATGCCAAACAATCTGCGAACCCCCGCGGAATGTCCCCAGGCTAAAACTGCATACGATATATGAGACTGGAATAACGCATAATAAGCCGTTACCAGTACAGTCGGGGATACACAAGCAGAGAGATTCCGGATGACATACACTGTTTTTGTCAGTTTTTTGGCTACTTGGTCAATGTGGGCGCCCCAGTGTAAACCCAGATCCAATGTAACGCCCAGGAACATGGCCTCTGGTGTTTGATCGATCCCGTTAATATCCCGCAATGAACAAACAATTTCTTTGGTCTTGCCCGTGTTGAGCAGAAGTCTGTTTGCTCGAAACCACTCGCCTGCCTGTCTCAATGCCGATTCCGATGCCAAAATTGTACTTCCGAGAGAGCAACCGATACTTGTGATAGTTGTATCATCAGCGAAGAGAGTACATTTTGCAGTAACATTTGTTGGTAAGTCATTGATATAAAGTAAGAACAACAGTGGGCCTAAAACTGAACCTTGGGGGACCCCAAGATTTACTACTTTCTCCCCTGATGTCACACCCTCACACCTCACACGCTGTGACCTATCCTTAAGGTATGACGTCATCAACTCAATACTATCATTACACAAGTTATAAAATTTGAGTTTATTCAAGAGGATGTTGTGGTCGACGCAATCAAAGGCCTTGCTCAAGTCGCAAAGGACCACCTTACTATATAGTTTATTATGAAAGGCTTCAATTATTTGGGATGTCAAATCCAATACAGCCATACCAGTACTTCGGCAGCTGCGGAACCCAAACTGGCAGTCAGTGAACAGATTGTTTTCTTCGAAAAAAAGCCGTCATTTGAAGTGCCATACATTTTTCAAATATCTTAGATACAATAGGAAGCAATGATATAGGTCTATAATTGTCAGCCAAATTTGGGTCTCCCTTTTTAAAAATAGGTGCTATTACCCCCCTTTTCAAAATTCGTGGGAATACGTTTTCTTTTATACAGTGGTTGATCAGTTTGGCCACAGGCACAATAATTATATTCTTGATCGTCTTTTTAATCTTGTGCTAAGTCCAAAGATATCCGCACTCTTCTTGTTCTTTAAGTTATTGATTACAGAACGTACATCATTAAAAGATACTTCAGAGAAGTTAAATTTCACAAGCGGAGGTGTCATAGATAACAAGTATGATATAGAGTTGTTAGCTGAATTTGGAATGTTTCTTCCTATATTTTCTGCAATACTAGAAAAGAATGTATTAAAATCGTCCGGTGTAAGAGTATTTTGGCAGGTATCCCCAGATTTACATCTATGTGAATTAATTATTTGCCACATTGTTTTGGCAGGGTTAGTCGAGCTTTGAATCAGAGCATCGTTATTTTTGATTTTAGCTTGTCTTATTTTATCCTTATATAAGGATCTGTACTTCTTGTATTCTTGACCATTAGTATACCCATGTTCACTCATATCTCTTAACAACTTCAGCTGTTCTCGCATATATTTCAGTTCTGCATTGAACCAAGTGATATTATTTGCCTGATCAGACCTAATAGTGTATAATTTAACAGGAAAACAATCAAGATAGGCTATCTCCAAAATATCCATAAACTTATCAACTTTTTGTTCTGCAGTGAGACTCTCCGAGTTTATAAAATCCCAAGATACAAGTTCTAACCTATTGTAAAAATGAAATAATCCCACCTGTGTGATAGGTCTGACACATCTCTTGGTCTGCTTGATTTCTATACCCTTCATTGAAAATCCCACAATCTGTCCCTTATGATCCGAAACCCCCATATCAACAACACGGGCATCATCAATTTCAATATTATCGCTAACAAAAATATTGTCAAGGCAAGACTCACCTCTCGTCGGCTCAAAGATTGTCTGCCACATCCCGAAGCCATCCAAGAGATCAGACAGACGAACACGGGCAGCTTCAACTGTATTAAAATGGACATTAAAATCACCCGTCATAATGATACTCTTATTTGTGCCCATCCCTGAAAAAAGTCTCTCAACTGAGTTTAAGAAAGTGTTGAGAGATCCTGAGGGAGATCTGTAAATATTAATAATGTACAATTTTAAAATATTAACATAAGCACAACAACATTCAAAGTCTTTATCAGTATCTACACCATTATTCGAATTTTATGAACAACTTCTGCTGCGAGGCTATCCCTAGTAAAGATCGCTGTTCCTCCTCCAAGAAATTGCTTCCTGGCTGAAGAACTCCTAATAGAATACCCTTGGATCTTCAGAGTTTTTATTTCTTCATCCTTCATCCAGTGCTCCGTGAAGCAAATGATATCAATGTCCTTGTCCACTACATAGGCTTCTAGTTCATCCACCTTTTTCCTTAAGGAACGGACATTAATATGAAGTATCCTCAGCGTACAATTACTTGGTTCAGCGTACTTTGTTGGTTTTGTGCCTTCCTCTGGCGCTGTATGTTCCGAAAATGGTTTATTATTACTCCCCTTGGCCATAGGCCTGGACATAGATATTTCTCAGCCTCCTCGCTTGGCACCGATAGTCTAAAGGAGCTATAGTACTTTATTCCGTACGTATAATTCGATCTAATAAAACATAAAATGAAGGCAAAAAGTCTATATCTATATATTTTAAATTTTACAAAGAACAATTTTACGTTTGAATAACGTTACCGTTTTAGTTAGCGTTAATAAGCAACGGAACGCTAAATTATGTAATGCCAAAACTCTCCATTAGTTTCTTCCGGACCACCAGGTGGTTCTAAATGAGAACGGATTTATTTATTTTATATCAGTGTCCATTTCATTTTATTACATTCGTAGTGACCGTATAACATTAGGCATCTTTATTTCCATAATAATTATAATGACTAAAAGTATAATCTGCTATTTCGATTACTAATAAGTTAATCTAAATAGTACGCATAAGAATAAAGTAATTTAATTAGTAGAATATATTGTCCTGCAAGCCAAGGTTCTTGCCAAGTCATTATAAAGTTATTGCCAAGTCATTATAATTATTATACAAATAAAAATGTTCAATATTGACACGGTCACTATAAATGGAGATAGGTAATAAAAAACGCATGAATAGACATTAAAGACATTTAATAGTAAATGAAATCCTACAGTAATACCCAGTTGTTTGCGAAATCTACAGAAAATTCCCAAAGCGTTTAATTCGTGTCCAGGCGCACATAGAAAAGGTTATTGAGAAAAATAAAGTTTGGGGATTTTGTGCTGTTGTCATCAAGTAGACAGGAAAAGAAGCAAAACTGTAATGGTTAGACCTTATTGGCTATTTCGGGATTACTATTTAGATGTTGTTGTCGGTATTGAACTAAAAGAAAAAGATATAATTGTATTTAACATGAATGCTGGTTTTAATTTCAGTTTTATAAAAATCAAATTATTGTAGTATAGTTGTAGTAAATGTTAATATTACAATTAAGCTGTGTATTATAAAAAATAATATAATAATAAGATTAAAAGAGTTATATTGTATAATACAATTATTATATATCTATTTTATTTTAAGTGTAGATATAAAAAAATTGTGTGTGCACTACGTGTGCATATTTGAAGTGAAACTTCTTACTTAGAGCTATTAAATTGAAGGATTTGAAGACATGCTTGAAGACATGTCGAAGACATGTTTGAAAAAATATCGTTTGAAATGTTGAAAAAGTAATAAATTAAAAATATATTTTTTTACGTGTAAAAATAGCTTTTTATGTATATCAAATAATTTGTTACACATAAAAATTGTGTTTTACGTGTAACAAATGGTTTTATACGCGTAAAATAAAAAAAATAAATAATTTGATTCACTTTCACAAAATTTGTATTAAAATATCAATATTTTTGATAGACAAGTGGACTGTTCACAAATACACGTCGCGTCACTACGTATTTCTAAGCCGTAGGCTGTGCTTACCACTTTCTGTCTTGTGCTTGTGTCACGACTGTCTCGCTAGCTTGTGTGTCACGGCCTTGATTTTTTACTCCGCGCGTATAGAAGTTTCATTTCAAAAATCTTTTTATACCGGGTGTGGTGCGCCTCAAAAGTGGCTCACCCCTAGGTATAACTTTTTTATTTTTTCAGTTAAAAAACGAGATTTGGTATGTTAGTATACGACATAAATTAGCATCGATTGATGTATTCAATTGTTTTTGGTCACTTCCTGTTTCACCGGAAATGACTACAATTTTTGATTTTTAAATGGTACCCTCGGTTTTTTTTCTTTATTCGAAAGAAAATAACACTCTGAATAGAATGACATATCATATGTCAACTTTTGACATTTTCGCATATGGTTTATTTGAAATTATATCTTGCGGTTCGTAACGAAAATTTGACTCGAAATACCAAGTGTGTGGTATCAAATTATTCCTAAAAAAAAGCTTTTTCCAATTTTTCCAATATGGTTAAAAATACGATTTGGGCATTTTCTAACTGGTCAGGACAAGCCACTAAAAACATTAGACGATCAAATCTATTTTTCCGAGGCCAAAATACAATTTTTTATTAAGCAAGCATGTCAAAAGTTGACATATGATATGTCATTCTATTCAGAAAGTCATTTTCTATGGAATAAAGTAAAAAAAATTCCGAGGGTGCCGTTTAAAAATCAAAAGTTGTAGTCATTTCCGGTGAAACAGGAAGTGACCAAAAACAGTTGAATACACCAGTCAATCCTAATTTATGTCATATACTAACATACCAAATCTCGTTTTTTTTTATCTAAAGAAATAAAAAAGTTATAAGGGTAAGCCACTTTTCAGGCGCACCCGGTACATATTGAATCTAATATTGAAGTGAAAAATCGGTGACAAAATTACTAATTTTATTTAACATTTGTCCAAAGTCAAAGTAAAAAGAGTAGCCGTGGCAACATTGCGACGTCAAATATTTTGATGACGTGCCCGCCAACTTTTATTGATTTCCCTATAGCTTAAATTTGTATTTAAATTTTTTAATAGGTGTTTATTACATTTCTTTTATTGCAGATTACAGCAAACTACTGAGCTGTGTGCGCGAATATTTTCCTAGCCATTTCAACGACATTACAATCCATTTAAAATTTAAAACGGTACCTACATTGCTTCTCTTCGCTCGGATGTTAGAAATCGATCGTCGAATTCAAATGTAAGCTCTTTCCATATTCGGTCATTATATATTTATAGTAGTTCATGTTGGTCAGCAACACAACGGACAATTTATTGCCCCGAAGGAAGCCAAAGGGTGTGCGGTATTTTCTACTTTACGAAGATTTATTGTCTTGTTTTATAGACAGTGCCTAAAATTCAGGTTAATGAAAAGAAAGGAGATGCTCTTGAAGCGAGACTAGACATATTGGAGAAAGAAGATTTGTATTGAAAAATATGTTTATTAAGGCTTATAAATGTAACTTTCTGAATTATATAGGGTGTCCTAGAAATAAGTGTTCCAGAATAAGTATTTTAAGAGGTGGTAAATCTCAAAAGAAACATATTTCCTCATTACCATTTTTGAAATAAATTGAAAATAACCGAGTTATTTAACTTTGAAAGTTTCGAAAGTCGATAATCAGCCGTAAATATCAAGTAATTACAGGATCTCAGCTTCCTCGACGCTCAGTGTTGCCACATTGACTAGAAAAGTTTAACACCGTCTTAATCATCTGCTGATGATGCTAACATGGTTAGCGAAACGCGCATCCAGTGAAAAAGTAAAGTGTTTTGGTCTATTGAGGTGCATTAGTGTTTTATTTTGCTATTGTAACACCGAAGGTTCCAACCCTCAACTAAAGGTATAACATTAATTTAAGTATTTTTTGCATAACGCAAAAAGAGTTTCTGCGCTACTTAACTGCTGTTATTCTAGGAATAATTTCAACAAGAATTTAATTATACGAAGGCAATATATTCTAGCGGAGTGGTCGGAATTACATGTTATTACATGTTTATTCCAGTAGTGTTTTAATTGTAAATTGTAAATTATAAATTCAACTGAAAATGCAAAACTTTTAAGATTTATATTAAACTGGTAACTCTTTTTAAAAGTACTACTAATTTCATAAATATACCATTAGTCATCAGATACCGATCAATGACATTCGCTATATAATTTTATATATAAAAAATCGAATACAAAAAATTTTGAGACCCTTTTTATTGCTGGCTGTATTTAGTTCATTGATTTGTGCTTGTAGTTCTTCGGGACTATTGGCAATATAGTCTATTATATCAGGAAACCTTATGGTGAAGATATTGTCCATCTATTTTTTATTTTATAAAATTACTGACGATGGCTGAATGAAATTGTAATATCCCTAGACTTTTCCTGTGTGTGTATTTGGGACAACTGTCGGAATCTCTACTACCAGAAATGAACAGAATAATTAAGTTACTACTACTTATGGAAGAAACTCAATCATATTTTAATCTAGAATGCCACTCTATCTAAAGAAGAAAACACTCGACCAATGTTTACTACCAGTGATGACTCCTCAATATACAACAATGCCCTCAATAGACAACAATGGGCCCAACTACAAAGAGAGTATCTAAACATGTAAGAGAGGCTACACCATAATTGAAAATGGTTGAATAAGGTGAAAATGATGATGATAATGATGATGAATATGTACTACATATGAATATAAACTAAATAAGATTTACATTTTTTTCATAATGCTGGTGCCCATGATTCACCGTTCTTTAGAATATTTAATAATCCAAACTTAACTCAAATTTAAACCAAAAAACATATTTCTTTCTAAGTTATTACCTTGCATCTGATAAATGTGTGTACTATATCGTCTCCTGTGCCACTAGCGCTGGATAGTTTTTGCTTTTCCCGGTGCAGACAAAATATTTTTCCGCTTCAAGCTTTAATTCCAAGTCCGAGATAAAATATGCTTAGCGCGATACGTTGCTTTATGTGTCACTGCCTATTCAGAATGAAATTTGATGCATGAAAAATGAGATTACCGTCGAGAAAAATACCTACCATATTTTGTGATCTATATGATTGTAGGATTAAAAATTTACTAAAAATATGTAAGAATATTTCAATAAAATCTTATTGCTAGCAGTGTCAACATACAATATCATCTGTAAATAACTCTTTCAATTAGACAATCTTATAATTTTTTGTCATAAATATTGCCAAAAAATGTTGTAGTTTTTCTTGTGTTAATATGTTATAAAAAATATTTGGATGTATAATATTTTTAATAGAATCAGTCACAAAAAGAAACATACCTACATCGTCAAAACGTATGCTCTTATCTCTTACTGGGTGCGTCTCAAAAGTGGCTCACCCTTACAAATTTTTTATTTCAGATAAAAAAACCGAGATTTTAGTATATGGCATACTAGTCTAAAAAGTCTAAAAAACAAGTATTTTAAGAAAGCTGGTTCTCATATATTTTTTGCTATGCTTTCTGGAACAGCGGTCAGGCCGTCTGGCTGCCGATAGACGTATTAAAAGAATTTTCTATATTTTTTATTTAGTTCTTTAAATTCTAGTATTGAATATAAATCGAACAAGTCTCCATAGCGCGGCGCGAAAACGTTCCGCCTATAAAGCGCCAAGTAAATAACTCTGATGATTAAAAAAATACAATTATTGTGATTAATTTTTTAAGTCTGGTGATTAAAAAAAACAATTATTATATTAAATCGATTTATATTCAATACTAGAATTTAACGGGATAAATAAAAAATATAGGATATTTTTTCAATGCGCAGTAGTAAACGCAACGTCTATCAGCAACCAGACGACTTGTACGCTGTTCTAGAGAGCATAGCAAAAGATATATTAGAGCCAGCTTTCTTAAAATTCTCTTCCAAAAACCTTGCTAGCTCTTAGACTATAAATTAGAATTGATTGGGGTATTCAATAGTTTTCTGTCACTTCCTGTTTCACCAGAAATTACTACAACTTTTGATTATCAAATCACACCCTTGGTATGGTTTGGTTTTTTTACTTTATTCGATAGAAAATGCCACTCTGAATAGAATGTCATACCATATGTCAACTTTTGACATTTTCGTTTAAAAAAAATGGTATTTTAAATTTCAATC
Organism: Sitophilus oryzae; assembly: GCF_002938485.1. Lineage (NCBI taxonomy): Eukaryota > Metazoa > Arthropoda > Insecta > Coleoptera > Curculionidae > Sitophilus > Sitophilus oryzae. Next base: position 8,720,014 of record NW_022145749.1, on the reverse strand, counting down.
TAGAGTGCCATGGTTATGTTAAAAACACTAATTTTTAATCAAGGATCCTTGGAAAAATATATTTGATGGTCTTATGTTTTTCGTGTCATCCTGGCCGGTTAAGAGATGCCCAAATCGTATTTTTAATCGTATCTTAATTTTATCAACTGGAAAGGGTGGCTCATTAGCATATTTGGAAAAAGCATTTTTTTTCGAATAATTTGGTACCACACACTGGGTATTTCGAGTCAAATTGTCGTTATGAATTGCATGTTACAATTTTAAATAAACCATATTATATGGGAATACGGCAAAAGTAGACATATATATAGACATAGTCTTTCTATTCAGAGTGTCATTTTCTATCGAATATATTAAAAAAAACACCGAGGGTGCCATTAAAACCAAAAGATGTAGTCATTTCCGGTAAAACAAAAAGTGACAGAAAACAATTGAATACGGAAATCAGTCCTAATTTATGTCATATACTAACATACCAAATGTCGTTCTTTATCTGAAAAAATAAAAAAGTTATAGGGGTGAGCTACTTTTGAGACGCACTCGTTATAGTTTTTTACCTATATTTATCTGCAGAGTATGTTGGCGAAGTTTCCCGATCACAATTTAGACTACCCTGTATATAGAAAGATTTTGGGATTTATTAATATCATTTTCATCATAATCTGATATAAAATCTTAAAACCGCTCCATCAACGCATAGTGCATACATAAGTATGGTCGTTTTCCCTCCATTCAATCCGATTTTCGTGCATCGTATCGTCAGCGCCCATAAATAGGAGCTACTGCACTAGCCGTGTCGAATTCTCTCCCTTTTGCCGCTATCATTTATCACTACGTCGAATGCAGCCTGTCAGCTGCAGTTCGAATTAAAATGAGCTCTGCAAAATACGCTATGCCGGACACGGTCATACTTAATGATATAGATTGCGGATTTTCAGTGATACTCTGCTGACCCATATCGGAGGAGTAAATGGAATAAACTATCAATATGTGTCGCAAACTGACGAATAAAATAATTTTAGGTAAATTTCAAAGTAAAATGTGCAGGGTGGGTCAAATTGGGATAGAATGGGAAACACCCTTTTCTATAATAGGAGATAGACGAAAACTAATATTGGTGTCTGGAGCTCAATTTTGATCAAAAACATGATGGTGAAAACCGCACATGGATATCTGATACCGTTTCGGAGATACGGGGTGTTTTTTAAAAATGTGCATTTTTAACCAATCGCTGTAACTTTTTTGCTATGGAAAATTTTGTATTATTATGAAAACATTTCCGAAGCACCTTTTTACGTAAAATTTAATGGTTTAAGTGTAATTTTTGAAAATTAAATTTTTTTTTTCGAAAAATATAGCACACTTGATATTTTGTTATAGTCCCCTTCGAAATACAGAATTTTTAAAAGTTCGCCACTTTGAACTTTGGACCCCTTATTGATGATCTGTCCCTAATGGAACTCGAAAACATATTTTTCCAGCAAGAATATAATAAAAAAACCTAATCGGAAAAATACAAAATTGTCCATAGCAAAAAAGGTACAGCGATTTGTTAAAATTGTACATTTTTGAAAAACACCCTGTAACTTCGAAACTGTAATAGATATCGATGTGCTGTTTTCACCGTCATGTTTTTGATAAAAATTGAGGTACAGATACCGATATTAGTTTTCGTCTATCTCTTCTAGAAAAGGGCGTTTCCCTTTAAAAGCGTCCAATTTGGTCCACCCTGTACAGTGTTATTCTGTCACACTTTTGACTGGCTATAACTGTTTTAAGGAATTTAAATTATAGGGTTATCAGGTACAGCTGGTTCCAATAAAATTGAATACGATTTAAAACATATTTTTATTATTTCGGTCAGTATATTCTATGATACCAGTCCCCCCTCTACTTATGTCATGCTGACGTTCTGAAAAATTTATTTGCCACTTTGTCAAAAGCAAAGTTGTTTTATGCAGTCACAATAACCTTAACATGTCAAAATACTTGACACATAAATATACACTGCCCAAATATTCGAAAAGAAAATGTGTAAAGAGTTGTATTCATTTTTTTTGGAACCAGCTGTACATATGTATAAGCAATTACACAAGATGGTAAAAGTTAGTCTTTTTTTCTACATATTCAGTTTCTACATATAACAGTTTTAAAGTTATACCACTTTTTCCAGAACATTACATTTCCCCAGTATGTCTTTACAAGAGGAAGAACTTTTTATTATTGATATTTAGAGAAAAATGAATTTTTCATAAAAAAAATTACTTGTTCTAAAATAGTTCCCGTTTCGTTATCCCGTTTATATTTTTTCAAATTTCTATACCGTTATAGAAACAATGAAAAAAAAAATGAAAATTAAGGAAAGGAAAAGTAACTTTTTTATTTTGTAGGTTTCCAAGTCTTTTCGAGAAATGAACCGGCCACAAAGGTATAGAAATTATTTGGTTTAATTCTGTATGCTGGTTCTACCAAGATCAACTAAAACAGGCAATTGGTATAATACAGGCTAGCTGGAATCAAACGGAGGTAAGTCAATATTTTAAATTTTATAATTTTTTTTGTCGAATATAACATTGAATGAATTACCTAATTAACCGACTGCTGTCCTTAATCCGATTGACTTAACTCCTGATCTTAATCCGATTGAAGATATATGGAGTATGCTGGGCAGACCAATTAAAACTCAACCCGAAATAGACAATATGGACATACACGGTATAGTATTTCCGACGTCAATTGAAAATATTGAGACTCTTAATTCTTTTGCCCCGACGATGCCGACAAAGACAGTGCCGAAAATTAAGTCCGAATCCATTCCAACTGACTTCATATAAATTATATCCGATATAAGAATGCATACTACAAGGATCTCGTTAAACAGAGGCAAACATGATTAAATTAGAGATAAGTTACTCCTTGTCGAACTCTACAACGCCATGTTTTGGAATCTAAAATAAAACTTCTGCAGATATTTGGTAAAATATTTTTTTTATTTTCCAGAACTTATGACCAAATTCAATGATGTAGCATACCAGTATCAAAATAATAGGAATTACCCAAAAAAATTAAATATCTATAAATATTACTTATAAATCCTAAAATTAGTTAAATAATTTTAATTAATCTAGGCAAATATAAATATTTAACGTGTTATTTTCGGTCATTATTCAACGCTATATTAATCCATAATTAATATTTGTACATAAATATTTGTTTAAATAAATACATTTTCCGGTATACACTATACGCCAGATAATTGGTTCATTTATTAGCGGCCAAATAAAATAACAGCATATTAATTGGGTTTTGAATTAATACATGAAGCAGTATATTACTAGAGATTCATAATTTATATAGAAATAATTTACTTTAGGTTTTTTAGATCTAAAATTAATTGAACAAATAAAAAAACTATAAAGAGAAATATACCCATTTTATCTGGTAGTGAAGCAAACATTAAAAGCGATAAACTCAATAATCATCAATTCGAAGTTGGTCAAAGAGTTCCTAGAGAAGCTGAACAAATTAGGCAAAGAAAATAGTCCTGCTACTCTGATAGAAGGTAATGGAAAAGGCAAACGATCTAGCTAGAAAAGAAACGAACACTTCACTAACTGGACCAGAACCGTCCTGCTTCTCAAGTAGAAACCAACTTAAAGCAGAACTCAAGAACCTGGAATACTCTAAACGAATCTAAGATACTCGAAGAACTATTTCAGAACTTACGACTGAAAAAAATCAAAGATTTTCGTTGAAGTAACAACAATCATCGAGTTGTAACGGGGTTTTTAACAGGACACTGTCTCCTCAATGAACACCTCAGTAGATTGAAGCTAAAAAACAATGGCGAATGTAGATTCTGTGGAGAAAATGGGGAAACACCAAAACACCTCATCACTGAGTGCACCAAGACGACAACCATTCATGCCATAAAGTTTGGCACGACTGACAGAGGAGATGGAGACTGGCTTCTGTCAAAGCCTGAGAGTGTATGATGAGTTATAACTCAAGAAAGGGGGACACGATAGATGTATAAGGTCGCGGTGATTAACTTCTTCCCTCCCATACAATCTACAATAACACAAATGTGTTACTTTTCAAATGAGATACTCTGTAAATATAAAAAAAATAATTTACCCAATGAAGAAGCTTGTTTGACGTCTTAACAATATTAATCTTCTCAGACTCAATATCTCCGTCAGTATTTAATCGAAATTTATTTCAGAAATGTAAATGTCACTTTGTTTAGCTTTGGGAATCTCATTAATTATATTTAGCTTTCCCGTCAATTTATTTCCATTATTTTATATTGGAAATTTATTCATAGCAACGTTATTAATGGAAGTAGATTTTAAACGGTTTCTGATATTGATGGCGAAGATATTTTATACATAAATGCCCGTTTTATTTTATTTTTTGTAAACCGCTCAGTAATTGATTAATTTTCCACTTCATTAGTTCCAATAATTGAATTCGGAAATTCTTCATATTTTGTTTTGGGAGGGCTATTTGTTTGTGGCCAACATATTTATTTTATTATAAATCGGATTTATATAATAACTTTATTAAAATAACATTATGTGCTTTTTGCATTTTGTTCTTATCGTAATGAAATGAATAAATAGAAACACAATTTGTTACAGTTTTATCGATTTGAAATAGTAGTGGTGGTGGATTGAACAAGACTTTCATCGCATTTGTAGGAGTGATTTTCATCGTCCCCCTTACATACAGGCAAGCAAGCCTTTTTTGTGTTGAACTTAATAACCTAATCGCCTCCCACTTGCAATGTCATTGTCCACCACACCACCGACGTGACGGTGTGTTATTATAAGTCCCCACATTTCTTCACACATCCTTCTGCACCTGCCTCGGGAGATGGTAGCCTTTTGTGTGGCTTTCTTGTGAGTCCTTGATCAAAATATACTACAAGATACTTTGTTTGGCATATGAAATCTCTGTTTCGCCTATTACCGGCGCACTGAAAAAATTAATTTCGTCAGTGAAACGTGATAACCTGCTAACTCCATTTTTTATGTTAATACGTTTTTTTGTACTATTAGAAAGAGAAAAAAATACTCTATGAGTAGGGAAAGCAAATACATTTTTCCCATTAAAGAAAATTTGCTATTTTAACTCAATAATATCTGCTAACTCCCAGTAATCTAAAATAGCCACCGAAATACTGCTATCTCCGTAACTTCCGTTACGATCACGCTAAAGCAAACACACGGATTCTTATTCGTATGTTTCTTTAGTACAGTACGTCGATCCAGCGTCGAACTAGGCCAAAGGGGCCCGGGTGGCAATGTAAGGAGGGGCCTGTGTGGATTTTTTTTGCGTATTTTTTCGCCTTACGTTTTGGTCAATTTTTCCTTATTATATACAGGGTGAGTCTTAAATAAGTGCAAATATTTTTAGGGGTACTATATTTCGACCCAAAAAACACGATTATGAGGTTTTTGCGCGAATTTTTTTTTTTGAAAATTTGGAATTTTTTTGAAAAAAAATTTTGGAAATTTTTTAATTTTTAGCTTAAGAACATACCTGTGAACATATTTTGATTGTAATATGGCAACATAGGTAGTAGATTAAATTTACAAGAAAGAAAATCCAGTGATTCTTGGCATAGCAAAAGCAAATATTGTTAAGAATAAATAATGAACTATAAAGGGGGCCCGCGAAGACTAGGCCCCCCCTAATAGTTATATACAGGGTGTTTCAAAACAAATGCGAAAAACTTCAGGGGGTGATTCCTTGTTCAAAATAAAGGGTAGTTTGCTTCATAAACCTTGGGTCAAAAGTCAACCATTAGGGAGATATTGCGGTACAAAGATGGCGGAAAAATAATGTTTTTATTTTTTATCTTGAAAACGAAAAGAGATAAACTAATAAAACTTCATTAGTCTATCTCTTTTCGTTTTCAAGATAAAAAATTAAAACATTATTTTTCCGCCATCTTTGTACCGCGATATCTCCCTAATGGTTGACTTTTGACCCAACGTTTATAAAGCAAACTACCCTTTATTTTGAACAAGGAATCACCCCCTAAAGTTTTTCTATTTGTTTTGAAACACCCTGTATATATAATATGGCCAAAATAAATGTTGCTATCTCCAAAAATATAATTTTATTTCTTGTTTCTGCAAGATGAATATCTGCGATCTCCCTATTGTGTCTGAAAAAAATTAAGTAACATGAAATATTGAGTTTTATTGTTCTCCAGCAAATAAAATTCTTATCTCTTTATCATATAAACGCATGAAAATACTACCTATATGTGTACATATTCATGCTCTCCTGTAAAATTAGGAATAATGGAGTTAGCAGTTTATCATATTTCACCGACGATTTGTGAATTTAATAACAATATTGAGTGTTATTTCTTTCCACAGATTATTAGTAAGTTAGTAGTAAATTTACCGTCCGTTTTTTAGTTTTACAACTCGTTTATAAAATCGCTGTATGGCTAATTTGTGGCATGTATGTAATTATATTCACCAATATTCTTTGTGAATTTATTTAAAAAATCTCATAGTAAATTTACTTGTAATTAATACATTGTAACTTTATCTTTTAAAATCGCAAACTTCTTGTAATATTACTATAAAGTAACAACAAATTAAAACATTTTGTCTAGAGACATGCATATGTCTAGAGACATTCAATTTTACTATAAGATTGTATTTCTGATTTAATTTTTAAACTCACATAACTTATTGTGAAAATAATATCTTTTAAGTATTAATCATTTAATATTTGCAAAATTACATTTTTTTGTCAAAATATGCAAAAATATCTTATTTTACAAGTTTATTATTAAAAATACTCTAATGTATCAATATTTTTTTTTTGTAAAATCTATACTGATATATAAAATCCTTAAGTGACTGACTCACTGATTAATCACGGTCCTGCTCAAACCACTCAACGTAAGAAACTCAATTTTGGTATACAGGTTGATTCTAGGGTGTAGAGGTTCGATAAGAAGGGACTTTTCGAAATTCCAGTTCCAAGGGGGTGAAACCACCCCTCAAATATTACAATATTTTTTATTTAAAAAACGGTCAAATTTCCGAAAAAACGCTTAAACGCGTATATTTTATTTTGTTTTTTTACATATTTTAAGATTTTTTCAAAATGTATACAGGGTGTTTCAAAAAATCTGGTCATCGATTAATCACGATCCTACTTAAAGCGCTTGACGTAAAAAGCTGATTTTTGGAAAACGGGTTGACTTTAGGGTGTAGAGATTCGATAAGAAGGGATTTTTGGAAACTCGAATTCTAAGGGTTTCAGGTGAAGGGGTTTTTTCGGAAAAACTCTAAAACACGTATATTTTATTTTGTTGTTTTACATATTTTAAGATTTTTTAAAAATTTATACAGGGTGTTTCATAAAATATGACTATTGAGTAATCACGATTCTGCTTAAACTGCTTGATGTTTAAAGCTGATTTTTGGCAAACGGATTGATTGTGGTGTGTAGAGGTTCGATAAGGAGGGGTTTCTCGAATCTCAAATTCCATTTTCACCCTCTTGGAATTTGAGATTCAAGAAAGAAATTTCATTCAAAATTCACTGAAAACTAATAAGAAAATACAAATAAATATTACAATATTTGTTATTTAAAAAACGGTTAGTCTTTGGGGAAAACGCATGGACACGCATAATTTATTTTGTCTTTTTACATATTTCGAATTTTTTTAAAGAATCATATATGGTGTTCCAAAAAGTTGGGTAATTGATTAACCACGATTCTGCTTAAACTGCTTGACATAAAAAGCTTATTTTTGGCAAACGGATATTTCGAAAGTCAAATTCCAACGAGATGAAACTAACCCTCAAATATTACCAAGTTATATAATAATATCGCCATATTGTTTTTTCTCATGCTGACATAAATGTGAGAAAATTTTATCCAGTTTGTATGTTAATGCAAATTCTTGCTTTGCTTTATTATCACCATTACAAATGATTAATTTGATGTGAACGAAGTCGCGGGTACACGCTAGTTACTTATATTTTTTCAGTGTGCTTTTAGACCTTTTAGTGCTATTTTTTTTTGTAAAGTTTACAATTTGTGTTTTCTGTGCATTGTCAGTCTCTTTAATTTAGATCAATTGCCTGCTTTGTTTAGAGCTGTCTGCATTCTTCTCGATATCATCCCAACAAACTTACCCTTGACCACAATTTCAATATAATCCGCATATCCTAGACAATAAAATTCTGGTTTGGTAGTTTTGGTTTCCTACGACTTATATCTACTGGAGTATTAATATTGTCGGTTCTATAGCAGGGATACTGTGTATTACATTGCAAAAAGTGGTTACATTCTAGAAGTAGATTATGAGACTTAAGCAGCCCTTATTAATAAAAACGAACGAGTAATTACGGTAAAAATATTACCTAGAGCGACGTGACTGCACGTAGTTTAGAGCACGTATAAAACGGGGTAGAATGTCGGCGTTTAATATTACCACAACGTAAAAGAGCGCTTTTACAGGGCCGGCTTAACTACGAAACTATGCGACAAAAACGAAAAAGACTGGCGGGCTATAAAGCAAATTAAGTGCTGCCTGTTTTTAACGGTGCTGCTGGCTTAATTTAAAACGGCTAGAGCCGTGTCTCGTCGGTGTCAGCCCGAACAACTACCATGTCACTGGCCAACAAAATAGAAAAAAATAAACAAGGGCATGTGGTGGAGATTTATTCTTAGTGCTACAGATAACTTAGTCGTTAGAGTATTCTTTCAGATTATAAATCTAAATCGGGATTTGCGACTCTCTATATTAGATAAATTTGAAACAAAATTAGGATTTTTGTTTTAATTTAGGGTGGCATATCTAAAGAGGGTAGTATATTTCCAGTATATTCAAAGAAGCTAAAGCAAGAGTAATGATACATATAGTAGTATTACAAATTAGTGTTTTTAACACAGCCATGGAACTCTAGATTGAAATTTAAAATACGATTTTTTTTAAACAAAAATATCAAGAGTTGACATGATATGTCATTCTATTCAGAGTCTTATTTTCTATCGAATAAAGTAAAAATATACCGAGGGTGTTATGACTTATGCAAATTAGGAAGTCACCTGAATTAGGAAGTGACGAAAAACCATTGAATACGTCAATCAATCCTAATTTATGTCATACTAGTTGAAGCCTGGCGCATCCGCCACGACATCAGAAAAAAATACTTTTTTTTAATTAAATGAAAAACAAAAAATCCGGCAACGACAGTTTTTAGAAGATCCAATTAGCTATCTTTTAGTAAAAAAGGTAAGAGAGGACACAGATAAACATTAGCATTTTATATATGTAGATACTAAAATACGAAATATCGTTATTTTCTGAAAAAATAAAAAAGTTATAGGGGTGAGCCACTTTTGAGACGCACCCAGTATATAACCAATAAACCCGAATTAAACCATCCCCGTATCTCCTATAGTTTTCGAGATAACGATGGTGGGATTCGAATTTGAATTATCCTGTATAATAGGGTAAGAGTCCACTGTATTACTAATCTAAAAGAAATAGTATGAATTTCACCTTATAGCAGCATTCTAAAATGGGTTTGTAAATAAACTATTAAAAATAGCACATTCGCAAGACCGAGATGCTGAAATGGAGGAATATTTCGATAAGGGCATCAGCCGTCTGGAGGAGCTGTATTTGCAGTCGCAGGGGAAATCAGCAGTGATAGTCTGAGCCAGGTAGCGAAGGCGGCCAGTCTTGCCAGGGCTCGTATTAAGGAAATATTACTGCCTTTTTATCACTCTTTATCAATGTCAATTGCTGATTTATTTAAATAATTTTTTTTCTGTGGGATTTTTTCAGTAAAACTAATTTATGATACCCTAATATACAGGGCGGTCCGAATTGTACTGGGGAAATTTCGGCAGCATATTCAACCGATAAAAATAGTTTGTATAAATTTATGTCCAAAAATGTTTCGTTTCGGAGATACAGGGTGTAGGAGTGAAGTGTTGAAGTAGGAGTGTAGGTGTTTTTTGACATGCTAAATTCGATTTCAATATGGCTTTTTCCTGTAGGGGGCACCACCTACATGTTTTTAACTGATGAGAAGATTGCACCACTGAGGGGAAATACATTTCCGCCATTTTTTTACGTAAAAAGGGTCTCTTGGTAAAAATCGCTACGAGCAACTGTTCTTAAGATATTTGGAATGAAATGCTGCGGTGCATGTTTTCTCAACCGACCATTATATTATTGTAACCAAATTAAACAAAAAAAATGCAATAATAATTAGCGTAAAAGTGCTTTATTTTTATGCCCGATACTTTTTTTATATTGTCAATCATGTCGCAAAAATTAATACTTTTGTGACGTTTGAAAAAAATATATTTTTTTTCTCACCAGTGTAATACAGGTACAGACAAAAAGTTACAGCTATTCAAAGCAGTTAAAATGGCTTTCTTGGCGTCATCTGCAAGTAGGACTATTACTAACAACAACTGTCAACAAAGAACTGTCAAAAAACAACCGGACACCAATTTTCACCCAAATATCGAGGTTAGTTCAGTAATTATTTGGCGAAAAACAAAATAAAGACACAAAAAGTCATTTTTACACCGAATAAAACATGCACTTTTATTTCAAACGTCACAAATAATTATTTAAATAATTTCAAACGTTGCAAATAATATAAAAAGATTTAAAAGTAATACCTTGTAAGTAATTATATATTGAGAAACTATGGTTACACTCGTTGCATTTGATACTCTATATCAGTTTAGTAAAATATTTTCGTACTTTTGTGCTTAAGCGTAAAAGTGCTTTACTTTTATGCCCTAGGTATTAAAATGAGTTTTTTTATATTATGAATTACGCCGCAAAAATTAATGCTTTTGTAACGTTTGATTTTTTTTTAATTAAATATGTAATTTGTATACAGTCATACAACTAAAAATTGCAGTCTGGATTTTGAATGCTTTACTAAACTTTATTCAGCAATATTCGTGATTTACACTATTTTGACTTGGCCTCCTTTCTACGATAAAACTCAATGAAATATTTATGTAAATTTATTAAACTCCGTTTCGTATAGCCTTTCATAACGCACTTTAATATCAAGCCAGGAGATCGAATAAAGCAGCTCGGAGAAATTGGCATCTCGGAAACCTTATAAGGCCAAATAAATAAATAATATGATGTCGTGTGTCTGTGTAAGAAAATGCCTATTTTGCCAGTATGTCCTATAAAAGCAGTCAGTCCTTTCCAGGCTCGGGTTTTATTTTATAATTTAATGGCGAAACTGTATCGGGCCTGGATCTTGTTCGCTAGCCATAAAAACAAAATATGGCCGTATTTTGCTTAAAATTGAAAACAACAAAAAATAATGGCTAAGTCTGCGGTTGCTTACGTATAAAACGAGACACTGGCACTTAATATAGAGCGATCAACAATGAGTGAAATATATTATTCTATTACAGTTGAGAGTTGGAACCTTTGGTGTTACAACAGCAAAATAAAACATTAATTCACCACAAAACACCTTAACAGCGTCTACACTATGCGAAAAACCCTTCGAAACATGTCAAGGTCGCATTTCGTCTCCCAACTTTGACGCATTTCAATTTATTTCCAGTTGTCTTGGCCCACTTTGGTTTGCCTCGACTTACTTTCGATTCTTAAAAATGCCTGAAAACTACTTGTGAGGAGGGCGTGGGGGATGTTTTTGGCATTTTTTTGTTGCCTCGTTCAATTCTGTTTTGTTTTGGGCTATTTCCAAAACGTGGCGTTATCTGTATCCGAGGCAAAGGATTTTTTTTCATAAATCTTAGTGAAATAAGTAAACCTAGACGTTTCTAAAATAGCTTTTGTTACGATGATAAATATTTCGTTAACTACATCTCGTTTTATGTTATATTGATATATATTCCACAGAATTAATATTTGAACACGCGTTTATTATATGTATAGTAGATATTTAAGAACAAAACTTTTCACTTAAACTGCAGGAATATAATATAGTATACTAGATTAATTACAATATTTTTATGATTTAATTTTATTATAATAAATTAGTATATAAAATTGTATATGATATGTTTGTTTACGGCCTTAATTGATTAATATAAAAGTAGTATTGCTTGATGAGTAATACTGGTAACAATATCAATATATCCGCTTGGGAAAATTATTAATTGACCCGATGTCAACAAAAGTATGGCCCACGGACATTATTTAAAAGCAATGTTCTTTTATTGTTCTTAATAGAAATATGTGAACAATACTTTTACTAGCACCCAGCATGGGTAAGTATGTATACATACAAAGTATGTATTCCACTGCCAGTATGGGCAATCCATTCAACTAGTATTTATTATGCAGGTATTTAGACAATTAAAACTAGGAAACAAAACCAAAATCGTAAACTAAACTTTGCTACAGACTACAGTATAAATGTTACTTTACCATAACCAGAAATAATAAATAACTAGACGATTTTTTAAATAATTTTGTGTATATTATGTTCATGAGGCGCAATACCGTGGATTATTAGCCGATAAATGGTAGACCGCTAGTTAGTCACTGTTTTATATTTTTTACTATATTGTAATTAATAATAACTATTAGACAATGATTAAAACTAAATATTCTTGTGTAACCTTTGAGGAATAGCCAATTTAATTTACCATCGGTAACTATTTTCATATCAGTTTTTCCATGTTTACTTATTTTTCTGAAGCCACCACAACGTTTGACCTTGATTGTCTCGTGCTATTTCGCAAAATAGTATGATAAATATAAGCCCGTGATATAAAAATCAGTTTCCAGTTTTCCTGAAATTGATCGAGACGCGTCGTGATTGGTTGTTTGTTTTTATTGTTAATCTGGGTTAACAAAAAAACAACCAATCACGGCGGGTTTCGATCTATTTCAGGAAACGTAGGAAAAAACTAGTTTAGTTAGTAGCTAGAAATGTTTCAGGGATAGTATAGCGGCTGTTTAACACTTCACTTTTGCATTGGACGTTTCTCTAACCTTGTTAGCATCATAAGTAGACAATTAAAGCTCATTTTTAATCATCTGCTGATGATGCCCAAGCATCTAATTCAATCATTGTTGATCGCTTTGTAGAAGCCCTATAATTTCATGAATATAATAAAACAGGAAATAAAGAGCATCTTTTATTCGATTGTCCTCTATAATTTTACTACCTACTCCTTCTAATTTTTCTGTTTACCGGCTTTACTAAAGTCCGTCATAAATAAACCAAGGATCTTGTCAATATTTATGGCCCCCTAACCATCATAAGGTATTTTATTCCCTTTCATTTATTTATTTATAGGCCACGTTACTGCCTTTTTAAGAGTGTAACTTCAGTTTGTGGGTCGTAAAACCAATTTGATGAGTTCGGGAACATGTTAAGATATCATTTGATGGCAAATTTTCTTTACTTATTGAGTATAAAAATATCGTTATACAGGGCTTATTCACGCTATTCGAGGCTGAGTAATGTAGCTAAATTATTACTATAATTTAAAATTATTTTCAATAATGCTGAATGTCCCAAGTAAATAAAATATACAAAAAGTGTTTACAAACGTAGAGTTTGATAAAATTGTATTTTTTAAATGGAGCATCCGGTATGATATAAAATTTTGAGTTTCTAATATTAAATTAAACGTATTTTTGATTACGGTTTCCCTGACTAAAAATTTACTGTTTTTTAAATACAGGGTGTCCAATATTCCGTGGACATAGAACTACTATGTATTTTTGGAATCAAAATAAGTTCATTGGACGCAATTTACTTCTATACAAAAGTGCTTCGTTTGTCCGCTAGAGGGCATCAAACGTTAAAAAAATAAACACATTTTTTCAAATATTTTAAGAACCGTTATTCCGATTTAAATGAGATTTTGAAGAACTATGTTTTGCTAAGTACTTTAACATTTGACCTTCACAAAAATCAAGAAAAAGTACGGGAAGGGTGAAAACTACTCCCACCCCTACATACATTTTAGTGTAAATATTTTCCAACTCCACCGCGACAGATTCTCTTAAAACGGTTCTTTCGTATTTACTCCATTTTTTGTCTCTTGTAAAAAATGCCATATAGCATGGTTTTTGAGAAAAAAACAGACATACATACTGCAATATACAGGGATTTCCAATAGTCTGTGGACATAGAAGAATTACGTATTTTTTGCCAACTAGATTATTAGAGCATAATAGATTTTATGCGCCTCCATAGCTTGGTGTGACAAAAACGTTTTTTTTTGGAAATCAACTTCGGAACATTTTTATTTTTTCAAGATTGCTAGTAAACACTAAGTGTCTACGAGTAGTCATGTTTTCATGGCTAATCCTACTGTAGGGTTTGCCCGATTTCGTTTTTTTTATTATAGTCCCCACGGTAACATCTTTTGTTTATCTCTATTCATATATATGTTACGGTTAAAGACCGATGTCCGGTTAATGTCGACATTAACATGTTAATGTTTGGGTTAGGTTATGTTTTAGGTTGTTTTGTCGTGTGTTATTCTCGAGATTAACCAGGTAATGTCGACATTAACCGGATATCGAACCTTAACCGTAACATATACACTCAGATTCAAAAACGCAACGGACAAATTTTTGGACAATCTTAAAGTGTTATGTTTTTGTTATTTTTAGCCTTATTTTCATGATTTTTTTAACAAGCTGTATATAATTATATCAACCTTAATTTGCAAATTACGTTTTTTTATAAATTTTAGTATTTGACATATTATACAGGGTTAATCGAGGGGTTGTTTTTTAGTCTAACTTTAAATCACCCTGTGCAATAATTTCGTCTATAAATTTTCATAAAATATAAATTTACGGTCAGAACCATGACTCCTGAGCATTTTGTTTTTTGATTCATGTCAATACATGTTTTGGTTAATTTTTAAGAGCGAAATGAACTGATAACGATCAGCTTGCAATTTTTTAATTATTATTAATTTTTGATGCAATTTTTTATATGACGAGATGATTTTAGTGACTATTGTCGTAACGTCATATTACACTGCAATGGATACTCTATACTAAATTAAAAAAAAAACGTTAAAGACTAGCGACACAGTCCGGATTTTAATAAACTTTAATAACGTTAACAGAACTAACGATATTAAAGAAAACATCTGTAATACTCAAGTATACAAACAGAAAAAAAATGTAAAAATACCCTAATACTTTGTATTTCCGCCCTTGGCTGCTATAACTGCCTGTATATGTCCATTCATATTGTCATTGAGGCAATATATATCATATTGCGTAGTGTTTTCTCATTCCTCTTTAAGGACCAACGGAAGTTCGTTTATTGAAGCTGGTACTGCTTTGCGACCCCTACTCCTTCTGCCAAGTATTTGCCAAACGTCGAACATGATGGGCAGTTCATAGTAGTATGTAGTTCACAATACCACCAGCCGCCTTGTGACATTGAAAAATAGCTTCAAAAAAGAAATGATAACTGAAAAAATTGCAAATTGTTGGTGGCAAGCTCATTTCGCTCTTAAAAATTAACCAAGGGATGTATTGACATGACCCAAAATACAAAATGCTCAGGAGATATGGTTCTAACCGCAAAATTATATTTTAGAAAAATTTACACACGATATTATTGCACAGGGTTTTTAAAGTTAGGGTAAAAAACAACCCCTCGATTAACCCTGTATAATCCAGATGCCAAATAGTAAAGTTTGCAAAAAACTGAGTTTACGAATAAAAGGTGATATAATATATACAGCTGGCTAAAAAATTCATGAAAATAGGGCTAAAAATAACAAAAATAAAACACTTTAAATTTGACCCAAAAATTCTCCGTTGCGTTTTTTTGTATCTGATTGTATTAACAAGAACTTTACAAATTCTATAAAACGCGCTTTACATCAATCATAATCAATAAGTCTACGATTTCATATCGATCCAATAAAATATATCACACCCGTATATCGATAACAATACGGCAGTCATTGAAACATCAAAATATTTACCAGTCCTTTTATTTATCCTGTTACGATCGTTAAATTTTACGACAAAAATATGAGAAGTAATAAACTGTACGAGATTTTACAACTTCGGGAATGGGGGTAGAACCCGCCCTTTTATATACTGCCTTCTTATTTTTATTTCTCTTTCGATATTATTACTTTGTAACTAACATTCCAGTAATGGGTCATCAAGATTTATTACTACAAGTTGTATTTAATACTTCATGAACTACTTATAGGTATTTATAAAAAATAATATTTAATAAATCGACTTAAATTAATTTAAATAATTGTTTGGTAATGTTAAGGCCTATTAAGTACGGGACAAAATAAAACAATAACACTTAGCAGAGAGACAAAATATAAATATACCAAACATAAAAGTATATCTATTAGAAAATTATACTGTGTGACATAGAAATTGCAACAGCCAGTATATAGTGAAGTAAGTGTAGTGAACGATACGAAATATTTTTATCCGAGTCTGTTTACAAATAACCAGACTTTCTTAATTTAAACAAATAACAGTTTTTTTGAGAATTAGTTTCGAGATATTTTGTTTTATTCTTATTGGGGTATTGAAAACATCGTTTCAGAATATCTTCTGCAAGATGTATATATTATATTGTCAATTAAATGAATTTGAACGTGGTAGGATAGTGGACCTATGAGAGACTATGATGTCCTTTCGAGAAATAGGAAACAAGATTCGCCGAAATGTTACAACATTGATGGCATGTTGGATAGAGTGGACTTTACATCGTCGCCAGACACGTCGTAGGGGTTCTTAGGATTAGGAAGAACCAGTGATCGCACAGAAAAACTCTTACGACCTTGGGATGGTACTGTGTTCGATCCTCAGCCAGTACGGCCGCTTTATTTATTTAAATAAAAATATTGAATTATCTAAATAGAGCGACCAGCAAGCCGCCACCTCAAGGAAGGCAATGGCAAACCACAAGTACATGCGAGAGGTAACCGACGCTCTGTACAGAGTATGGCACTGTAAAGAAAAGGTTATAATTATATAGGAGTCTTTGTTCTTTAGACAGTATATTGAATTACTTATAGAATACATTTTTTCTACTTTATTCAACGAAAACATTAAGAAAAAACGGTTCCAATTAAATACACTCACCGGCAAAAAAAACCGGCCACTAAAAACTAGTCCCAACTTCAAAGTTGGATTTCTCGCGAACCACTCATTAGATTTTGATGATGTTTTTTTTAAATTGTAAACTAATTCCTTCTTAACGGATGCTAGGTCAGAAATTTTTATTCCGAATTTATTTTGAGCATATTCAGGGCACAACAATAAGACGAAGTTTTTTGCCCGAACTTTGTAACACCCTGTAGGGTGCAGCAGCTGTAGTAGCTATTGCTAAAATAAATCACATTGTAGCCGTCTTTTGTGAGCATTTTGTCTTTTTAATCACGACATTATCTCTGTTTTTACTGGAGATACGCTGCTTTAAAACGAACGTGTCGGAAAAATGCTTCGCAGGCAAAACCGCGATTCATCCGTGAAAAGCATTGCTCAATATCCCATTGCTCAATATCCTAATTCACATGTAAAGCAAACTGAAGACGTGCTAGACGATGTCTTGGAAGTAGCTGGGGTCCTGTGTCAGGCCTCCTTGCAGACAAGCTGTTTTCTTTTAGTCTTCGTCGGATTGTTTTTTCACTGACTTGAGTTCTACGCACGGCTTGTAGCAGATGTTGATTCTGAAACGCTGTAATTCTACGATTTTGTAAAGTATTCAGGACAATAAAGCGGTCGTCAATTGCATCTGTCTTCCGTTTTCTTCCGAAACCCATTCGCCTGATGAAATGTCCCGTTTTCATATACAGGCATCCTGGACTATTGTTCGAGGTATACCCAGGGTATCGGACACATAACGTTGACTTCGGGCATCCTCAATTAAAGCCGCAATACGAGCAACATCCGTCACACATTTTTTAATTTGACAACCCTTGTTGTCATCACCTATGTCGCCTTGATTATTTACACATAAAATTTTCTCCCTGCGAAGCATTTTTCCGACACGTTCGATTAAAACAGCGTATCTCCAATACAAACAGAGATAATGCTGTGATTAAAAAAACAAAATGCTCACAAAAGATGAGGATACAATGTGATTTGACTTAGCAATAGCTACTACAGCTGCTGCACCCTACAGGGTGTTACAAAGTTCGAGCAAAAACTTCGTCTTATTGTTGGGCCCTGTATATACTCAAAATAAATTCGGAATAAAAATTTTCTGACGAAGCATCCGTTAAGAAGGAATTAATTTATAATTTAAAAACAAATCATCAAAATCTAATTAGTGGTTCGCGAGAAATCCAACTTTGAAATTGTGACTAATTTTTAGTGGCCGGTTTTTTGCCGGTGAGTTTATAACTGATATTCATGGTTGTACAATACCGGGTGCATCTCAAAAGTATCCTATAACTTTTTATTTTTTCAGATGAAAAAACGAGATTTCGTATGTTAGTATATGACATAAATTAGGATTGATTGACGTATTCAATTATTTTTGGTCACTTCATGTTTCACCGGAAATGATTACAACTTTTGATTTTGAAATGGCACCCTTGTTTTTGTTTACTCCATTCTATATGACGAAAGAAAATTACACTCTGAATAGAATGTACTGTGTGTACTTTTGACATTTTCTTATATCGTTTATTTGAAATTGTAACATGCGGTTCATAACGATAATTTGACTCGAAATACCAAGTGTGTAGTACCAAATTATTCGTAAAAAAGCTTTTTTCCAAACATGCTAATGAGCCACCCTCGTTTAAAAAAAATACGATTGGGGCATCTTAAAAAAACGATTGGGGCATCTTTAAACCGACCAGGACAAGATACGAAAAACATTAGACGATCAAATCTATTTTGCCAAGGCTCCTTGATTAAAAATTAGTGTTTTTAACACAGAACGGAACTCTTTAACACGGATTTTATTTGATTGAAATTTAAAATACTATTTTTGTTAAAGTGAAAATGTCAAAAGTTGACATATGATATGTCATTCTATTCAGAATGTCATTTTCTATCGAATAAAGTAAAAAAAATACTGAGGGTGCCATTTAAAAATCAAAAGTTATAGTCATTTCCGGTGAAACAGGAAGTGACCGGAAACAATTGAATACGTCAATCAATCCTATTTTATGTCGTATACTAACATACCAAATCTCGTTTTTATCTGAAAAAATAAAAAGTTATAAGGGTGAGCCACTTTTGAGACTGACCCGGTATATTTACACACTTAAACAGTAGTAGAAAGAAACACCAAAATGTCCTTTGCCTCCGACCTCAGTTTCTTTTTGTGTACAGACAAAAACGACAATCCGTCGAGACCCCTCTTAACGCGGATACAAACATAAACATATTTACCGTGCGGGTAATCTGGAAAATGACGGATTACTTTTCCAGGAAAAACGATAGAAAATCCTTCTCCTGAGCCAAAGCGGGCGCCCCCTTTTTATTACTCGGGTTTCAATAGAACAAACACTTTTGTTAGACGAGCCGCTAGCCTACGAGGCACGAACACTGCCGAATAACATTTTTATGGGCCTGTGTGTTCGAGATATGGCGCTAGAGTTAATGTTTCTTTCGTGTGTACTAGGGAAATCAAATAAAAATAGAAATTTGTTACTTACAGTTATATAAGAAAATTGAGAAGTAATGTTTGTATAGGTATTTACAGTTTTCTATACTTGAGCAGTCGCACGGTGGGGTATTAGCATGAAAAAGGTGATCGAAATTCGAAAAAGCAAATGTGTTTAAGATTTCCCAAAAAAAGATAAATGATAAGTTAAATCATCTCTGCCATGAGTGGCTTTGCTATGGGTGTATTTAGTTGCATTCATTTGTTTCAACGAAACGTCGAAGTTGTTACTTCTCACAGATAAGAGGTTATGGCTAAAGACACTCACAGATAGAAAACTCACAGATAGAGGTAAATGGCTAAATTTTATGTTTAAAATTATAAATTGTTGTTGTTCTTGTGCTCTTTTTACGTTTATATTATTGTTTTGATTGAAAATGGCTCAGCAAGCTGCAGGTATGTATTCTACATAAACGTATTATTTATTTTGATATTCTCTATACTAACGATTTTTTTGCAACTAAAAGTTAGGCGTTCAGAAAATTTGATTAAATTTGTGACATTTTTATTATACTTAGAGATTTAGTTGCGCATTTCGAAGAATTCAGCATATTGTCTATATACGTTTTACTTAGTAAACATTGGGCTTTCATACAGTAAAATAAAATACTGCGACTTTTGCGATTTTGCTGATAAAATGAGTAAAACATTCTTGGTTTCCTCTAATTTGCCAATCAGTGATATACTAATGCGAGGTGTAAACCGCGATGGCATTGTTGTGTACAAAGCGATCGCATTAGTGCCATTAGCAGTATAGCACAATTTGGCATTAGTAGCGACTTTAGTGGTATGGGCATTGCTCGCGGATCAGTCGTAGCATTAGTAGTAGTAGTTGCGATATTACTACTGGCACTGACCGTGGAAACACTGGAACAGTGATTTTTCTTTCTTTTTTTAGAATCGAGGAATTATCCTTTATTTTGTTCATATTATTTCCTCTTTAATTGAAAATAGCAATAATTTATATAAGGTCTACATAAAAAAATTTCGATCAACTATCAGTGTCAAATACCCCACTGTGCGTCGGTATGCAAATCCGTCATTTTAGTAGGGTGACTATTGTTTGTTCAGCCATCGTTCAACGTCAAGTCAACGATCAACAGTCACGTTCAACAGTCTCAGGGCTTTGACAAAAACCAGTATCTGAGACCGATCGCCGAGACTACAAATGATTGTAGTTTCGGCGCACTCAGTGATGAGGTGTTCTGGTGTTTTCCCATTTTCCCCACAGAATCTTCATTCGCCGTTGTTTCTTAGCTTCAATCAACTGAGGTGTTCGTTGATGAGACATTGTTCTATTAGAAACCCCGTGACAATCCGAAGATTGTTCTTACTTAAATCAAAGAAAATCTTTGATTTTTCTCGGTCACAAGTTTTGAGAAATTTCTTCGATTGTCTTAGACCGTTGCAGGATTGCCATTCTATATTATGGATGGAGTCTTCCAGATTTTTGAGTTCCGCTTTAAGTTGGTTTCTAGTTGGAAATCAGAACAGTTCTAGTCCAGTTAGGGGAGTGTTTGCTCCTTTTCTATCTGCAGGATATTTTCTCTGCATGCCGAATAAGGTCCGACCGAGATCTCAGTCTCGGTATCGATTACAGTCATTCTCGGCTAAAAATCAGACCGAGATCTCAGTCTCGTTCTTAGTATAAAAAGGCCGAAATTATCGGCTACGGCCGATCATTTGGGTGGTAATGATCATTGGTTAGATATCAAAGTTATATAAGAAATCGTGTAATAGGGGAAACCGGGAGAATCCCGCGCACGCCGCTGTAGAAAAAAACTACAACTAGTAATACACAGGTGTGAGGCTGAAAGTGTTGCATAAGCCATATGAAGTTTGCTCCAAAAGTTTGGAATAATTGCCGGCAGTCGTTAACCAATAACGAACATTTTAGTGCTAGATGGGTTTTTCATCTGTCTTTTCGGCAATTTAATCGGTTGATAATTAGTAGTTCCTATGATTATTAAAAGTAGCTTGATTTTATTTCCACTTACCAGTGCATCTATAAGTGTTATCGCAAGCGATCACCAATAAAATGTAAGTACTTTTGCTAAAATAAATTTTTAGGTAAAAGAACGGCTGCCGGGGAAATACCGCGCAAAAACAATAACAAACAATAACGCTCTGCGCGGTATTACCCCAAATGTACACTCTTCTTGTTTATTTGTTTATAGCTTATTTCTTTTAGTTTATCATTCCCAGAACATACCAAAGGGCATCAGCGAAAGGCAAATAGTCAATTGGAAACTATGGAAGAAAAAAGAAGAGAGAAAAGACAAAAAAAGAAGCAAGTAATGGAAATATGAAGGAAAAGAGAAGAGACAAAAGGCAGAAAAGAGAAGCAAATACTGTATTGAAAATAAGAAAACTCTCAACAACTCTAGAAAGTAAAAAAATCAACAAGAAGCCAAAGCACATTAGCAATATTAACTTTGATGACGATGACACTGAACCTGAGAGTTATTCTGAAAGCGAGCTTTGTGTTGATGATGACTTAGACGAAGTTGATCCTTTCCCAACCCATGAAGATGACATCTGTTTAATTTGCTGAGAGTTTGGAAGGGACAACGAGGTCTGGTATCGCTGTAATTCCTGCCCATGCTGCTTGTAGTGGAAAGAAGAAAGGAAAAATCTACCTTTGTAACTACTGTTGCTAGGTAACAGTTTATTTTATATATAAATATGTGTTAGAATGTGTTTTTTATGTTAATATACAATAATGTATCTTTACTTTTGTTCTCACTATCATATTTTTTATTATTTTTGTGTTATCTACATACCTGTATTTTATGTACAATAAAGTCTTAGTTAAACTGCCTTAAAATCTTAAAATACCTCAATGCGTGCCATTCCCCCAGACCATGCGCGGTATTACCCAAAAGCCCGGGTAATACCGCGCAATCACACATTTTTATTTTTTTGTGTTAATAGCTACAACAAAACAAAAATGTTTAATTTTGGATGTTGCAATAGTTTGTATATTGTATCAATACCCCTCATACAAAAAATTACCTCATAAAAAAAATAACATCAATCTAGGAGCTATTTTGCTTATGTGCGCGGAATTTCCCCCGGCTTCCCCTATACAGGGTGGTCCGAATTGCATTTCGAAAACTTCGGCAGCATATTCTGGAGATAAAAATAAGTAAAAAAGTTCGTATAAATGTATGCCCTAAATGCTTCGTGTTGGAGATACAGTGTGTAGAAGTTCCATTTTTAGTTCGTTTTTTTCCAAATAATTTCTGAACTAATATCGATATTTAGATGAAAATTTATGTCTGGGTGTTTTTGGGCATGAGAAATTTTATTTCGTTGTCAATATGACTCCTACCTGTAAGGGGCACCAACTACATGATTTTATATCGATTTGAAAAGTCATAACTTTTCGTCCGTATCTGTATAAAATTACTGAGTGAAAAAATATGTATTTCCGTAATTTTCTACGTAAAAAATGTCTCTTGGTAAAAATTGCTAGGAGCAACCGTTTTCAAGATATTTGGAATGAAAATAATCAATATATGGTATTATTGACAAAAAATAAACCTGTTGACTAGACAGTTATTTGAATGAAATGATAAATTTGGGATTTTTTTTATTTTTTTAAGCTAATCATAAATTCTTCTGGACAAAAATACGATAAAACAGTTTCTGTTAAATCTTTCGCACAAAAACATTTCAAATTTATTATTTCAGACTAATTATCCAGTCAACATGTATAATTTTTGTAATTATGATGGTATTGACTATTCAAATTCTAAATATCTTGAAAACTATTACTCGCAGCGATTTTTACCAAGAGAGATTTTTTATGTAAAAAATGACAAAAATGTATATTTCTTTTACTCAGTAGTTTTATACAGGTACGGACGAAAAGTTATTACTCTTCAAAACAGCTAAAAAAAAGTAGGAGTAAAGCTTGATTTTCATACATCCGTTGTCCGACGATACGATGATACGATATTAATTTTAAAGGTTGAATTTAAAGGCTTCAATTGGTTAACCTTTTCTAACCTATCAAACTCTTTAAATTCAACCAATAAAATTAATATCGTATCATCGTTTCGTCGGATAACGGATGCATGAAAATCAAGCTTTATACTGACATCCAAATCGAATTTCTCATGTCAAAAAACACACAGGCCCTAATTTTCATCTAAATATCGGCGTTAGCACAGAAATTATTTGGAAAAAATTGAAATAAAAATGATACTTCCACACCCTGTATCTCCTAAACGAAGCATTGTAGGACATAAATTTATACGACCTTTTTTACTATTTCTATCTGTAGAGTATACTGCTGAAGTTTCCAGAATACAATTTGGACCACTCTGTAATAAAATATTTTGTTTATTTTTATCATAATTACCAAGTATATGATTCTCTTTTTATAGAATAATTTATTTTTTTATATTAAAACCAATTTTAAAAAAAGTACATATCCATACTAGTATATGTTTATTTACTTTACAAAATTTCGTAAAGTAAATAATAGTAATTGTTAGTATCAATAGCAATTATTGCATATTTTTATATTACCGATCCTGTATTAAATAAATACATAACTATGAACTAAAAATAACTCTAAATTAATCTATTAATTAACGTTGTACGTACAAATTGCGTTACAGCAAATTTTCTTTGTTTTTATTCCACTAAGAAACAACAGTGGACGAGACGAGACCAATTTCCAGAACAATATAAGAAACGTTGGAAGTGTCACATTCTTTCTAATTACATTCCCAGCTCGATTTTTAATTAACGAAAGAGTTTCAAGTCAAAACACGTTTTCCTTGAGCGAGTTTAAATTGAATTTACCTTAATTAACTTATTTTTTTCTTCTATTGCTTGTTTACTTTCTCAATTTAATTTATCTAATGCGATATTTCATGGAATGTTTTGGGCTTTCAAACATAATGTTTTTGTTTCTTGAATTTGTTTTTTTTAACTTAAAATGAATAAACCGGTAAAAAATGTATTCGTGCTAAACATAGAATAAACAACAAAAATAAAAATTCTTTTATACCCAAGTAGCATCTATCTGATTTCGAATTAAATCTGACCTGAAGCGACGTCAGACTTTGTGCAAATTTAGGTCGGGTGCTGGTGATACGACCGGTGACGTCGCTTTCCTATTAAAAGCGACGTCGTTGGATCCGAGTCGGTAAATCCAACGATCTGTCGACGTACAACATAACAATGTACCATTTTTATTAATTTCCCAACGTCGTTCCCACGTTGGCTTGCACGACGTACATATACTTGAACTAGCCCGACGTCTATCCGTTGTCCGAATAGGATACGTCTCACTGATAATCCCTAAAGTAACGTCCAATTATATTTTGTTGTATTTTATGGTTATATTTATAACCTAATTTACGTATCTCTATTTACGTCCGTAAATACAATCCATTATCATGAACATAACCTAATAAAAAGTTTTTGTAAACAAACTTATTTTTTTTATTATGCCTGAAAAACACTAAAAAGGCATTTAGACATTCATCTACATTTTACAGAAAGAGGTCAAGGCTTTTGCAAAATAATAATAGTAGTAGTGATGTGTGATGTCTTGCCTCCACCCACGAATGCAGAGGAGACTGCACATCAGCCAGAACAGATAGGTATACAATACTTATGTTTGTGGTATTAAGAAAGTATTCTCCTCGTTCAAGTAATGGTAAAAACTTAATGGGTAATAATCCGGAAGAGATGCTGCATTACACTGGTGCATCTTAATTTCTTTTTTAGCTTAGGAAACAAGCAGTCCCCGTCCTCATCCCACATGTGAAGTACTGGTTCCAATTCTTTTAAATTTTGTATATATACTATCTTAAAAAAGTGGCTGCCCATTTTTTAAAGGAGAAAACAAAAACTAAAATGTAATTTCACAAATCCACAAATCACTGATACGCAAAGTGAGGTTACGCCTACGAAACCGTTGCACCGTCAAATATTTTTTGACGAAAAACAATTAACCTATAATAGACCAATAATAGACAACGTCGGGAATCATTTATCAGGAATACGAAAAATTGTATGCTCTGTGGCCGACGACGGATGTTCCTACGTATGCCGGCCGATCGCAAATGTTACGTGGCGTACTTTGGAATTATATACGTCATAATACGATTGCCGGTCGTCCGGTTTGATGACTTCGGTCGTGTGAGACGACTAATGTTGGAGACCCGGTTAGAATTGGTATATTGGTAGTTCATATTAAGTCGGACACAGAAATCCGCCATTCTTAACAAGTATCCGATTGTCAGCCATTTTAAAATCGTTTTTTGTTCTTAAAATTTATATTCACATTCCGATTTCTAGTAGAATAATATTGATAAGGTTGAGTTTGGGGGAAACACAGTACAATTTTATGATTAAACCAGCTAGAACATAAAAAAAACTATTTTGCGAGTTACTTTTTTATAGATATTTTTATTTCATAAATCTACCTAATTTTGAAGGCGCTCGTTGTTTTTCGAAGTATTTTAAATATATAAAAAGTGACTTCCGTTGACAAAACTGATGTCTGGATTAATGATTCAGAATTATTATAATATGAAAATAGGTAGGCACTTATAGTAATATTCGAGGGGTGATTATGAATCCATTATGTATTCTTTGTAGCGAATTTGAAACCAAACGTAACGTAAGTGCTTAGCGGCGAATTTTAAGTAACTGAAATCCAACGTAGTATGACGCTGGTAATTAGTAGAATTACATTCCCTATTAGGTCAGATATCGACGTCGAGGCGACCCGAATCTGTATTCCCCATTTAGGTGCAAATAAGGGTCGTCAGGCGGTCGAACCGACGTTGGTACCCGACGTCGGGTTTATTGAACACGACGTATACCCGACGTTAGATAACGTCCAAATGCTACTTGGGTAGGTACTGAAATCGTCGTATGATTGAAAAAAGTCGTTTAATTGGCTTAGAAATGACGAATATTAACATTTACCATTATATTTTACATACGAAATAACAGTGATCTTCATTTCCAAGCCATCTCTGACTCTCGTTCTTTGTTTAATCACATAATATTATATTAAATTGTTTAGTGACAAAAAATCCGTATTATTAACGTACTGTATCGAAAATCCGTAAATTTATGGATTAATCAGCAGTTCTGGCAACACTGTCTCCGGCAACCATTCACTCTGTCGACTGAAAGCAGAACTGCGATACAGTATTCTTTATCCGCTGCGCTGTAAACGACTATTAGCGCGTAGCGGCGCAGAAAAAACTAAAAGTTTAAACTAAACCTCGGAATTTTCGGACAGGCTGACGGTAACGCCAGCTACATCTCGGACAGGTTTCTTAAAGTAAGAAATAGTTTGCTTAATAGATTTTTTGTATGTGCTGTTTTGTTTAAAACACACCTTTGTTTGTTTTGTATTAATACACACCCTAAAATATTTCTTAATATTTAAAACACTAAAAAATTTATATAATTTTCCGCTTTGCATTTCAATTGTACCAACTTATTTATTTGTAAAATAAAATATCCTACTTAACGGTAAATATTGTACTTTTGAAATCTCTGTCTTAGACTAATTTTAATCTACAGTTTTCTCTTTGAAATTAATTGTTAACTCATTATATAAATAACATTTTCTAATGTGATAAAAAATTAATATTCGCAATTATAGTGCCTATAAATTATAGTTTATATCGCACACGTACAATCAACTTATGGTTATCAAAATCTTTGGTTTATGCATAAATAGTAAAACTTATAACGCATATTAATAACGCATTC
Organism: Sitophilus oryzae; assembly: GCF_002938485.1. Classification (NCBI taxonomy): domain Eukaryota; kingdom Metazoa; phylum Arthropoda; class Insecta; order Coleoptera; family Curculionidae; genus Sitophilus; species Sitophilus oryzae. The sequence continues at coordinate 8,692,586 of NW_022145749.1, read as the reverse complement.
ATTTTATCACGCTATATTTTATATACCCTCTCACGAAATACACCAAAATTACATTAATTATTTAATTTTTATATAATAAAATTAAGGTGCTGTTAGGAATTAAAATTTAGGCTAATTCTTGATATCATGCAACAGATGGCAATGATAAACGGTATATTTTCATTTGAATTAAATATCGTATATCGTCAAAAAATGATTATATTATTTAATATTTGGTTTGATTTAACGCTAGTGATAACAGCAGATATTTAAGTTTCTTAAATTTATTGACAATCAAACGAGCAAAATAAAAATAGCTAAATATTTCAATGATCAATAATAATTGTACATGATTAACTTGAAACCTTAAACTAATAGTAATAGTACATGATTAACTTGAAACCAACAATAAAACTTGCCTAAGAACCCAATTTGTTAATGAATGTCTGAAAGTAAAAAAGTTAAAGCTTTTTAAAAGTGGGTCAAAATAAAATGCTAGCACTGTAGAGGGTGTTCCATTTTGGTTGAAATCATACCGTATCTCGGTTATTAGTGAAGATAGAAGGATGCGGTTTGCACAAACCTGTCCCACTTTTTTTTATCAAATTGCTGCAAAATTTTCATAGCCCACAAGCTTTTTTGAAAATGTTGCAACTTGGGACAGTCCCCGTATCTCCGTTATTGTGAAAGGTATCGAGAAGGTGAAAACTGTTTATTGTAGAACATTTTACGTAGAATCAGTGTATTCTACGTAAAATGTTTGTAGACTTTCTATGAAAAAAATATTTTCAGAGATCTGAACTAAACTTATTCTTTTTTAAATAGAACACCGAACACCCTGTATATTTATAAATTATATGATTTGGCTTGTTATGAGCTTCTCAAAAATATATAATACTCTGTATTTTTTTTCACGACTTATTCCAAAATTTAAAAGTTTTTATTAGAAGATCATTTTTTATTAGTAGGCCGTGAGAGATAACTAGGGGTCATCATTTTCTTGACAACTTCTTAATCTTGTCTTGATTTCAAGACAAGATCGAGACAAGAAATTATTTTTGGTTTTCAAGACAAGACAAGAAATTACTTCTCAAGAACAAGATTTCTTGACAAGAAATCAAGAAAATCTTGAAATTTCTTGAAAATATAAAATAAAAAAGAAACACTCATTTACTTAGGTATTTGTATATTATATGAATATCCATTAATTGATGGATAAAAAAAATATAGGAAAAAATATTTGTACGAAGCGGCACTTTGGCGGATGTCCAACGTTCAAAGTTGACATAAGTATGTCCAAAGTCGGATGTCCGGTTGGCACACTGTGGGCCAAATTAAATAGGAACCTTTTTTAATGCCTAATAATTTTTTAATTTTTAAATGTTTTTTTTATAAATTTCTGGATATGTTATAGCCTACGATATTAGAATAAAAAAAACTTTGCAAAGCGGGTCTACTTCAGTGGCATACAGACTTTTTGAATTAACGTAAAGCTTTTAAAATAAAAAAAATAATACATTTTAATGTACGCCACTGAAGTAGAGTAGCTTTTATCATTGTTAGTTTGACTGTTTTTATCTGTAGTAGTATTATCACTGTCACTATACTGTCAAACTCACTAGTTAAACTTCTACGTCCAGTTGTCTGAGGTGGTAGATATTTTGAACCAGATTCAATTACAAATAGCTCAGATTTGCTGCTCAACGAACCATCACAACCACTCATTTTAATGTTAGATAATAATAATAATAATTAACAAAATTATGTAAATCTGATGATTTTGGCTACTGTAGTATAATGAGCACAAAGTTTTTGAATTTTTTGAAAATTAGATGCCTGACCTTCGATTTTACGCATAAAGCATAAACATCACATTAACCAATCTCACCGCGATTTTAAAACAGGGGGTTCCCCTTTAATAAACGAATTTTAAACGGGAATTCCCCTTTTGTCAAGATATCAAGGAATTTCAAGATTTCTTGAATCAAGACAGGAAATAAACTCTCAAGAAATAGTCAAGACAATATTTTTTTAATTCTTGAAAATATTTCAAGGCAAGACAAGAAATTGCTTGTCAATCCCTATACATAACAAAAGAAATAAAAAAAGTATTTACTAAAATATTTTTATATACATATTGTTGTGGACCGTTGTGGACTCGACCTAACCTAACTATATGGCCCGCCCTCGGATGACCTTAACATCGCATTAAAGAATAGACACCGTAATGATTCATTCGAAGATTCGAGAAGCATCGAGTTCTACTGGAATGGAGTAGTACATACGAGAACAATCGAAACCTTCTCTATGCACCTACCGATCTATGGACTATTCTAGAGACCTTTAGCGGTCGGTATAAAAGCCGGCGGCTGTGGCCTACAGAGGGCAGTTATAAATAGACGAGTGCAGTTGACGCGCTAAAATTCAAAATAAATTCTTAGTTATAAATCGTTTGTAAATAGTTCTATAAGTCTTTTATCGTTATTGTTTTTGTTAATTAGTGTTAAATAAATAGTGTTTAAATAAATTGTGACTTTCTATCCACACGGAACCGACGAAAAACGTAACAATATTAAAATGATATTTTAGACTGAAATATTTATCAACTGTCACCACTGAATATATTTATCTAATATTTACTTAAAATATTAATTCTATAACATTGGTCAACTATTTACAAGAAATGGAAAATCTATATCAAAAATTAAATTAGATGTTCAAAACGTCTTTCGTTTATTTGCAAACATAGTTGGCAAATTGTCCTGGTTCTTCTGAAAGCGATGAGGATTATAACAGGATGTGTTTGCAAATATCTAAAAGCTTCCCTGACTTTTATGCACAAGCTAAGACATATGTATGTCGTAGTAGTAGAGTTTATACATGTTGTAGGGACCAGTTAGACCTACTATAATATTGTAAAATCCTAAAATTAAGAGACTGGCGCTTGTCAAGTTATTCCCCTGGACACTTCATATTTTAAATAATTACAATCATGGCCTGCTAATAAAAATGGTCTTTTAATGAACATTTTTAAATGCTAGAGTAAATAGTGAAAATAAATACATAGTGTTATATATTTTTGAGATAATAGGCCGAATCAATTGATTTATAAATATACACGGTGTTCTATTTGCGCAAAGACATAAATGTAGTTCATATCTCCGAAAATATTTTTTCCTTAAAAAAAATCCTATGCCACTGTATCCTACGTAAAAGTTCTACAGGAAACGGTTTTCATCTTCTCGATACCTTTTATAATATCAGAAATACTGGAGATGTCCAAAATTGTAGCTCAGAAATGAAGAGAATAAAATAATACATTTTAATGTTTAAATTATTACAGAATTTAATTGAAAATGCGTTTAAACATAATACTACTAAATATAGTATCTTCTAATGCATTCATATTTCTTTATTGTTTCGATTTTCAGATGACAATTGCAACAGTAGATATTCATCTAGTGTTGCATTATATATTTTTCATTTTTGTTCATAGAAATTTGTTAAACGTTATTTTTAGAAGTTTAATAAGTTTGCATGTACTGGTTAAGCTGAGTATCTATTGCAGCTAGACTGCGCCAGACTTGCAATTTTGTTACCATTTCATGTATTTTTTGTGAAATAAAGGCAATTTATTATATTCGAATCTAGAATGCCCTTTATCTAAAGAAGAAAACATTTGATCAATGTGTATTTCCAGACATGATCTATGCATGCGAAACCTGGATTTTTAAAACGGACAACATAAAAAAACTGCAGATCATACAAGGCTTAATGGAACAAAATACGCTGGAAATAACAAAGAGATAATATTGTAAAAGGATAGAATGGATACGACAATAGAACATAGGTAGGACAATAGATGTTATCCACATAATCAAATCTCACAAGTGGAAATGATGAGGACACCTGACAAGAAGGACAGACAACAGATGGACCACAAAAATTATAGCATGGTGTCGAGAAAGAATTTAGAGACCTTTCAAGACCAAATTTAAGATATTTACTATATTAGGAAATTTGAAGGAATAACTTGGACCAACGTTATATAAAACAATAGACACCAAAGAGCCCAATTACAAAGATATTATGTAAATACACACCATAATAATAAATAGGGTTTAAATAAGCTGGCAATAATGATGACGATGATGAATTAAATAAAAAATGTACTTAAAACTAGAATGTAAACTTTTTAAATCGTTAGTATAAAGAAATATATTTGTTTCATTTCAGTTAGTTAAAGTGATATAGATAAAATTAATAATAACTCTCTCTCTTCATAAGTAATAATGCATTTATCAAACGTATTTAATTCGTTCTCATAAATTAAAAAAAAATAATCCAGACTTACCGACTCCCATGTTGAAAGCACAAATTATTCGACCGTTCCGGGAGATTCTATATTAGGCGAAATAGCCGGAAAATTGCAAGATTGTATCGGAAAACCGGCCACCAGATCGGGGATTAAGGGAAACGCGTGCGGAACACGACGGTCGACGATCGTATGGCTCTTCGGGTCCACCTGTTCTTCGCCGTCGCGGCGCTGCCGACGCCGCCCTGGAGGGGCGCCGCGAGGACGGCGTCGCCGGCCGGCCGTCCGTCGATAAGGGTACCGGTAAATTGCGCCGTACTTTTACCACTTCAGATTTTATCAAAGTATTATCCAATTGTCGTCATGACATAAATAACAAAGAATTTTTTGGCAAATTGGGTATACATAATGACACATTGATGGTGTAGTTTTCGGATCAAGTTTCGTTTACTTGAAATCAGTTATGTAAGAAATATTTGTTTATTTATTATTTGGAAGCCCTTTTGAATAGCATGTCACAAATATTTTTCTACGGAAATGCATGATTTTCAGTTTTTCAACTTTAGAATAGCTGAAATCAGGGCTACTTTAGCTTAGCTGAAATCAGTAAGAAATTTTTGTTTATTTAGTACATGGAAGTCTTTCCAAATAATAGTAAGTCACGAAATTTTTTCTGCGGAAATGCATCATTTTCAGTGTTTCAACTTTAGAATAGCTGAAACCAGTTACATGAAAACACGTTTTTGTTTTTCATTCTAGAAAATTTTCTAAACATACACACGCAAAACTTTTTGCGGAAGTGTACCATTTTCATTAATTGATAAAATATTGTAAAATATAGCAAGGTTTGAAAAGTACTCGGCAATTTGAATTCGTAAACAGACCCGTTTTAGCTTTCAGCGTTTTTTGATTGCCTTGATTAGGTTTGTTTTGGTGTGGTTTGTTGGTTCATTTTTGTTTATTTTAGTTTTTTCTCGTAAACTATTTTATTAATAATAAATTCACAAATTTACAAACACTTACTGAATTTCATACCTTAAAAATTTGTTTATTAACTTTAATCTTAATTTTATAAATCAGTACCCTTTGACCTTACCACTCTACAGTACTAAGAGTCATTATTTACCTATTGTGTGATGTCTTTCTTTTACAGCTACTTCAGTTTTTAGTACCATATACAAAATGGTATACAGTTCATACCAAAAAAAAGTTTTAGTCACGTGATTAAGCTTGACCGGCACAGCGTTGCCCACTTTTATATATTTTCTTTTAATCAAAATATTTTAAAAACAAAAATATAGAAGAGTATAAAAATTATTAAAATTAAAAAAACTCAAATGTCATGGCAGAAAAGATATTTCTTTCCTAACTAAACTGTACTACTAAGAGATCTCTATAATAAAAATGTAGTTAATTAGAAAGTTGAGAGATGTCGCTCTATACGGGTCAAAAATCCCATATAGGGAAGGGTTGCCGAACGTTCTCGAAAAATAGTAACGGTGTACCTACATTTTGAGGTTATATAAACGGAAAACAGCGCGAAAACAAGTAAATATTGAATTAGTAATAAAGATTAAGGTCGAAATCAACATTTAATAGATAGAGTACTTTCGTTGTGATATAAATAAGTGGTTTAATGTAGTCATGTAATAAATAAGTTAAGCGTTTATATCGTGGCTTTCAATGAAAAACACACAAAATCCGCGTACCATAACTCTTAATGTTATAAAATATACAGTTTTATTGCCTACCTTACTTTAGGAATCCCAATTTAATTGAAAGTGCAGAGGTGATATTCTGTAAAAAAATAAATAATTATATTAAGTACTGAAAAAAAGATAATAACAAAAATATCAAGTTAACAAAATCATGTCAAGTAAATCATGAAATTGATATAAAAAAGCAGAACATCAATAAAAGTCTCAATTAGATAAATTAAAATATTACATAGAACTAAAAGTAATAAATCAATTATTTAAGAATTGAAGTTCAAATTTTAGACCCTAATATGATATTACAGACATATTAATATCATATTTTTTCAATTTTTGACCAACTCTAATAAGCAGCACACTAAACAGCCGGTCAATAAATACACTCGGGTGCAAAAAAAAGCGCATCGGAGAAATTTTTGGTCAAATTTAAAGTGTTATATTTTTGTTAATTTTAGCCCTATTTTCATGAATTCTTTAGCAAGCTGTATATAATTATATCAACTTTAATTCGTAAACTCAGTTTTTTATAAACTTTAGTATTTGACATATAATACAGGGTTAATCGAGGGGTTGTCTCTTTACCTTAACTTTAAACTTTTGTCTTTTTACCTTAACTTTTTACCTTAAACACCCTGTGCAATAATTTCGTTTGTAAATTTTCCTAAGATATATTTTTACAGTCAGAACCGTGTCTCCTGAGCATTTTCTTTTTTGGATCATGTCAATACATTCCTTGGTTAATTTTTAAGAGCGAAATGAAGTTGCCACCAACAATTTAGTATAGGCAATAGCCACCAAATAATCAATCTCGTCATATTAAAAAATTACATCAAAAAGAAATGATAATTCCAAAAAATTGTAAATTGATCGTGATTACACTTCGCTCTTAAAAAATATCCAAAGCATGTATTGACATGAATCAAAAAACAAAATGCTCAGGAGCTATGGTTCTGATTGTAACATTATATATTTAAGGAAAATTTTCACACGAAATTATATCACAGGATGTTTTAAAGTTAGGGTAAAAAACAACCCCTCGATTAACACTGTTTAATATGCCAAATACTAAAGTTTATTAAAAACTTAGTTTACGAATTAAAACTGAAATTAAAATTGACGTGAATATATACAGTTTGTTAAAAAATCATGAAAATAGAGCTAAAAGTAACAAAAATATAACACTTTATATTTGAGAAGGGTTATATTTATTACACAATAATTCTCAGATCAGTACTTCTTGTCAAAAAATTCCGAGAAGTAAAATTCAAACTGTTCTCCTTGCCGCCTTTAATCTCCAAATTTAAAAAGCTTAATCCGTGGGTGGGAGGTTGGCGCCACTGCCATGTAAATCCCCGCCTTGCCGCCGTTTTACGGTTAGGGTAATTTTATGGGCGCACCGTCCCGTTTACGGGGCGCTAATGTCCCAAAGCTGCCGATTAGGCCGTAAAAGTACAAATCGGGAGCCAACAATGCAGGGATAAAGAAAGTTGATTGGGGTTGACGTAACGCGATTTCTTACTTGTTAAGGCGAAACAGACCCTCAATTTGGTTAGGAAGTCGTTCCTGTAATAATAGAGAATAGCCGTTGGCAAAAGTTTGACTGTTTCGTTTTAAGCAAGTTGTTTCAGTGTTTACGAGATCTATATTGGACAAATTTAGTCTAATTCTTGTTACGTAAATACATTATAAGTATTAGTATTTTAAAGTAAAACTGAATAAAATATATGTTATACAAAAACAGATATATTTTCACAATTTATATGTTTGTGATTCTCATTTTACTATAGATTAGGCCTTAACGTACAAATCAGGAGCCAACAAGGATGAAGAAAACTGATTGGGATTGACATTACGCGACTTCTTACTTCTAAGGCGAAAGAGAGCCTCAACTGGGTTACGAAGTGGTTTCTGTAATAACAGAGAGCAGCCTTTGGCAAAACTTGACTGTTTCGCTTTAAGCAAGTTGTTTTAGCATATACGAGAGCTGTATTAGGAATACAGAATAACAAATAGATCTGAATACAAAATTTTTTATATAGAAACAGTTATTTCATCACAATTTATTTAGTTATGAAATTCGTATTGCTACAGGTAACAGCAAGCAATGAAGGCATAAATAAATTTGATTGGGACTGACGTCTAGTTGAAATGAACGTTGAGATTTTTGCCCAATTCTATTAAGCAGCACAATTAAACAGCCTGTTAATAAATTTAAGCTCAAATATCTTGTAAATAGAAGGGTTGTATTATTATTACACAATAATTCTCAGATCAGTACTCCTTGTCAAAAAAATCCGAAAAGTAAAATTCAAAATTCCTTCTCCTTGCCGACTTTAATCTTCAAATTTAACAAGCGTAATCCGTTGGTGGGAGGTTGGCGCCACTGCCATGTAAATCCCCGTCTTGCCGCCGTTTTACGGTTAGGGTAATTTTATGGACAGCGCATCGTCCCGTTTACGGGGCGCTAACGTCCCAAAGCTGCCGATTAGGCCGTAAAAGTACAAATCGGGAGCCAACAATGAAGGGATAAAGAAAGTTGATTGGGGTTGACGTAATGCGACTTCTTACTTGTTAAGGCGAAAGAGACCCTCAATTTGGTTAGGAAGTCGTTCCTGTAATAACAGGGAGCAACCGTTGGCAAAAGTTTGACTGTTTCGTTTTAAGCAAGTTGTTTTAGTGTTTACGAGATCTATATTGGACAAATTTAGTCTAATTCTTGTTACGTAAAGACATTAAAGTATTAGTCTTTTAAAGTAAAACTGAATAAAAAATATGTTATACAAAAACAGATATATTTTCACAATTTATATGTTTCTGATTCTCATTTTTTTATAGATTAGGCCTTAAAGTACAAATCAGAAGCCAACAAGAACGAAGAAAATTGATTGGGATTGACATTACGCGACTTATTACTTCTAAGGCGAAAAAGAGCCTTAACTGGGCTTCGAAGTCGTTCCTGTAATAACAGAGAGCAGCCGTTGGCAAAACTTGACTGTTTCGCTTTAAGCAAGTTGTTTTAGCATTTAAGGGAGCTGTTTTAGGAATACAGAATTTATAGTAGATCTGAATACAAAATATTTTATATAGAAACAGTCATTTCTTCACAATTTATTGAGTTATGAAATTTATATTGCTACATACATGTAACATCAAGCAATGAAGTCATAAATAAATTGAATCGGGACTGACGTAACACGACTTCTTTGTTGTTAAGGCAAAAGAGACCGAAAACTTGGTTACGTAAGTCACAGCCAAGGTTTTTGATTCAGTATTACTTTTTGTGACAATATGGGTCTTGTGGTTGTGCTGGTGATTGTACTAGGATACCTGATTGGGGAAATATCTTAGCAATCAACTGAACAATGTAAAAAAGCGAAAAAAAAAAAACAGTTTGTGCACTATGTGCGCATATTTGAAGTGAAACTTCTTACTACCAGCTATTAAATTGAAGGATTTGCAGGCCATGTTTGAAAGAGTGTCTTAAAATATCTGCTTTAATATAAATATTATTTTCAATTTATTTCTGTAATCTGTATATTTTTTGTTTCCTCAATAGCCTGCAAATTTTGTGGTATACCCAAAATATACACTTATGCAAATGCCTAATGTTAAAACTTTAATTTATTTAAGAAGAGAAATAATTTTGAACCTAACTAACAATTCGTATTTATAGTGCTTTACAGCAATTTTATTAAATTATACGAATATTCTCGTTAATTTTTGGTTTGAAATAAATATGACAGTGTCCTCCAATAAAAATGCGAGTTACTAACTCTAATAATTCTAATTCTAATCTGGCAACTGGACTAGATGCTTTAGCTAGACCGTTATTCAGAAGCTATCGATGAAAATATGCATGAAAATTTACTTCCTAACACACAAGTAGACGATATTGGTACATAGATACAGTCTCAAGTTTACTATAGTGATTTTATTTATTACTATAGTGATTTCCGCGTATGGAACACAGATCGTTACACAGAGCGAGTTAAATTGTTTTATTACAAAGTTAGTCTAAAGATTTTGAGTCAAAAATATCCATTAATACTGGAGAAGCCCCCCGAATAATGGGGAACTCAGTATCTGTAAAGCTACGAATTTTAGTAAAGGGACAGTATTTAAGTTTTATTTATATTCTTTCATTAAAACTTTTAAATATTAATCTTAAAAGTATAAATGTGTATAGAAATATTTTATTAACGTTTTATTATGCAGCTCGTTAAAATAATAATCTGCCATAAACTCTATAGAAGGCTGAACCAACCAATAAATTTAATAATTACTACTTAAGCAAGCTTCTAGGCAAGCGTTTAAGTCCTTAATTCTATCATAAAATAATAATTTAATATCCACTTGATAACAGTCATGAATAAAAGTCGAAAACACTAAAACACACAATAATTATAAGAGGTACATAAATCAGATTTATACTCGATAATAAAATATAGAAAGAAGGCAAGCTTAAAATATCGAACAGTACCGATTCTTGTTAAACAGCAAGAATTAGGGATAAAAATATAGATGTATATCTGTCGTGTTTCCAATCTTGGAAAAGTTTTCAAATTGGAAACATCGAAGAGATGCGGTTTATCTAAATTAATATCTGGTTTCAACGGGTTTAGGAACTATCTGCTAGCTAAATCTGGCCAGTTAAGGAGCGATTTGTTTTATTTCAGAAGATTTTGCAAATTTTCTTTAGTAAGGGAATATTGGAGATGATGTTATATATAAAATTGATATTTGAAAACCAACTTTGATAGTCTTAATAAAATAATTCTTATGTGATTTATTGCACTACTTTGTTTAATTTTAATAGTAGGTTCTTGTTAGTTTTGAAACAGTATTCATACTCATATATAATTTAGGGAAGTAGATCTTTTTGTAGATCTTTGCATTTCCATTATAAAATTCGGTGTATCATATCCTAATAAATAATGAAATTAATTTAAAATTTTACATCAAACACATATTTCACTAACTATATTAACATCATCAGCAGATGACAGTTTTAATCATCTGATAATGATACTAACACGATTAACAAAACGCGCGTCCAGTGTTTATAAGTACAGATTGAGGCAAAAATAACGCCATTCTATTAAACTACTCAAAACAATTATCGCATATTTTCTAAAAAAAAATAATTTGAAAAACAAGACACTTTGAATTCCCGGACTTACGATTTTAAATAATATGGATACTGTGAAGGGAAATTCGATACAATATTGCCCACTTGCACCGTTTGTATAAACTTTGTTTAAAGGCTAAACATTGATTAATTATATTATATCTTATTATAGTTAATCAAGCCTTTAAACAAAGTTTATACAAACGGTGCAAGTGGGCATAAGTCTATGCGCTGACCTGTAATTTTTAATCGGCCGACTATTTAGTTGCAAAAGTGAAAACAATATATACTTATGAAGTCTATCGGCTGACTATTTGATTGCATGTGAGCGCGACTCCATAAAGATGCAACTAAATATGATTTTCCTTATTTATTTCATCTGAGAATTATATCATATAACCTGTGTATGTATTTAATGAAATCGATTATGCTGTGAATAATTTCAGTTTAAAAGTAAAATACAATCGTTTACTGTCCATTTGTGGCTATGTTGATGATTCAGTGTGAGAATAAGGGCCTTGTTGAATGTACTAACACTTTTCGACCTTGCATGGGCGAATATCTTTGCTCACAAAAGAACAAAGAAAAACAATAAATAGAATAAGTCATAGAATAATTTGTAATCTAAAGATATTGGCACCAAACCTTCAATTTTAGCTTCGAGACTCGCAACAAGAGACCTTAGTACCTGCAGGTGGGGACCTGCTAAACTAACAAAAATCTCTTCCATTTTGTAATAAATGTGGCATGTTTCGAATGTATTAAACTATAAACCTTGGTATGGAATACATTTTCTTTTTATTATTTCTCTTCTATTAAAGTTCAGAACAGCAGAGCTTAATTCCGTAATAGAATCAATTTCTATAAATCAAAATTAAATATGAAAATTAATCCACATATTGTATTTGATACGGTGATATTCCGCCCTGTCAATATATGTATTTGTCGCCTTTTATTTTGCCTCTTTTCCAGCAGAACGGCCGGAACAAGAGCACGTTTCAACAACATTGAAAATTTGACGCGCCAAATTCAATTTTCACGCTCTATTAATTTTCATTTCGAAATCCAGCTGGCGACGGGGAAAGCTTCGGTATTTGTTTATTTATAATATGGAGCCGCGTACGCGTCTGCCATATTTTGTTTGTTGTTGTAATACACCGTGTTTGTTATCTTAATTCGATATTTGGTTAAATGTTATACGTCGGGACAATTTAGATTTGGTGTAGTAAAATTTAATTTATTTTGGTATTTGTTGTTATCACATAATATTGTAAACACGAATAAAAGTGCTTCATTGGTGTTACCTTTGAATATAAATGCTAAGAAAGGAGTATATCAAGAAATTTGAGTTGAGCGCAATAGAGGATTAACATGACTATTGGAACTTAATGGTTAATCTGTGCCATTATAATTTTATTTAAAACGTGTAAAAATATGATGTAAGGTACACGCAATCATTTGTTGGTTTGGTTTTACGGTATCCATAAATAGTACGAGAGCTAGCAACGTCGGCGTTGTGAAAACAAGTATTTTAAGAAAGCTAGATCTTTAATATATCGTTTACTATACTCTCTGAAACAGCATGGGGCCCGTCTGGCTGCCGGTAAACGTTGCGTTCCCTACTGCGCATTGAAAGAAGATCCTATATTTTTATTAGTTCTTTAAATTCTAGTATAGAATATAAACCGAGCGAGTCTCCATAGTGTAGAGCGTAGAGGTTTCGCCTATCAAGCGAGGAGTTAGAGTTCGAGACCGGGTCAGGGCAAAAACTTTTCTATTTTATGTTCGTTTATATTCTGATAGTAAAGTATTAAATAATTCTGGTGATTAAAAAAAAAACAAATATTTAATACTTTATTATCAGAATATAAACGAAAATAAAATAAAAATGTTTTTGCACTGACCCGGTCTCGAACTCTGAATCCTCGGTTCGTAGTCGGAAACTCTACGCGCTGCACTATGGAGACTTTTTATTCAATACTAGAATTTAACGATTAAATAAAAAAATATAGGATCTTCTTTCGATGCGCAGTAGTGAACGCAACGGGTATCGGCAGCTAGATGGGCCGCATGTTGTTCCAGAGAGTTTAGTAAAATATATATCAAAGGTCCAGCTTTCTTAAAAAATGTTGCTAGCTCTTAGACTAAAAGGTTATTATTAAAACTGTTAAAGAAATATATTTATAATAAAAAAGAAAAGTTATAGTAATGATTTAATAACAAAAATATCAGATACACTACTGAAATACTTAAGTAAAACTGAGGTATCCCAATTATATTTGACAAGCAGTAAATAAAAGTGAAAGAAGAAAAATATATAATTAGTTAAAAAAATTCTTAGTGAATTTTATAATTGATTGGTTGCTATATGTAATGTATATTTTGCAGGGTGAGTCTTAAATAAGTGAAAATATTTTAAGGGTGGTATATTTCGACCCCTACTGCCATTACTCGCTGACGAGTATTTGACACGCATCAGAAGATGGTCACGCAAGGCGTTTCCTTTCATGAGCCTTTCTGTGACTGAAAAGCCCAATACGTGATGTTATTTGTCTACCGCACCGAGGTAGACAAAGGCCAAAAGCGAGGTAGACTAAGAGGCACCGAGGTATTGTGTTTAGCGCTTCCATATTGGGGTTATTTTCTTGGTTAAGGATATGGTTGTAATGCTCTTTCCAGCGGTTTCTGATTTGCTCTTCCTCTTTTAGAAGTTCGCCATTTTGTGCCATGATTGGGCAGCTTGCCTTCTTGGTTGGGCCGTACACTTCTTTTACAGCCTCGAAGAATTTACGGTAATCGTGATGCGTGGCGTACTCTTGAATCTGATTAGCTTTCTGTGACCACCAGTTATCTTTTAGTTGACGTAGTTTTCTCCGAAGTGTGTTGTTGGCTGCTTTAAAGTTGTCAACCAGCCTTGGGTTGTGCGGATTTGCAGTAACTGCTTGATGTGCTCTATACTTTTGTTCCAACAAAGCCTGTATATTAGGTTGATTTTCGTTAAACCAGTCTGGTTGTTTCTTTTTGTTGGACTTTCCCAGAACAGCTTCGCTGGTTTTATGAATCGCATCCCTTAATTGTGTCCAGCCTTGTTCAGCTTCCAATATTGAGATTGAAGTTATCGGTGGAAGTGATTCTTTGATGGCTTCCCGGAGGGCGTCGGCGGTATTGTTGTTCTCTAGACCCCGTACGTTCAATCTGGTCATGTTGTTTTGTTTTTTACAGTGTGGATGTTTGGGTTTTAACTGGATTTTCATTTTTGAAATTAAAAGTCGGTGGTCAGTGCCGCATTCGGCATCTATTCTGGCTTTTGTGAGTCTAACATCTTTTAGATGCGTCCTTCGAACGATTACGTGGTCCAATTGATGCCAGTGGCCTGATCTGGGATGTTTCCAGGTACCTTTAAACTTGTCCTTCAACATGAACCACGTATTGGTGATGCAAAGATTATACTCTGTGCATGTTGTTAATAAGCGTTCACCATTGCTATTTACGTTTCCCATACCATGTTTTCCCAATACGTCAGGCCATATTTCCTGTTGTTTACCGACACGGGCGTTAAAGTCACCTAGCAAGATAATTCGTTCGTCCTTCGGAATTCGTTGGAGAGCATTTTGTAGAGTTTGGTAAAATTTATCCTTATCCTCAATTTTGGCGTCTAGGGTGGGAGCGTAGGCACTAATGATGTTGACGTAAGTTTTGTCTGATATGGGATACCTTAGGGTCATAAGCTGTTCGGAGACACCAATAGGTACTTCTGTTAATTTGGTTGCAATTTCGTTCTTGATTGCAATGCCTACGCCATGAATTCTCCTGTGTATTGCGGGGTGACCCTTCCAAAAGAAGGTGTAATGCTCCTCAGTTAGACTACCCTCATCCGCAAAGCGGGTTTCGCTAAGAGCGGCAACATCTATATTTAGCCGGTGGAGTTCCTGTGAGACCAGTGCTGTTCTTCTCTCTGGTCGATTTGAGTTTGTCATGTCCAGTAGAGTGCGGACGTTCCACGCCGCAAACGTGAAACATGTTTTTTGTTTCTCCGATGATACGCTCGAGTAGGCACCCCCTCCCGGAGATCCGATTGAGGGGGTATTTTACCTCCGGATGATGATTTTGTGCCACTCGAATGTTCCATCATTGATGTGTGTAAGCTGCGTAAAAAGGTTTAACTCTGACGGTTAGGCTGCCGCACAATTTTGGCTGCAACTGTAGCACGGGATGGCTATGGCACAGTGAGGACCGCGACGATAGTTCCCTTGTGCTACGTTCTCGGCCGGCTAGGAGCAGTTCACTACTCCTCTTCCCCAGAAAGATGGTGGGTCCGAGGGATATATATAGGTTATACAGCCTATACTCGGACGTCAGAGCCTCGTTTGTGTAAACAGGGTGCACCACGTGAAGGTGAGGTTGAATTTTGGGTAAGCTAGGCTATATGTATCGCTTGCACCCTCAATACCCCTTGCACCCCCAGCAACATATCTAAGAGAGTTTTTCCAAAAAAGATGTTGAAAATCGTACATTTTCAATTATCCTGTATACTTTAGAAAACTTTTTAGAATTCCAAAATTTTCTTACGGTATTTTTTCTTTAATCTCCGATATTACTATGGTTACGGCATTAAAAGAGAAAAAAATCGGTGACTCAAATTTTTTAAAAAATAAATCATTTTTTTTCAAAATTTCCAAACTTGGTTATTTTGGACATATTTGCAAAACGACAAAGAGAAAATACGTTTCTTTTATCGAGGTCTACCAGCTCTGAAAATACTTGCACTTATTTAAGACTAACCCTGCACAGGGTGTCCCATTTTAGTTGAAATCATACTGTATCTGCGTTATTAGTAAAGACAGGAAAATGCGGTTTACACAAACCTGTCCCACTTTTTTGTCAAGCGGAAGATGCTGTAAACAAAATTTTCATAGCATTCTTTATTTCTGAGCTACAGGGTCTTTTCGAAAATTTTGCAATTTTGAACAGGTCCCGTATCTCTGTTATTGTGGATGATATCGAGAAGGTTGTGATACTGATACTTGTAGAACTTTTTACGTAGAATACACCGGCGAAGTCTGTTTTTCTACAAAAAAAAATCAAAATATCTTCCGGCTGACAAAAATGTGGGACAGGTTTGTGCAAACCGCACCCTTCTATCTTCACTAATAACAGAGATACCGGATGACAAAAATGTGGGACAGGTTTGTGCAAACCGCACCCTTCTATCTTCACTAATAACAGAGATACCGGATGATTTCAACCAAAATGGGACACTCTGTATATTTACTTACCAATGAAAATCTCCGAAACAAATCCAAAAAAATGCAGAATGAATAATCAGTAAAAACGCTTCAAATTACTGAATCAAAGAATAAATCTTATTTCCTCGACATATATTATGAATCATAAACTGAAAAATTCCTCTTATATTCCAGAATTTCTCTTTTGTATTATATCGATATCCATGAATTTAACATATCCATCGAACACCAGTCGTGTGCACACACACTCACACATTTATGACTTCCTTCTGTTCTATTAAAATTGGGTCTGGTTTAAATATGAAGGATCGTAGTGGAGCATACCGACTAAATTTATATGGAGCCATTACATTCATAGGAAACCGTTTTATATGACATGTTGAATATTGGATGCGTATCCGTCAGACCCTGCTCATATTTAATGAGTGGTTTTAGTTTAATGCGCCTATTGCCTAGTTTTCAGTTTGGTGATGCATAGAAATATGGGAAATAAGTGGACAAGATGAATATATTGATTCTATTAGTAAAATATCGGGTCTTCGATAAAGTTCTATGGGCATTTCGCCACTGTAAGAAAATCTACAAAATGAAATAGTCATTTTTCGTAAACACTGCTGCGTTAATCCCGTCGTCGAATGCAAAAAAACGCAAAGAACAAAAAAATATTTAAAATATCAAATACAACTATTCTTGTTATGTTGCTTTTCAACAGATACGTCTACAAAAACCGTTGACGTTCTGTTAAAATTACATTATGTCAAGTTAAACATCAAAATTTGCAATTACTAGCTGATGACAATTACTTCTTCTTCTTCTTCCTCTTTCTTCTTCATACTAGGCGAATCGCCTGTTTGGTTTTGTCGTCTCTACCGGTCAGACTAACAAGTTGTCGCTCCATCGTTTTCGTGGACGTCCTAAGCTTCTGCGACCTAGCGGTGATTTGTCGCGTGCAACTCTCACTACCCTTCTGTTGTCCATACTGCTGATATGCTCGTTCCATTCTTGCTTCCTGTTGAGTACCCACTCATTTACATTTTCCACCTTGCATGCTCTTCTTATGCTTTCATTTCTCTCCCTATCCAGAAGCGTCTTTCCGGCTATTCTGCGTAGTACTCTCATTTCGGTTGTCTCTAATAGTTGTTTAGTTTTCGCTGTATCAGGTCGAGTTTCTGCAGTGTATGTCATTATTTGTCGTACCGTCGTCGCCTTGTAAATTCTCGCTTTATTTCCACCTCAATGTTTTTATTTCGCCATATTGTGTCATTTAGGCATCCTGCTATTCTGGGTACCTTCGTTGTCCGTTCTCGCACCTCCGCCTCTACATCACCATATCCTGAGATTTCTATGTCTAGATACTTGAACTTAATTTCTTGCTGGATAGCATTGCCCTCGACTTCCCGGTGGCATCTTAGTGGTACTTTTGATGTCGTCATGCATTTAGTTTTCTGGGTCGATATTATCATATTAAGTGATTTGGCAGTGCAGTTATATCGATGTAATAAACGCTGTAGATCGTACTTTTTTTCAGGCACCAATACGGCGTCGTCGGTATAGTACACGATAGTGATTTCCTGGTCGCCTATACTGTAGCCCTTCAGTAAACGTACATTTTCGTCCATAATGATGTTGAAAAAAAGAGGGCTCAGGGAGTCACCTTGTATGATACCACGGCCTACATTTATTGGTTCAGTCTGGACCCCGTTAATTTTGGCTTGAATTTGGTTCGCATATGTTTTTTATGGTTTTAACGAGGTTGTGTGGGATTTGCCTATTGTGTACAACGTCTCTCAGCCACACACGTTCGAACGCTTTTTCTAAATCAATAAAATACTTATACGCTGGTTTGTTATATTCGATTATGACAAACACTGCGTCTGTGCATGATCTGCCCGATCTGGAACCTTGTTGTTCATCTGCTAACCATATTAAGTCGTTAATTGAGGTTGTTATTACTTTTGTTGTAAGTTTTAGTGCGATGCTTAGAAGATTTATGCCTCTATAGTTTGAGGACAGTTTCTTATCTCCTCTTTTAAACATCAAGATCGTGGTGCTGGTTCGCCATTCATCGGGTATCCTGTGTTGGTAAAAGGATTTTTTGAATCAGGGATGTTAGCTGCTGTATGAGGCAGATCACTGGGTGGACTGAGAAGCTCAGTGGTCGTGTTACCGGTCCTAAGCCCGGAAAAAGGAGGAAGGTTGTCAGGTCAGATTAGCTCCCTACCCGACGTAAAAAACAACGACGGCTCACAGAAGTGACACTCTATATCGGGAAACGACGGATAATTACTTAATGAGACAAAACCAAAAAGTATTTTAACATAAAACCAAGCGAAACGTTAACATTTTTCTGTCCGTTAGGCAAATTTGTTTATTAGTAAATCACTGTTGACAAGCTGGTCTTCGTTGGATTCAGGCAGCAGTATTTACAAAAAATAACTATTTTATTTTATAGATTTTCTTCCAGTGGCAAAATACCTTAAGCCTTTTTTGAAGAGATGAATCCGTCAAAGAGGTATAGACATTTTTTAGATAAAAAATTAAGATTTGTTATTTATGTCATATGACATAAATCAGGATTGACTGACGTGTTATATTATTTCATATAAGATGACATTCCGAATAGAACGAGAGAGACATTTTATCAACTCTTGACATCTACGCTTAAAAAGTTGTGTTTTAATAATAATAATAATAATAATAATAATAATAATAATAATAATAATAATATTCCAAGTTTCCTCACAAGTGGAGTTACCTACCTTCTCCCGAAATCCGAGAATACCAAAGACCCGTCGCAATACAGACCGATCACCTGTCTACCTACATTGTATAAAATTCTTTCTGCTGTAATTCGGGACAAAATTGATACGTACCTGGAACAAGAAAACATAATGACGGAAGAACAAAAATCAGATACCAAGTACAGATGAACAAAACAAAAAAAATCCAAATATAAACAAACTATAAAAACAAAACACTATATAAACAAAAAAAAACTCAAATCACACCGCTGTGCAGCATATTATTAGCTAAAGCAATTATGTGACTTAAGTTATCAAAGAAAATATCACATTTATCAGATATTACGTTATAATTGCTACACATGACATAGTTGCGAACTATAAAGCCGTAAAATTTAAGAGCCTCTCGTACCTTGGTTATAATATGATCACTAAATGAAAAAGACGAATCAAAATAAACTCCAAGATCTTTGATTACACTAAGTCGTTCCAATTCGGTATTATTTATATTATAATTAAAATACTGTACATTCTTTTTCTGGAAAATGTCACTATCTTACACTTATCAACATTTAACTTTAGTTTATTCCCATCACACCATTCTACAACGCGATCAATCTGAGTCTGCAAGAAATTACAATCCGCTCTATCCGATATACGCAAGAAAATTTTTAAATCATCAGCAAAAAATAGTCTAAAACACTTAAGGATATTATCTAGATCATTAATAAATAATAGAAATAAAAGTGGGCCCAGGTTTGATCCCTGAGGAACTCCTGACGTAGCAATATAGTCAGTCGAACAGTAGCCACTATATGAGACAAATTGCTTTCTTTGAGAGAGATAAGATTTTAAAAATAATAAAGATGGTCTAGTAAAACCCATAGAGTTAAGTTTGTCCAGTAATATAGAATGATTTAGTTTGTCAAATTGTTTTAAATTTCAATCTAGAGTGAGTGTGGCATATGGCTGTGATAAAACTATTAATTTAAGTCAAGGAACCTTGGACAAATATATTTAATCGTCTAATGTTTCTTATGTATTGCTCATGCATCTGTAGATGTTAGTAATGTATGGCAATCGCTTCTTTGATTTAAACAACATAACATAAATACCGTATGATCGAGAAAAAACGGCGTCAGCGATGGCTATGGAATGAAGATCGCTGTCATTTTATATGTAAATTTATATGAGAAATGTCATCGATGTTCATTTCCCAGCCAACTGGACGCCGTTTTTTTTTCGATCATACGGTACATAAAACATACGTAAAAATTGAAAATAAATGTACATAATGTAAATGTGTAATTATAAATAATCATACAGAAAGTTTGAAGCTTTTTGGTTTTTACCTTATTAAGTAATTGTAATAAGGTAGTAATTGTTTTGAAGTTTAACTTATAATGTCATTTTAACAGAACGTCAACGTTTTTTATAGACGTATCTGTTTTAAAAAAAAACTAAAGTGTTCTCGAATAGTTCCATTTAGATATTTTAAATAGCTTTTTTCTTTGTTCTTTGTGTTTTTTTTGCTTTAGGCTTCCCGAAACGTTAAGCATTTTTTTTGCCCGTTAAGCTTCATTCAGAAACTCGCAATTAGTGGTTTCAGTTAGCATAGAAGTTTGTTCCATTGGTTTTAATGTAAGCATTCAGAATGTTAAAATTAGTGGTAGTAATTTTCAATTAGTAGAAAAAGGTAACGAACTTCAATTGTGAATGGTCTTAAACTAGAAAGTATAAAGTATAATTGAAACCACTAATTTACTCTACTAATTGCGATGTTCTGAATGAAGCTTTATGCAAATTTGTTTATTAGTAAACTACTGTTGTGACAATTAGTCTCCGTTGGATTAACACAGCCCTGTTTCCAAAAAATAACTATTTATTTTGTAGAATTTCTTACAGTGGCAAAATACCCATAGGACTTTTTTGGAGAAAATCCTCTAAGACATTATCGCCAACTATTTCAATCACTGTTGCTCGCTCCGTATCTATAGTAAAAAGTAGCTTTCGACAAACGAATAATATTTCTCAATATTCGCTGGTAGCTTTTCCAAGTTGATATTATTTGGCCAGAGTCCATCCCATTCTACATACTAAAAGCGGATTCAATGCCCTAAGGCCACACAGGACAAACGGTCGAACCGTTTCATCGTTTCTCGGCCGAGGCTCAAAAAATACTTTATATTCATATTCTGCGTTAAGGCAGATACGAGCTGGTAAAGTCGGGAAAAGATTGATGAACACCAATAAAAATCGACTGCTTACATTTCAAGAGGAGCGGGAGATATTGGATATACAAGTCACATTAGGGCTCGTGGAATATACGTGTGCAAATAGAAAACGATCTAAATAATTTTATTTTTACATGATATTAATGGTTAAGGAATCTAAACCTATTGAAGAATTGAAAATTGATGTCTTGCGTTTGGTTTCTTTCTGTGTATTTGATAAATTACTGTCTAAAAATTAGTTTGGCTTTCTTGAGTTCCTTCCCACGATTTTTTCTTTGTAATCCTATATTCTTATAATATAATATATGTATATAATCCTATACAAGTATAATGTCTATTCTAAGTATGTAATATATATTACTAGTTACAGTATACAGGGTGTCCAAAAATACTCTCTGTCTAACTTTGGTGGGTGTTTCTACAGATAAAAATAAAACAAAAAGTTCCTATGGATCCTACGGAATTTGGTATAAGTGCAAACCTATAGTATGTACCTATTATGATCTATTTCAGGAAAATATTTTAACTTCTACAGGGTTGCTCAAAAAAGTGTTAGTGGATCGGGATAATTTATTTTAAATGGAACAGCCTATACATTATTGTATTTTTTGCTTCCTTTTAGATCACTTTACATAATCCTAGGATATGAGTGAATATGTTTCGATAGTTTCATTAGTTTTTTTTGAGATAATAATAAATAAATAAAAAATATAAATTTTTCAGCCCTTTTTAAAAAAATTACTAGAAATAAAAAAAAACTGTCCTGAAATGAAAACTATGTTAGGTATTTACTTTGGATGGTCTATACTTACTTTGCTATAAATATCGTAATCTTAAATCATACAAAGTGTTCAAAATTCTACGCCAAACTTAATATAAAATAAAACTAAATATAAAATAAGTTTTCTTGGTTTTTTTAAATGGAACGCCCTGTAAGTAATTTTTTCAATAGATGGAGAATGAAAAATTGAACATTTTTTTGTATTAAGAGTATTTCAAAATTTTTAAGGGTTGCGCAGATATTTGCGGTTTAATATTTCATATTGCATTTTCCACAGTAAATTTTTATCAAAGCCACTCCTTGTATGGTTTTTCTTTCGTATTTTACCGTTGAAGGAGCCATATGGGATAATACCGTGCAAGTATCTGCGAAACTGTTAAAAATTTTGGAATACTCTAAATACAAAAAAAATGTTTGTTTTTGAATTCTCTACCTAATAAAAAAATAATATACAGGGTGTTCCATTTAAAACAAGAAGAAAAATGATTTTATATTTTCAAAAGTTTGGCGTACAATTCTAAACACCCAGTATGATTTAAGATTACGATGTTTATAGTATAGTAACACAATAGTAATATACAGGGTGGTCCGAACTGTATTAATAGTAAAATAAGTAAAAAACTTCGTATAAATGTATGTCCTAAAATGCTTAGTTTCAGAGATACAGGGTGTAGAAGTTTATTTTTATTTCGATTTTTTCCAAATATTTTCTGAAGTAAAGTCAATATTTGGATGAAAATTAGTGTCTGGGAGTTTTTTGATAGATAAATTTGATTTTTATGTCAATATGACTCTTACTAGTAGAGGGCGCCACCTACATGTGTTTTAACTGTTTTGAAGCGTAATAAGTTTTTGTCCATACCTGTATAAAACTACCGAGCGAAAAAATATACATCTGTGTGACTTTTTACGTAAAAAATATCTCTTTGTAAAAGTCCTTACGAGCAACCGTTCTTAAGATATTTAGAATGGAAATAGTCAATTGGTCAAAAATAAATACGTTGGGCAGATAGTTATTTCACTGAAATAATAAATTTGGGAAATTTTTATTTTTTTAAATTAATCATAATTTTTCCTACGGAAAAATGATGATAAAACAGTTTCTTTTGAACTTTGGGCACAAAAACATTTCAAATTTATGATTTTAGTTTAATAACTGTTAGTCAACATGTTTAATTTATGTCAATGATGATAGGTCTTGATAATTTTGATTTTAAATATCTCGATAACCATTCCTTGTAGCGATATTTACCAAGAGATCTTGTTTACGTAAAAAATGTCGTAAATTTATATTTTTTTACTCACTAATTTTATACAGGTACGGACGAAAAGTTATTACTCTTTTAACCAGTTAAAAATCTGTAGGTGGCGCCCTCTACAAATAGGAGTCATATTGACATCAAAATCCAATTTTCCATGTCAAAAAACTCCCTAACACCAATTTTCATCCAAAAATTGACGTTAATTCATAAACGATTTAAAAAAAATCGAGATAAATATGAAACTTGTACACCCTGTATCTTCGAAACTAAGCATTTTGGGACATACATTGATAAGGACTTTTTTACTTATTTTTATCTGCAGAATATGCTGACGAAGTTTCCGGAATACAGTTCGGACCACCCTGTATATTTTAAGAAAGGCTGAAAAATATGTATTTTTTATATATTTATTAAAATCGCTGAAATTATCGAAATATATTTACTTATATCTTAGGATTATGTAAAGTGATCTGAAAGGAAGCCAAAAATGCAATAATATATAGGGTGTTCCATTCATAAAAAATCATCCTGATCCACTCACACTTTTTGAGTCACCCTGTAGAGGTTAATTTATTTTTCTGAAATATATCCTAATACATACTTTAGGTTAGCACTTAAACAAAATTTCCAAGTCTATTATTCTAGGAGCCACAGATGCCCGACGCACTATTGCCGGACCCTGTATATCGAGCAACAATTATTGGGACATTCGTTGAATGTGATACTTGATGTTAAATAATGTATTTTGTACTTAACTGTAGCTAGGCGTTAAAGTGACATTTTTATATTGTCAATCACGTCGCAAAACTGATACTTTTTTGATATTTAAAAAAAAACTAAATTGTATTTTAAAATTGAAATTTATATTCCAAACAAAATAATTAAGTGAAAGCCTTTATTATACTCTGTTAGAGACATTTTAATAAAAGGCAAATCATTTATTTTCGGTATTTTTAGAGCAGACGAAATTTTAGAGTAATTACCGAGCTTCCGAGTATGAAAGAAAAATAAAACCTCAAAGGGAAAATATATTCGAGCTTATTAAAAATAATTGGAATTGCCTTTCTAACGTCACAGAAGTATATTTTATATTCTATGGCAAATCTAGCGGACTAGCATGAGATGATTTGGGGACCTCCATTTTTTAATTCGTAGAATAAAGTCTAGATTTAAGTATTCAGGGTTACATGGCCGCTCATAAATTAACACTTATTTATTTATTCAGACAAAAAAAAACAGAATAGGTATGTTAGTTTATGATCTAAATCGGAGGAGTGATTGACTTATTCAGTTTTTTTCGGTCACTTTCTGTTTTTCCGGAAATTACTACAAATTTTGATTTTTAAATATTATCCTCGGTATTTTTTTACTTTATTTCATAGAAAATGACATTCTGAATGGCTAATGGCTGAATGACTATGCTTATCATATATTACCAAGTACTTTTGACATTTTTGTTTTAAAGAAATAGTAGTTTAAATTTCAATTTAGACTGCTATGGCTGTGTTCATAACAACAATTCTACTCGAAATACCAAGTTTGTGGTATGAAATTATCCCTTAAATTGCTTTTTTCAATTGCTGGTTTCATTTGAAAAAAAATGATTTATTAAAAATACGATTTGAATCTTTTAACCGGCCAGTAAACGTCAAGAAAAACATTAGACAATCAAATATATTATCAAAGCAAAACCTTTGAAGGCGGGTAACAGGACAATAACTCACAATCTTTAAGTTGTTTAATTTAAATTTTAATGCTTAAAAAAGCAAGGGGGCGACATGTTTCGGGAATTTAAACTATTCCCATCATCAGGCTCAAAGCCAAAACAATTACAGAGGTCAAATTTATAAAATACAATCACAACAAGTTAAAAAGTCAAAATTTTTTTTACAAAGTCAAAAAATTATATCTATCACAAAAATTGTTCAGTCGCAGATAACAATATGATATGCTAAATTTGAAAAATTAAAAACAACTAGACTAAAATCATAAGGTGAGGGGAGCCGTATAATCAACTATAATTAGATAAATTGAAAAAAAAACAAGGCAATAATCAAATCATACCTCAATGCACAATTCAAAGAAATTTACTTAAGCATTAGTTAAATTTATTTTGAGAGATATATTTTTTTATTTTTGTATTAGTAATGTCAGTTCAGAATTAATTATTTCAATCTGTATATGCTGATATTCAATTTTGTAGGATAAATTATTTAGTTATGTTAAGAACAAGTTAAGAATTATATTTATTTTTAATTTTTTAATTAGTATATGTTGAATTTTAATTTATATTTCAAATTTATATATTGTAGAAAATTAATATTTACTTTAGTTTAATTTTTAGAAATTTAATATTTATTTTAATTTATATATGTAATAGAATTATTTTTTATTTTAATTTAATTAAACTTGTGTTCTTTAAAATAAAAGCATACTCACACAAAAGTCACCAAGGAAGTAGTGAGTATGCTTTTATTTTAAAGAACATTAACATAAAGTTTAATTAAATTAAAATAAAAAATAATTCTTCTACATATATAAATTAAAATAAATATTAAATTTCTAAAAATTAAACTAAAGTAAAGATTAATTTTCCTACAATATATAAATTTGAAATATAAATTAAAATTCAACATATACTAATTAAAAAATAAAAAAATAAACATAATTCTTAACTTGTTCTTAACAAACATAACTAAAAAATTTATCCTACAAAATTGAATATCAGCATATATAGATTGAAGTAATTAATTCTCAACTTACATTATTAATACAAAAATAAAAAAAAATATATCTCTCAAAATAAATTTAACTAATGCTTAAGTAAATTTCTTTGAATTGTGCATTGAGATATGATTTGATTATTGCCTTGTTTTTTCTTTCAATTTATCTAATTATAGTTGATTATACGGCTCCCCTCACCTTATGATTTTAGTCTAGTTGTTTTTAATTTTTCAAATTTAGCATACCATATTGTTATCTGTGATTGAACAATTTTTGTGATAGGTAAAAAAATTGACTTTTTAACTTGTTGTGATTGTATTTTATAAATTTGACCTCTGTAATTGTTTTAGCTTTGGGCCTGATGATGGGAATAGTTTAAATTCCCGAAACATGTCGCCCCCCTTACTTTTTTAAGCATTAAAATTTTAATTAAACAACTTAAAGATCGTGAGTTATTGTCTTTTTACCCGCCTTCAAAGGTTTTGCTTTGATAATATGTACTCACACTGGGTGAGAGAACGTTTAGAGAGTTTTTAATCAAATATATTTTTGAAGCTCCTCGATTAAAAATTATTGACTTTAACATAGAAATGCTAGATTAAAACACTATTTCTTTTTAAGCGAAAATCTCAAAAGTTGACATTTGATATATCAGAATATAGTTTTCTATCAAATAAAGTAGAACCCTACCGAGCACTTCTTTTTTTACTTACACTTACTTACAAGAAAATTATTAAATAAAATTCGTAATTTTGGCATTTATTTTTCACTTCAGTTTCAGTCACTATACATACTGGATGTTTAAAAAAATATGTGCCATCTCTCGTGAGGAGATTGTTCACGTAAAAATAAGATTAATTTTTCATATCAACATAAGTCCGATTCCGCTTGGTCTCGTAGCTACAGGGTGTTAAAGTCTTAATATATTTTTTCGATTTATTAAATTTTCTTCCAAGTACTTTTAGCTTTTCGAATGAAATTTTGAGGGTAAAAGTTACTATAAATGAAACATGCATATGGGATATCAGTGGAATATTTTTTCTAAAAAAAGGAATGTACGTCACTGACTTTTTCTTTTGTTAGTGAAATAGTTTAAGCAGTTTAATGCCGATTAAAGGTTGATTCTCACTATACCTTCCATATCAGCTCCTTTCCGTTTCCTTTCCGTTTACATAAAATATTATATCATGTAAATGAATAGGATAATGCACACTATCCGTTCCGTTTCCCTTCCGTTCCATATCTTTTCCTACCATGCATATTTTTGGCGGACGGGCTGAAGCGTATCGGAAACAGCGTTGTCATGTTCTTACATTTGTACTAGTTTTGTTAAAATTTTGCTGATATTTATTTATTCTATCACCTCTTAAATCTATTACCTTTTTCAAAAGATACAAATTTTTAAAATAAAACTTTCGTAATGATATAAATCGTACAATAAAAATTATGGAACTGATATGGAACGGAAGCTTACGTATAGCGTCAATACAATAAAAATACGGAACGAATATGGAATGGAAATGGAAGGTATAGTGAGAATCAACCTTAAAAGTTGTTTCTTGATATCTTGTATCTCGATCTCCTTGATGAGATAAACACATTTTTGTTATTACATCTCTGTTAAATTTAGTTGATTTATATTGTTAAACATAATAATTGAAGCAAAAACTCATATATTTACTTAAAACATTATCGCTTTATATTTACTTTAGTAATTACCAAGTAATAACACCGTAGAAAAATACAATAACAATATTCTCTTATGGTATAGGACGTCCCACGTCACCTGTCACAGGGGTTCCATAAACGACTTTTATATGTTTACTCCTGCTACAGCTCTGGATTCAATTGAGCCATTTGCTTTTTTTATATTGCCACAAACATATGTTACCTCAATATAGCCACAAACGGAAATTCACCAAAGTGGTTTCTATATTACAATTTGTGGAGTCTTATGCAGAGAGTTTTATTCAACTGGTTCATTAAAAGTTTTTTAGGATCAAATTTAGAGAATGTTTCAAGGTTATTTTCAAGTGTTTTTATTTTTCAACACAGCCTCATCGTACTATTTTCGCAAGGATTTCAAGAAATTTAGCAGTTGCTGGTAGCTTTAAAAAACAAGAGGGCACTATTTTAAAAAAGCTTATGATATGTATAATGTACCAGCTTAGATTGAAATAAATCCGGAAAATAAATCCGGTGTCCTTTCAGGATACAATGTTCTATAACTTGCGCATGCCATATCGGAATTTCTATTATTTTTTAAGTAAACATCATACATATTTCATGTTTCCTCACTTGTGAACATATTGTTGACTGTTAATACACTTTGCACTATCTACTATAATTTTTTGTGTCCAGATCTGATACTTAATAGGGTAAACCAAAATTAACTTGCTGTCATATAAAGTGTCAATTGGATTTCCAAGGCAGACTTGATCTTTTGAGCGAATTTTTAAAAAATCTATTTTTTTTGGGTAAATTTACATAACAATGAATAAAAATTAGATACCACCGTATAGATTATTTTTTGCTCTATCTAATAGTATAAAAATTCAAAATGGCGGCCATAAGAAAACAAAAACTTGACTGTCGTGCGAAATCTAGAAGGCTTAGAAATTTTTTGAAACCGGCATTAAATTGCCGGGGTTAAAAATATAAAACTACCCACTGACGTTACAATAGATACAATACTTAGTTCTGAAGATATTGTCATTTAAAATAAACGCATAATTTTCATTTTTTTGACATAAATCCGAAACTAATCAAGATACCGGGGTTTTCTTCATAGGTGTTTGTCAAACTTCTAATTACGCAACTTTTGTCCCATTTAACCGATTTCGTATCTATCGTACTTTCTGAGATGCCAATGTTGAGCATCAAAATTATCACCACCCTGTATATCTCAAAAATGCCAATTTTGGACATAACGTAGATTGCTTCTACGGTACAGATTTGAGGAGAATTAAATATTTTTCACACATCAATGCATTTTTTATAAGTTTATATTGTTTGCCTTTTAGAAAATGTTCTACTCTATGTCAGCTAATTTAAAGTGAAAAACCTATTTTCTTCTTCATATCATTCATCAGTCATTTTCAATCTTATCATTTTTTTCTGACCTGACATTTGTCATTTTCAATCTTATTTTGAGTTTTCTTTAACAAATTTGAAATTAAATCTGCGTATGTTTTAAAAATTGCGAGTTTCATTGCAATAAAACGCAAAACCACTAAATGTCGGAATCAGGAACTTGTCTCGTCTGTACTCAGTTATTTTGATCAGGAAAGAGATCACGGCGAGCCACTTTTGCCATTAATCTGAGACAGAGAGCTAAAAATTTATATTGTTGCACGCGTTTTTGATTGTTGTTGGCTTTTATTGAACATACATAGATCTTTTTTAGACATACATCTCTCAGCGTGTTTCAACTGCGCTCACTCTCAGTTTACACATTGTTGAGTAGAGTCTCACAAAAAGTGAAGTCTAATGTTAGTAGCCAATTAAAAATTTTAATTTTTCAGCTGTTTTTTTAGAAAATTTGCTAATAACTTCATCTAATTAGAATTTGATTTTGTAATAATAATGAACCCAGTAATGTAGGTATACCGGATGCTTCTCAAAAGTGGCTCATCCCTATAACTTTTTTATTTTTTCAGATAAAAAAACGAGATTTGGTTTGTTAGTATATGACATAGATTAGGATTGATTGACGTATTCAATTGTTTTTAGTCACTTCCTGTTTCACCGGAAATGACAACAACATTTGATTTTTAAATGGCACCCTCGGTATTTTTTTACTTTGTTCGATAGGAAATGACATTCTGAGTAAAATGACATATCATTTGTCAACTTTTGACATTTTCGCTTAATAAAAAATCGTATTTTAAATTTCAATCTAAAGTGCGATGGCTATGTTAAAAACACTAATTTTTAATCAACGAGCCTTGGAAAAATATATTTGATAGTCTAATGTTTTTACTGTCTTGTCCTGACCGGTTAAAAGATGTCCAAATCGTATTTTTAATCTTATCTCAATTTTTTCAAACCAGGGTGGCTCATTAGCATATTTGGAAAGAACATTTTTTTACGAATAATTTGATACCACACACTTGGTACTTGAGTCAAATTTTCGTTATGAACCGCATGTTATAATTTCAAATAAACCATATGCGAAAATGTCAAAAGTTGACATATGATATGTCGTTCTATTCAGAGTGTTTTCTATCGAACAAAGTAAAAAATACCGAGTGTGCCGTTTCAAAATCAAAAGTTGTAGCCATTTCTGGCGAAACAGGAAGTGACCGAAAACAATTGAATACATCAGTGAATTCTAATTTATGTGATATACTAACATACCAAATCTCGTTTTTATAACTGAAAAAGTAAAAAAGTTATAGGGGTGAGCCACTTTTGAGACGCACTTGGTATAATTCATATCAATTAAATTTTTAGTTACGTGATTAAACTGGACCGGCACAGCGTTGCCCACTTTTACATATTTTCTTTTAATCAAAATATTTTAAGAAACAAAAATAAATTATGCTTGCTTCATCCACGGTATATATAATAAATAAACAAAAATACGAGTAGCAAAAAAGGGGGCCAAAAAACCCTACATATATGCTTATTCTCTGCATTAAGTTCATCAGACCGAAGGGTACAGCCATTCGACGACCGGTTTCGGAGATTTTTCTCCATCGTCAGGCCGACTTTGCTGTAACCCTCGATCTGACCAACGAAAAGCAGAGAATAGCATTTGAGTACAAAACGTACTACTATGGCGAGAGTGCTAGACGCTCTACGCCATCTAGCGGTAGCTGTGACAATCACAGATCGTACCGTCAAAATTAAAACCAGCGGCCTACTGGACACACATGCTTGCTTCATCCACGTTACCGTAGATGAAGCTAAGAAGGCTTAGGTAGGGTATATATAATAAATAAATAAAAATACGAGTAGCAAAAAAAGGGGACCAAAAATCCTACATATAGGCTTATTCTCTGCATTAAGTTCATCAGACCGAAGGGAACAGCCATTCGACGACCGGTTTTGGAGAATAAATTAATTATAAATATATAAACAGATATTATTTACATCAATAACACTCACCTTTTTAACAGCACTTAACGGACATAAAGGGTCATTACTACCGCTTTCCCGTTCAAAATAGTCTAATAAAGTTGCGAAAAAAAAATGTCCGTTTCCCGTTCAAAATAGTCTCAAAGTTGCGTTGATGAGTTTTTTACAGCTATTAAAGCTGTCTTGTACACTTCGCACTAAAAAAGGTTCTAAAAAGAACAATGTTCGACTCCAACGTTTGCTAGTAAAAAAAATTAAGCTTAAAATATCGCAACACAATTTGTTCAAACCAAAAACTTGTAATACACAACTAAAGTGTCAAAACGAATGACAATGTCAGGAAATAAATAAATAAATGTGGCAAGTTGACATATTTTACAGCAGTGTTACGATCTGAATCACCAGAAGGAAATTTAAATTCCAGTTAATCAGCCCGGGGACGAATATGTTGCCATCGTTGGCAACAATGAATTTAATTTCGATGAACTTGATGAAATGAGTTTCGATGAACAATGAATTGAATTTTCGAATTTCGCGCCCTCGATTACGTAACTAAAAGTTTAATTGGTATCAAATATAAAAAGAGTATTTGTTTATTGTTTATGTGTTATTATGTCTAAAATTGAAGTGAAAATGAGTGACAAAACTACGAATATTTATATTGCCAAAAGGAAAACACATATTGCTGAAATATCTAAAAGGAACCAAAAATAAAGAATACAAGTAGCTTCTAAATTGCGTTTGATTCGGTGGCTTTCACTTTTGCCGGAGTTTATTATGAATCCGTTGCGGCTTTCCTCAGCAGCGGCTTATTTCAGATTTATCGCGAGACCCCGCCAAATGTCAGTAAATGTTCAAAATATTGCGAAAAGGTTTTCGCAGTCGATATAGAATACCAAAAGCTATGCGTAGGCGAAAGATTCAGAATCTTCCCATCAGAAAAGAACTAACCTTTTAACTAACAATAAAAAATTCGCAAAATTTCTATAATTATTTCTGTATGTTCTAAAACTCAAAATATACCGACTGGAAAAAAGGTAATCATCCATGTATGTTTGCCCGATTTCTAGGTTTTATCTATAAACTAGCGTGTACCCGCGACCAGCATTCGCGTCGAATTAATCATTTGTAATGGTGATGATAAAGCAAAGCAAGTATTTCCATTAACATACAAACTGGATAAAATTTCCTCACATTTATGTTAGCATGAGAAAAAACAATATGGCGATATAATTATATAACTTGGTAATATTTGAGGGGTAGTTTCATCTTGTTGGGATTTGATTTTCGAAAAATCCGTTTTCCAAAAATAAGCTTTTTACCTCAAGCAGAATCGTAGAGCAATTACTCAACTTTTTGGAACAGCCTGTATGATTTTTTAAAAAATTTCAAAATATGTAAAAAAACAAAATAAATTATGCGTGTCCAAGCGTTTTTCCGAAAGACTAACTGTTTTTTAAATAAAAAATATTGTAATATTTGAGGGGCGTTTTCACCCTCTTGGAATTTGAGATTCGAGAAACCCCTCCTTATAGAACCTCTACACCCCATAGTCAATCCGTTTGCCAAAAATCAGCTTTAAACGTCAAGCAGTTTAAGCAGAATCGTGATTACTCAATGGTCATATTTTATGAAACACCCTGTATAAATGTTTAAAAAATCTTAAAATATGTAAAACAACAAAATAAAATATACGTGTTCAAGTTTAAGAGTTTTTCGAAAAACTCACAGGTTTTTAAATAAAAAATATTCTAATATTTGAGGGGTGGTTCCACTCCCTTAGAATTCGAGTTTCGAAAAATCCCTTCTTATCGAACCTCTACACCCTAAAGTCAATCCGTTTTCCAAAAATCAGCTTTTTACGTCAAGCGCTTTAAGCAGGATCATGAATAATCGATGACCAGATTTTTCGAAACACCCTGTATACATTTTTAAAAAATCTTAAAATATGTAAAAAAACAAAATAAAATATACGTGTTTAAGCGTTTTTTTGAAAACTTGACCGTTTTTTTAAATAAAAAATATTGTAATATTTGAGGGGTAGTTTGACCCCCTTGGAACTGGAATTTCGAAAAATCCTTTCTTATCGAACCTCTACACCCTAGAATCAACCTGTATGCCAAAAATGAGCTTCTTATGTTATTCTCCATGTTTGTGCTCCATACAGGAGGTTGCTCTTTATCATGGTTTCATATATATTGAATTTTCTTCGGTTTGTTATTGATTTGCTCCATAAGATTCCATTTAGACATCCGATTATTTTTTTCGCGTTGATAATCCTTTTCTCTATTTCTCTGCCGTCAGTTCCAGTGTTATCAAATGTAATTCCCAGGTACTCATACTTTTGACACTGCTTAATTTCGTGACCGTTGTCCAAGTTCAAGTTTCCTTCTTGTGCGCCTATACATAGATATTTTGTTTTGGCTATGTTAACTGTCAAGCCCCATGGGGCATGACTTCTTTTATTAATGTTTAATTTATTACTCTCTCAACATTTCAAACTATGCTTTTTCAAACCTGTCTTTCAAATTCTTTTCAAATTAATAGTTGTTAGTAAGAAGTTTCACGTCCAATATACGCACGTAGTGCGCACACAAGTTCTTTTAAGTACAAGAGTTTATTTTTTACAAGTTTATTTAGTCCCATAAAGTCAAATTGCAAAGACAAATGCTCATATACTTACTACTGTCAAGGAATTTTTATTTTTAGGCACAATACTTTTATTATTCACTGGAGGCTGACTATAGTAACTGAACACTTTTTGCTCGGAGGTCTGACTTTTTAATTGTTCAACTGTTTAATTATAACTGCAACAGCTTGCGTTATTCAAATGTTTCCATAGAGAAAGCTTAATATTTAGCTTATAAAACAATAAATTTCTGACTTTGCTTTTGATTTCTAACTACAATTTCTCTTGAAGGAAAGATAATCAAAGGCCAAAATGACATTTCTCACAAATTTGAAGTATAATTAGTGGGAAAGTTAAAAGTTTGATAACTTTTTTTACTAATTGAAAATGCCTAGAGTAAACGCCACGAATGTTTGGGAGTGATTCATCGGTCGCTACCATGTGAACTAATCTGTTCAAGGTCACATAAAACTTAATTCCAGTGCCGTGGTGTTTCAAATCATATAATAATCAATATATAATCTGTTGTAATTTGTTGTTTTAACTGTCAAAGTCTTGTCAAAACATATATTTGGTTATAAATATAAACTGGAATGCCCCATTCAAAGAAACGCGATACAGTATCGTCTTTGTCAATCACGCTAACATTTTAGAATAAGTAGGAGGAGCGCAGGCAGATGATTAGACCGGGCCCTTAAAAACCTACGTCTGCGGTAAAAATTTACGTTTTTAATGTAAAAATGATAGCGCACGTGTCGATTCTAACTTCATCAAGCGATGAATCACTCCCAGACATTCGTGGCGTTTACTATACCACTAATTTTGACGTTGTGAATGCTGACATTGAAATTAAAGGAACAAACTTCTACGCTAATTGAAACCACTAATTTATTTCACGAGGTTCTGAATGAAGCTTTAAAAAAATGTAAACCAAAAAAACAAATATTCAGTACTTGAAAAAAAAATAACTTTATTACGTGCCTGCACTTTTGCGTCATTTATCGATTTCGGGGTGGCGAAGCACCATCACGGGGGCCGACTAGGTTGGGCCGGCTGGCGAAAGGGGGCGAAAACGAATCGGGGTCACAGGCCCAATCTCTTCATTCCTCTGGGCCTACCCCACAATAACTTGTGTGAGAGTTATCCGGCGGCCGCTCAGACAGACGCCTATAGCTGGCTCTGTATTTCCCTTTTCTTTATTATTTCTACTTTTCAATTGTCTTCGTGGGGAGAGCGAAGGGGGGAAACAAGGCATAGACTCCCCGAAATTGGATTAAATTGGATTGAGGATCGGAATGAAAATATTTTCGCAACGATCTGTCGGCTTAATATTTGACGGGTTTTGTGTAGTTGATGTGGAAATTATTTAATTTGCTCGGGGGGACTTAATTGAATTAATATTATACCGGATGTTTCTCAAAAGTGGCTCATCCCTATAAGTTTTTTATTTTTCAGATAAATAAACGAGATTGACGTTTCAGATAAATAACACTGATTGACGTATTCAATTGTTGTCAAGAGATAAAGTCCGCATTATATGTTTTTTTTATAAACCGTCTTAGTTAATTTATACTTTAGCCGTAGTAAAAAATAATCTGTTGCTCCAAAGTTTTTGTCAAATTTAACATATAATATAATAATAAGTGAAGAAAATAATGGCTAAAAAATGGATGTTCTTAATAAATTTTGAAAATTTTATTTAAAAGAATTGTCAAACAGACAAACAGACAAACAGACAAACAGACAAACAGACAAACAGACAAACAGACAAACAGACAAACAGACAAACAGACAAACAGACAAACAGACAAACAGACAAACAGACAAACAGACAAACAGACAAACAGACAAACAGACAAACAGACAAACAGACAAACAGACAAACAGACAAACAGACAAACAGACAAACAGACAAACAGACAGTTGGACAGGCAGTTGTTTTAGTTTCAAAACAGACAAACAGACAAACAGACAAACAGACGACAGACAAACAGACAAACAGACAAATTTTGTTGCAGACAAACAGACAAACCGACAAATTGACAAACCGACAAACCGACAAGCCGACAAAACCGACAAACCGACAAACCGATTTTTAACACCCGACAAACCGACAAACCGACAAACAGACAAACAGACAAACAGACAAATGGACAAACAGACAAACAGACAAAACAGACAAACAGACAAACAGACAAACAGACAAACAGACAAACAGACAAACAGACAAACAGACAAACAGACAAACAGACAAACAGACAAACAGACAAACAGACAAACAGACAAACAGACAAACAGACAAACAGACAGACAGACAGACAGAGAAAAATGAATAAAAAAGTTCGTATAAATGTATGTTCTAAGATGCTTAGTTTCGGAGATACAGGATGTAGAAATTTCATTTTTATTTCGATTTATTTCAAATAATTTCTGTAACGTCAATATTTGGATGAAAAATGGTGTCTGGGAGTTCTTTGACATGAGACATTTGATTTTGATATCAGTATCACTCCTACTTGTACAGGGCGCCACCTACATATTTTTTAACTGATTTGAAGAGTAATAACTTGCATATTTTGCAGATAAAAATAAGTAAAAAAGTTCGTATAAATGTATGTCCTAACATGCTTAGTTCCGGAGATACAGGGTGTAGAAGTATCTTTTTTATTTCGATTTTTTCCAAATAATTTGTGAAGTAACATTAATACTTATAACTCCAATTTCTAGGGGGCGCCACATACATGTTTTTTAACTGATTTGAAGAGTAATAACTTTTCGTCCGTACCTATATAAAACTACTGAGTAAAAACCATCCATTTACGACATTTTTTTTACGTAGAAAAGGTCTCTTGGTAAAAAAGCTACGAGTAATGGTTCTAGAGATATTTGGAATTAAAATTATCAATACTTGATGTGATCATTGACATAAATTAAACATGTCGATTAAATGGTTATTAGATTGAAATCATAAATTTCAAATGTTTTTGTGCCAAAAGTTCAACAGAGACAAATTTATGATTTATTTAAGAAAAATAAACAGTTCCCAAATATATCATTTCAGTCAAATAACTATCTACTCAACATATTTATTTTGTGTCAATAATGACATGTATTGACTATTTCCATTCTAAATATCTTGAGAACGGTTGCTCGTAACGATTTTTACCAAGAGATATGTTTTACGTATAAAATCACGGAAATGTATATTTTTTCACTCAGTAGTTACAGGTACGGACGAAAAGTTATTACTCTTCAAAACAGTTAAAACACATGTAGGTGGCGCCCCTTCAAATAGGTGTCATATTGACATCAAAATCAAATTTCTTATGTTAAAAATCTCCCAGATACTAATTTTCATCTAAATATTGATGTTACTTCAGAAATTATTTGGAAAACCCTGAAATAAAAATAAAACTTGGCATTTTAGGACATACGTTTATAAGAACTTTTTTACTTATTTTTATCTGCAGAATATACTACCGAAATTTCCGGAATACAGTTCGAACCACCCTGTATATGAATATTTTAAATAAATTCATAGTTCTTAATGAAAGTAGAAAGTTTTGTTGTAAAATAATTATTGGCTTACGTAATGCAAACAATTAATAACTCACTTATTTATGGAGGTACATCATTCTTATACCATTTTTCTCTCTTCTAATTTTTTAAATTAAATTTCGAATTTGCGGAAAAAAAAGCACCGCTATAGTAGTAACTTAAACACAATTCTTTATAATACATACTTTTATTAACTTAATGAGAAATACAAGTGCAATGTGTATACAAATAATTTAGTAAGTAGGCTATAAAAATATATTTTGTAAGTATTGTGTAAATAATGTTCCAGGATGTATAAATCTGAATTTCATGATGTCATCTCAACAAATGGGAAAATTATTCATAATTTGCGTCATTTAAGTCATTTTTTACAACTATTTTTTTTTGAAAACTCTCTCTTAATTGATTCAATAAATTTAACTAATGATATGACGAAAATATATTTTTGAATATATGGAAAATACAATTGATATTAAAAGACGTTTTATCTAAAGCAATTTTAAAAAATAATAAATTGGTAGATACGCAGCAGAAAACTAAACCTCAAGTTTGTGTCTTATAAAGTTTTTTTTTATATTGATTAATTACTTTGTAAATATCAAATTCATAAACTAATACTATATAAAATGTTATGTTTAGATAAAAGTAAATGATATATATTTTTTAGAATTTTTATATTAAAGAAAACTCCTTTGGAAATATAAATATATTTGTAGAACTCTGTTGGCTACATCAATTTATCGATTTATTTGCAGGAAAAATAAATTTTGGAAATACAATTTTCTGTAATACTAAAAGATCTTACAGATACCTTTTCCTCTCGGAAGATACTGCTGTATTGATTTCCTTAGACCGGACAAGCGTGTTGCGATACTTTCCCCTAGATGGCGCGAGAAGTGTTGGAGTAAATATTAGTTTCAACCGGTAGGGATATGATTTCCATTTCTTCTTAAAATTACTTTTAGCTTTAAGATTCATATTTGTAGCATTAATATTCAAAATAAAATTTTATAACAAATACATCCATAGGAAAAAAAACCTCCATCCTAAAATTTTTGTGAAATTTTAGTTATTACCGGTTTTTTTTATTTTTTATCCGATTTACATATTTTTTTTGCGAGTCTACACCAATTTATTGTTTTTTTATGAATATAGGCAATAATTAACATTTTTAGATTAGGCAGTATTGTACACGTCGAAATCAAAATGTTGTTTTTGTTTATAATTTCAAAACACATTATGGGAAAATTGAAAAAAATAGTTTTGTTTAAAAACGGTTTGCTCTAATTCTAGACTACTCAAAACAATAATTATCTCATACTTGAATAAAAGAAATTATTACATATATTATATATGTATATAATATATAATATATAAATTAAGCATGCATTTTTCTGCCTATCTCTTGTGAGTTTTTTTAGGATAATTAGGGTATACGCACTGATATGAAATTTTTAGTCGGCCGACTATTTGTTGCAAAAGTGAAAATAATACATTTTATACATAATACATACGATCGACCCAATATTTGATTGCATTGCGTAGCTTTAGGCTATACGCTGACAAGCAATTTTTAATCGGCCGAATTAACGATTACAAATTTTTAATTGACAACTTTGAATTGAAGTTAACTTTAAATTAAAGTTGAACTATATATGAACTGAATAACGTATACAACCTCTCTATTGAATTAATGCGGACAGTTGGTTATTCTTCCTTGAGGAATAACGAAATAATCTTCTATAAGTGCTAGAAAGAAATAACTGCAGGAAACAAATTTTGATTTATATTCAAATTGTGGATATAATTATCCTGTTAGGTATGTATACTGCATCGCCAGTCAAAGCTGGTCCTACTAACAGGGTATTGAAAGTTGAATAGGCGTCTAAAGTTAATGGGATTTACAGACGAAGTCACGTGAAGGTTCTGTCAATCTGAAGAAGAAATTATAAAACACATTTTATCTCGGTGCCGCAGCCTGGCAAATGTGCGGTTCTGGGTAATAAGCAATGATAGGCCATTGATAGAAAGCTATATGGGGGGTTCAGTCTCCAAGTTGCTAGGCGTTTTGAAAAGGATAGGACTGGAAAATTTAACCTAAGGATTAGAAGAGGATCAGATCTCCACCTCCAACAATTTAATCTAATGTAATCTCTAATCTAACCAAATGTGCTGTATATGGTAACAGATATAAAATTCTTTGAAAATTTTCAGTATAGTTTTTATAACTGTCAAAAATAAAACCCGGTTGGGTTAGGTTAGGTTAGGTCACAACATAAAACTTTTTGTTCATAGAGGTATTTCTATTTTACATATTTTTTTAATATTCTAAAATATGCTGCGTGCAATTTTCTAAGCAGCGGAAATATAAAAGGGTTTTACTTAGACGCGCTTGTCGAACCTAAGCATATAAAACACAAACGGTCTCAGGGGATAAATCAAAATTCCATCGATACAAAAAATGGGCCGAAGTTTCGGGTTTTTGGGAAAATGCAAAACTTTACGGTCGACAGAAGGGCACCTGCCTCTAGTCGTAAAAATAAACCCGCAGATTGGCATTAGATGACTTTCAGTTTGGCTTATTATATTCTGGTCAGAAAAATATTTTTTAATATACGCAAAATATCCTGATTTCCTTAAAACAAAAATACAAGAAGATATAGTTAGTTAATTCTAAGTGAATATCATAAATGATTGGCTTATTACACACACGTAATATG
Source organism: Sitophilus oryzae (assembly GCF_002938485.1). Lineage (NCBI taxonomy): Eukaryota > Metazoa > Arthropoda > Insecta > Coleoptera > Curculionidae > Sitophilus > Sitophilus oryzae. Next base: position 8,652,472 of record NW_022145749.1, on the reverse strand, counting down.
TATTGCATAGTTACTTACCAGTAAATATTATTAGTGAATATTATTTATTTCAATTTTTGATCGTGATCTATCACAACCTATACTAGGAGCGGATCCAGGATTCGGGAAAGAGGGGGGACTTGCAAATTTCCAAAAAAATGATTTTTTGCTAAAATTTTGAGAACCACTGGATCTTTTCGGGATTTTCTTTCTTGTAAATTTAATCTACTACCTATGTTGCCATATTATTGTTACGTTTTTTTTCGTCGTATCCGTGTGGATAGAAAGTCTAATTTATTTAAACACAATTTATTTTACACTAAGTAACAAAACAATAACGATAAAACTACTCAAATAACTATTTACAACTTATTTAGTATTTATCTAAAAGGAATTTATTTTGAGTTTAGCGCGGTAACTGTATATTTTACTTTGAAAATAAAAAAAAATGATTTTTTGCTAAAATTTTGAGAACCACTGGATCTTTTCTAGATTTTCTTTCTTGTAAATTTAATCTACTACCTATGTTGCCATATTATCAGCAAATTATATTTTTTAACTAAAAACTAAAAAAAATTCCAAAAAATTTAAAAAAACACAAATTTTTCAAAAAAAAAATTGCGAAAAAAATCTCGATCGTGTTAGGTAAGGTAATTCGTTGGTCGAAATATACTAGGCCCTAAAAATATTTCCACTTATTTAAGACTCACCCTGTATATAAGTGATAAAAATAATTAGGCAAATAGGCCAACAAAAAAGGCCCGCTGCGATATAAAGATAAAACACCCTAATGTTTCTCTCATTCTTAGAAATAGATACCCATAACTTTATATCGCTGGAAGGGGTTAAACAACAATTTATTTAAGTTCATACCCAACTATGATTTCCAGTAAAAAAATATATATTTACTAAACGTTCTCTAACCCAGTGTGAGTACATATTATCAAAGCAAACCTTTGAAAGCGGGTAAAAGGACAATAACTCACAATCTTTAAGTTGTTTAATTTAAAAAATTTTAATGCTTAAAAAAGCAAGGGGGGCGACACGTTTCGGGAATTTAAAATATTCCCATCTTCAGGCCCAAAGCTAAAAACAAATACAGAGGTCAAATTTAAAATACAATCACAATCACAAAAATTGAAAAATTTTTTGACAATAAAGGCATTTATTTATTTATTTAAACAAGTTAAAAAGTCAAGTTTTTTTTTACAAAGTCAAAAAATTATATATGTATATCACAAAATTTGTTCAATCACAGATAACAATATGGTATGTTATTTTTTTTTTAAATTTTAAAGTTATATCATAATTATTATATAGATATTTGGTATTACAACGAAATGCTCCCTTGAAGAGTTATATAATTTAAAGTTACAATGAACGAGAATTAAATGTTAACGGCTCTAATTGGTTTTATTGATTCTGAGTGGTTGTACTTCCTAAGTGACTTTTGTGTGAGTATGCTTTTATTTTAAAGAACACAAGTTTAATTAAATTAAAATAAAAAATAATTCTTCTACATATATAAATTAAAATAAATATTAAATTTCTTAAAATTAAACTAAATTAAATATTAATTTTCTACAATAAATAAATTTGAAATATAAATTAAAATTCAACATATACTAATGATAACACAATGTCGTAAAATAAACAAAATTCTTAACTGGTTCTTAACTAACATAACTAAAAAAAATTATCCTACAAAATTGAATATCAGCATATACAGATTGAAGTAATTTACTCTCAATTTACATTACTAATACAAAAAATATATAAAAAAGACATATCACTAAAAATAGATTTAACTATTGCTTAAGTATTTTTCTTTGATTTGTGCATTGATGTATGATTTGATTATTACCTTGTTTTTTCTTTCAATTTATCTAATTATGGTGGATTATACGGCTCCCCTCACTTTATGATTTTAGTCTAGTTGTTTTTTAATTTTTCAAAGTTAACATATCATACTGTTATCTGTGATTGAACAAATTTTATAATATATATAATTTTTTGACTTTGTAGAAAGAAGTAATCAAAAATTCAAAAAGTATCTCAGTTGGCAGTGAAAATAGCGGTTTATAGGCGGTTTATGCTATTAAACGTGCATCAGAGAAATATAGCGCATGACATCACCAAATAGGTTTTCTCTGTTAAAACACACCAATTTCAACCACCCTGTACATGTTGTTTAACACACCCGGTTCATTCAACAATGTTGAAGAGGTAACATTTTTGAGGTAGAGGTAATTGTAAGGGTATTTTTTTACGTCTACTTCTTTTCTTCTATTTTTTTACTTCCTGTGTAGTAGAGAAACTAATAAAAGCATGATAAAGAGACACAAAATAAAAAGAAATAAAATCTTAAAACTATCGTCCTAATATTCATTTTCTCGTCGCTATGAGACCCAGCTTGTTTATTGCGCACAAGGATATACCCAAAGGTCGCGAGTCCAGAAGGTTTATAACTGTAATTAATCAGGCTAATTTTAATAACAGCCACCGATGAGCCGGACATGATCATTTCTTGTCAATTAGCTCTTCTAATTAATGTTTTCAGCGGACGGTGATTGATCAAATTGCGTTTTGGCGAGACGAACATTTTCTCTTAATTATTAGTTTTAATCACATGAAGGAAAACAGTGAACGTTAATTGGATTTTTCCAATAAAGTTTTTAATTTTTATTTAAATTATAACATCCATTTTTCTTTCTTTTAGTTTATTTATCGTCAAAAAATAAAAGTAAACTTCGATATAATGTATTTAATGTAATTTTATAAAATCTTCTTCTTATATCCTGTAAAACATAGTATTAGGCTTAAAAGCGTTGCTTTTTAAATATATTTCATATCAATTAAACTTTTAGTTAAGTAATCGAGGGCGCGATTTTTAAATTTATTGTTGCCAACCATGGACATATTCGGCGCCGAGCCGGCGCCGTGCTGACTGACAGGAATTTAAATTTCGCGCTGGGGTTTCTGGTGGTAGCTCTGCTGTAAAAAATGTCAAGTTGTTGGATTTACTTATTTATTTCCTGACGTTGTCATTCGTTTTGACACTTTAGTTTTGTATTACGAGTTTTTGGTTTAAATGAATTGTGTTTTGATACTTTAAGCTTGAAAATGTTTACTAGCAGACTTTAGAATCTCTTTTACTGCGAAGTGGGTACAAAATAGCTTAATAGTCGTAAAAACTCATCGCAACCTTAATATAATATTTTGAACGGGAAAGCGGTGGTAATGTCCCTTTATGTCCCTTAAGTGCTATTAAGAAGGAGAGTTTTGTTGATGTAAATAATAACTGTTTATATATTTATAATTAATTTATTTTTGTTTCCTAAAATATTTTGATTAAAAGAAAATATATATAAATGGGCAACGCTGTGCCGGTCAAGCTTAATCAGGCGACTAAAAGTTTATTTGGTATGAATTGGAATACCCAAAATGTCAATTTGAGAATTGTAACTTGTTTTATTCAGGAAGAATTCAGATTTGACTTATTAATATTTGAGAAATTCATCATCATTGCCATTACTCGCTGACGGTGTATTTGACACGAGTAGTTGACACGCATCAGAACGTCGTTTTCATCATGAGCCTCAGATCGTCATAGTCGTTTTCTGTCATGAGCTTTTCTGTGACTGAAAAGCCCTAATACGATGTTGTCTCTTTTCCGCACTCCGGACATTCAAAAATAATCATTACTTTGTTGCCTCTTTACTTTTTGGTTTTCGTTGTTAACTGAGTTTACAATTCTTCTCCATTGCGTTCTATTGTGCGCTGCGTCCTCCCACTGATTCTACATGTTTATTTCCTTTAAGGTTTCATGGAAAATATCCTTGTATCGCTTTTGAGTTGCCATTACTCGCTGACGGTGTATTTGACACGCATCAGAAGATGGTTACGCAAGTCGTTTTTTTTCATGAGCTTTTCTGTGACTGAAAAGCCCAATACGATGTTGTCTCTCTTCCGCACTCCGGACATTCAAAAATAATCATTACTTTATTGTCTCTTTACTTTTTGGTTATCGTTGTTAACTGAGTTTACAATTCTTCTCCATTGCGTTCTATTGTGCCCTGCTTCCTCCTTTAAGATTTCATGGAAAATATCCTTGCAACGCTTTTTTGAGTTGTCCTCTACCTTAGCGTCTACAAGCGTCTACCTTAGCATCTACAAGCGTCTACCTTAGCGTCTACAAGCTCACCCTAAAAAAGATATTTCGATAGGCGGTTTTATTGTATCCTGCATACGTGACCAGCCCATCTTAAGAGGGATTTAGTAATCATGACTGTGACACTCTCGCAGGTAGTCCTTTTAAGGACCTATACGTTTGAGACATAGTGGTACCATTTGATTCTTAACAGTTGTCTAAGGTGTCTCTGTTGCAACTCGTTTAATGCATTCGTGTGCGGGCTCGCGGTATGGCACCTAGAAAGAGAAATTACATGTTTTGAGAAATTGCATATTTTGGATAGGATTTCTTCATAATCCGCTTTTAGTGGATGTTAAATTTTATGTCCATCGGGACCTTTGAATAAAAAAGTATTTTAAATTACGATAGGTTTGTTCCAACCAGCATTTCGGGATCGTTTCGAAATCGTATTCAAATCGGTCTTCTTGCACTTTGTTAGCATGCGCGGACTTTTCGTGTTTCGTGACGGTGCAAAAAGTATCATCGTTGAAACGCTTTGTGGATTGTTTTCGGGACTGTCAAAAGTGTCAAGCGTGCGTGTATCGATCGGTTTTTTGTTTTTCTTTAGAATTTCATAACATAGCCCTATTATTTTTGTTTGCAATTTGTAATAATAACAATTATTATTCTTGAAATGGAGAATCAGAATCCAGTAATTGTTGGTAAGTGTTGTTTCCAGTAATTGTTGGTAAGTGTGTGTATATTAACTAACTCACTTACCTATCCTCTCTTTTATAATCCTGTTATGCGTAGTTTCCTGTTATTTCATTGCAGTGGTAGAATCTTTGAACATTAATACGTATCAAAGAGTAGAATCTAGTAAAATGACCAGACTGGATTTTGGTAAAAGTACGTAATAAAACATTTTGTCGCAATTGCTGTTTTAAATTATTTCTACATTTTCTACTTTATAATACAAAAAAACGGCGTTGGCTTGAAAATTAACATCGATGATTTTCCCCATATAATTTTACATATAAAACGACAGCAATCTTCATTTCATCGCCATTGCTGACGCCGTTTTTTTTTCGATAATATTATACTTCGCTAGCAGCTAAATCTATTTTTTGTACGAACTATGGTCTGGCTGAACTGAATACGAAAGGCTCTTAAAACGTACTTTATTGTATAGATGCTCTTAATCCGAATTGCATTAAAAAGGAAGATGGTTAATAGAGTTATATAGAATTCTGGGAGCTGGCTGGTGTAATATAATAGAAGAATTTAGTTGGTAATTTTAGGAATAAGATTACGAACAGTTCTTAGTGTTCTGAATACTTAAAATCCAGCATCTATATATTTTATATTAACGATATTAAGCTAAATAGAAATAACATAATTAATAAAAGCTAAGGAATTGAGAGATATAAAGAAAGTTTGTTTTCCTAGAAAATTTCTGTTTATATCTTTTGAAGTATTTTTATCATCATCATCATCATCATTTTCAGCTTACTCAAGAATTTCCAATTATGATGTAGCCCCCTGACATATTTATATACCCTCTTTGTAGTTGGGCTCATTGTTGTCTATTGTTGGCTGTGCGAGCCGAAGTTATCCCTGCCCTGCTAATTTCCTAATTTCATGGTCCTATCTTAGGTCACTTTATAGGTGTAGAATTATTGCAGTGCATTAAAAATAAAAATGACTCTGACTGACAGCAGCTTATCTAAAAGCTGCACAAATTTATTTTTAGTGCAGTTTCTCGAGACATAATTAACTGCTTAAATTAAATTATTATTATTTATGTTAATAGGTAAAAAATTCATTTTTTCACCTTGTTTGTGAAAACAAGTATAGAGTATATTATATTTTTAGACAATATATATATAATCAAATTGGCTTGTAATTTGAGTCAAAAATAATCTTTAAAATTGTATGTGTATTTTTTTATTTATACACAGTCTGTATACTCTTATTTTGCCACATTATGAATTATATTTCTGCTTGTCAAATGCTCCCACACAGCTTAATTTTAATATAATTGTCTGCAATATGTCGTCTTACAAACATGGCAAACATAGAGAGCATTACCGGATCCAGGACGAGGCTTTGTCTTTTCATTGTCAACATTAATGCAATCCTGGCGATAATTGGGCTTAGCTGTTTCCAAACTTAGTCGAGTTGTATCGTCCTGCCGTATCGAGCTTAATCTTCATTTTCGCCAAGGTATTCTACTGTTATTACGTATTTGTTCTCTTGTTAGTGTGAAACTATACGTTTCTAAAACTTAATATTACTAGTTAGTGAGAAACATTGTCTTTCATTTTGAATTTTGTATAACACTTGGGTGAAATGCATAACTGCACATTATCAAGTGTGATCGAATCTCAATCCTGAAACTACTGAGTTTATACACTAGATCATTAATTTTTGACGGAGTTGGATTTTAACAATTGGTTAACTGTTCTTAAGTTCTGGGACTACACTAAGAGATGTCTGAACAAGAACAAAACTAGAATCATCAGTAGAAGAGAAAGAGTGATACAGGTACTACGGAGACAAAACGTTCTCTAAATGTACAGGGACATCATTTTAAGTGTCTCACTCGATTTATAATTTTCCTGTTTGGTATTTAAAGATAGTGGAAAGATTTTTTAATGTAATTTTTCGCGAGGATGCCGATTCTCTACACCAAAATTTTTTAAAACGTCAATTTTGACAGATACGACGCCATCTTGATTTTTTTTAAATGGAAACCCCCACATATTTTAGCATGGTCCGGTAGACATATTTTAGCTAATTTCAAAAATATATAGTTTAGTATACTTTGCTCTTACCGTTTTCGATATACAGTGGATTTAAAATGAATAGTTCCAGAATCATTTTAAGTGTCTCACCAATTTAAAATTTTCCTCTTTTCTATTTTAAGATAGTAAAAAGATATTTTAATGTAATTTTTCGCGAGGATGCCGATTTTCTACATTAAAATTTTTTACAACGTCAATTTTGACAGATACGACGCCATCTTGATTTTTTTAAAATGGAAACCCCACATATTTTAGCAAAAATATAAAGTTTAGTATAATCTTTGCTTACTGTTTTGATATACAGTTGGATTTAAAAATGAATTGTTCCAGAATCATTTTAAGTTATCTCACCCAATTTAAAAATTTTCTTTTCTTTTTAAGATAGTAAAAGATATTTTAATGTAATTTTTCGCGAGGACGCCGATTTTCTATTTAAAATTTTTACAAGCGTCACTTTATTAACGTCAACGTTATCTTTGATTTTTAAATGGAAACCCCACATATTTTATGGTCCGGTAGACATATTTTAGCTAATTTCTCAAAATATATAGTTTAGTATACTTTGCTCTTACCGTTTTCGATATACAGTGTATTTAAAATGAATTGCCCCAGAATCATTTTAAGTGTCTCACCCAATTTAAAATTTTCTCTTTTCTATTTTAAGATAGTAAAAGATATTTTAACGTAATTTTCGCGAGGATGCCGATTTTCTACATTAAAATTTTTTACAACGTCAATTTTGACGATACGACCATCTTGATTTTTTTAAATGGAAACCCCCACATATTTTAGCATGGTCCGGTAGACATATTTTAGCTAATTTCAAAAATATATAGTTTAGTATACCTTGCTCTTACCGTTTTCGATATACAGTGGATTTTAAAATGAATTGTTCCAGAATCATTTTAAGTGTCTCACCCATTTAAAATTTTCCTCTTTTCTATTTTAAGATAGTAAAAGATATTTTAACGTAATTTTCGCGAGGATGCCGATTTTCTACATTAAAATTTTTCACGAGATACCGATTTTCTTTCTACATTAAAATTTTTAAAACGTCAATTTTGACAGATACGACGCCATCTTGATTTTTTTAAATGGAAACCACATCAAATTTTAACACCGCCCGGTAGACAAATTTTAGCTAATTTCAAAAATATATAGTTTAGTATACTTTGCATTTACCGTTTTCTATATACAGGGGGTTGAAATCAAGAATTCCTCTAATTTTTATATATTTGAATATGAATGCCATTCACTTACAACTGAGTGGCATTTGTATCCAAATGCATAAAATTTACGTAAATTGAGCTATCTTATGATAAATGACTAGCAGTTTAAATTTTCATTTTTTTATATACAGGATGATCCGAACTGTATTCCGGAAACTTCGGTAGCATACTCTGCAGATAAAAATAAGTAAAAAAGTTCGTATAAATATATGTCCTACAATACTTAGTTTCGGAGATACAGGGTGTAGAAGTTTCATTTTATTTCGATTTTTTCCATTTAATTTCTGAAGTAACGTCAATATTTGGCTGAAAATTTCGTGTCTGGGAGTTTTTTGACATGAGAAACTTGATTTTTATGTCAATATGACTCTTATTTAGGGGGCGCCACCTATGTGTTTTAACTGTTTTGAAAATTAATAACTTTTCGCCCATACCTGTATAAAACTACTGAGTAAAAAAAATATACATTTTCTTGACTTTTACGTAAAAATATCTCTCGGTAAAAATCGCTACGAGCAACCTTTCTCAAGATATTTCGAATGGAAATAGTCAATACATGTCATTATTGACAAAAAAATAAACACGTTGAGTAGATAGATATTTGGTTGAAATAATAAATGTGGGAAATTTTTATTTTTTTACATTAATTATAAATTTTTCTGCGGAAAAATGATGATAAAACAGTTTCTGTTGAACTTTTGGCAAAAACATTTCAAATTTATGATTTCAGACTAGTAACTATTTAGTCCACATGTTTAATATATGTCAATGATGACAGGTATTGATAATTTCGATTCCCAATATCTCGAGAACCATTACTTGTAACAATTTTTACCAACAGACCTTTTTACGTAAAAATCGTTATAAATGAAATATTTTTTTACTCAGTAGTTTTATAGTACGTATACTCAGTAGTACGGACAAAAGTTATTACTCTTCAAAACAGTTAAAACACGTGTATGTGGCGCCCTAGAAATTGGATTTATATTGACATCGAAATCAAATTTCTCATATCAAAAAATCTCCCAGACACCAATTTTCATCAAAGTATTAACGTTACTTCATAAATTATTTGGAAAATATCGAAATAAAAATGATACTTCTACTCCCTGTATCACCGAAACTAAGCATGTTAGGACATTTATACGAACTTTTTACTTATTTTTATCTGCAAAATATGCTGCCAAGTTTCCGGAATCACCCCGTATGTAAAGGTCATATTGAAGAAGAATCAAAGTATAAATAAATAAAAAAAATTAAGCGTCGTAATTGTCAAATTTGACATTTTCAAGAATTTTAAAATTCGAAAATTGTAAACTGGATGAGTCACTTAAAATAATTCTAAAGATTTCATTTTCAAATGCACTGTATATCGAAAACGGTAATTCAAAGTATACTAAACTATATATTTTTGAAATTAGCTAAAATATGTCTACCGGACCATGCTAAAATATGTGGGGGTTTCCATTTAAAAAAAATCAAGATGGCGTCGTATCTGTCAAAATTGACGTTGTAAAAAATTTTAATGTAGAAATTCGGCATCCTCACGGAAATTTACATTGAAATATCTTTTTACTATTTTAAAATAGAGAAGAGGAAAAGTTTAAATTGGGTGAGACACTTGAAATGATTCTGGAACAATTCATTTTTAAATACACTGTATATCGAAAACGGTAAGTGCAAAGTATACTAAACTATATATTTTTGAAATTAGCTAAAATATGTCTACCGGACCATGCTAAAATATGATAGGTTTTCTATTTAAAAAAAATCAAGATGGCGTCGTATCTGTCAAAATTGACGTTGTAAAAAATTTTAATGTAGAAATTCGGCATCCTCGCGAAAATTTACATTGAAATATCTTTCTATTATCTTAAAATAGAGAAGAGGAAAAGTTTAAATTGGGTGAGACACTTAAAATGATTCTGGAACAATTCATTTTTAAATGCACTGTATATCGAAAACGGTAAGTGCAAAATATACTAAACTGTATATTTTCGAAATTAGCTAAAATATGTCTGCCGGACCATGCTAAAATATGTGGGGGTTTCCATTTAAAAAAAATCAAGATGGCGTCGTATCTGTCAAAATTGACGTTGTAAAAAATTTTAATGTAGAAATTCGGCATCCTCGCGGAAATTTACATTGAAATATCTTTTTACTATCTTAAAATAGAGAAGAGGAAAAGTTTAAATTGGGTGAGACACTTAAAATGATTCTGGAACAATTCATTTTTAAATCCACTGTATATCGAAACGGTAGTGCAAAGTATACTAAACTATATATTTTTGAAATTAGCTAAAATATGTCTACCGGACCATGCTAAAATATGTGGGGGTTTCCATTTAAAAAAAATCAAGATGGCGTCGTATCTGTCAAAATTGACGTTGTAAAAAATTTTAATGTAGAAAATCGGCATCCTCGCGAAAAATTACATTAAAATATGAAAATATCTTTTGACTATCTTAAAATAGAAAAGAGGAAAATTTTAAATTGGGTGAGACACTTAAAATGATTCTGGAACAATTCATTTTTAAATCCACTGTATATCCAAAACGGTAAGAGCAAGGTATACTAAACTTTATATTTTTGAAATTAGCTAAAATATGTCTACCGGATCATGCTAAAATATGTGGGGGTTTCCATTTAAAAAAAATCAAGATGGCGTCGTATCTGTCAAAATTGACGTTGTAAAAAATTTTAATGTAGAAATTCGGCATCCTCGCGAAAATTTACATTGAAATATCTTTTTACTATCTTAAAATAGAGAAGAGGAAAAGTTTAAATTGGGTGAGACACTTAAAATGATTCTGGAACAATTCATTTTTAAATCCACTGTATATCGAAAACGGTAAGTGCAAAGTATACTAAACTATATATTTTTCAAATTAGCTAAAATATGCCTACCGGACCATGCTAAAATATGTGGGGGTTTCCATTTAAAAAAAATCAAGATGGCGTCCTATCTGTCAAAATTGACGTTGTAAAAAATTTTAATGTAGAAAATCGGCATCCACGCGAAAAATTACATTAGGAAATCTTTCTACTATCTTTAAATACCAAACAGGAAAATTATAAATCGAGTGAGACACTTAAAATGATGTCCCTGTACATCTTAACGAATATAAAAAAACCTACACAAAGGACTGAAACAATGCAGTAAGATATAGCAGACCATGTTTGGTCCAGGTAACATATATACAGTGGTTGGAAGTTCGAATTGCAACAATGGAATATTTAAAAAATTGAAATGTCTCTTATTTTTGTTTCAAATATTTATTTGACATATTGATGGCACACCAAATGACAATTACCTGGCATTTTAGTAAAAATATTTTGGCTATTTTTTTTTAGTAAAAAATTTTTGGCCATCTTTGGCTATTTTTTTTGAAACAAAGCATAAGGCAAACAAAATGTTTATATCATTTTTAGTTTCTATGATACAGAGTGATTTTGAGAATGAGAAAATTTTAGACATCTCCCATATCTTACTTGTCCGATATTTTATGATATATTATTATATCATAAAATATTTTCTACTATACACGGACATTATAAGGAAACTACAGGTCGCACAATGCTGAACGGAACGAAATATGCTAAGAATAACCAAAAAAAAAACGGTAAAAAAGTAGAATGGATACGGCAAAAGACCCAGGTAATAGATGTCATCCATAAAATCAAATCGCTCTATTGGCAGGACACCTGGCAAGAAAGACGGACAACAGATGGACCACAAAAATTACAGCATAGTACACACAAGGAATTAAGAGACCTAGAAGAAGACCACACCTCACACCGTCATTGAATAAGGTATAGGTTTTTCAGAATATCCTAAAAAAACTGCTTGTGGGTTATCATTTGGGGGGATTTCAGTCACACAAAACACCCACTCTTTAAATCGCAGCTGCTTCTTAAACATCTTTTTTTCAAAAAATAATTTTATTTTTATTTTCGTATATTGTATTTATTATTAAACAGTGGTGTTTTAATAATATAACATAATATATTAAATTCTAACTATATTGAAAACTTAACTACATTCCGCATTTCCGAATTTCCGCAGAATTTTATCCTTGTAGTTTTAGCCTGCTGAAAAGGAAAATCCAGAACTGCTTTTAATAAATGCTGCCCATATGGCTTATCATGGATGCTGTTCAGCTTGTACTTATTCCACGTTTTTAAAAATTCACGATGTACGGACTCACCAGCCTGTTCCGACCATAATCCTAAACCTGATTAAAGGTCATCCAATGAATCAATTAGATGGTAAAGGATACAGTGTACTTTTAAACTAATAGAGACATTGGTGTGTCTATAAACTCAACGCAGTAACTGGATATCCAATTTCAAATTTTCAATGTTTTTAACTTGGACAGAAAAACAGTTATTGACAATTCTGTTCATAATATTCATGGCTGATATGAATGGTTGGACATATATTTTATCAATATTTCCCAAAACTTCCGGGGGGTTAAGTTTATCTGCATTTTGCAGCAGCTTTCGACATGCATTACTTTCAAAAATCTCTCCTTGATAGTTTTTAGGTACAACATTTAAATTCTTTGGCCATTTCAGTGCATTATCTCTACCAAGGAGAGGAACCCAACCCTTCCAAAACAGGTGGTTCACAAAACCCTGAAGAAGATGCATTTCTTTAACACGAGCATAGCATCATTTTCATCAAAAAGTGGGGCATGCACAGTGCTAAAGTATTCTTTGGCTCTTTTTGGTTGACTTTCTAATACATTAACGTATTTTTGGTGGCTCTCTTTCAGGTTTCGATAAGTTCTAGCCTCATTATCAGGAAATCTCTCAGCTTCCCTAAGTTCCTGCAGGCTCATAAGACAATAGGGACATGGAAACGATAATGAGGCAGTCAGTAAACCATTTGCCAAAAGGATTATTTTAAAATCCGCAATAAATTTAAAGGAAATATTATTTAAATTGGTGATTCTAAATAACAGAGCCATATTCCAGTAAATTTCCTTAATGTCTGGTACAATACACAGAATTATTAATTTTTGAACGCTGGTTAATTTTCTTTTTTTAGCAGCGCTTCCACCTTCTTTATAAGTTGATCTAGTCCTTCCTATTGAGTCCTCGCACACTGTATCCTTTACCATCTAATTGATTCATTGGATGACCTTTAATCAGGTTTAGGATTATGGTCGGAACAGGCCGGTGAGTCCGTACATCGTGAATTTTTAAAAACGTGGAATAAGTACAAGCTGAACAGCATCCATGATAAGCGAATAAGGGTAAAATTCTGCGGAAATTCGATTTTTGGGATCTTTTCCTTTAGTTAAGTTTTCAATATAGTTAGAATTTAATATATTATGTTATATTATTAAAAACACACTGTTTAATAATAAAAACATTATACGAAAATAAAAATATTTTTTTTTTGAAAAAAAGTTGTTTAAGAAGCAGCTGCGATTTACAGAGTGGGTGTTTTGTGTGACTGAAATCCCCCCAAATGATAACCCACAAGCAGTTTCTAGGACATTCTGAATAACCTATACCTTATTCAATGACGGTGTGAGGTGTGGTCTTCTTCTAGGTCTCTTAATTCCTTGTGTGTACTATGCTGTAATTTTTGTTGTCCATCTGTTGTCCGTCTTTCTTGCCAGGTGTTCTGCCAATAGAGCGATTTGATTTTATGGATGACATCTATTACCTGGGTCTTTTGCCATATCTATTCAACTTTTTTACCGTTTTTTTTTTGGTTATTCTTAGCATATTTCGTTCCGTTGAGCATTGTGCGACCTGTAGTTTCCTTATAATGTCCGTGTATAGTAGAAAATATTTTATGATATAATAATATATCATGAAATATCGGACAAGTAAGATATGGGAGATGTCTAAAATTGTATCATTCTCAAAATCACTCTGTATGATAGAAACTAAAAATGATATAAACATTTTGTATGCCTTATGCTTTGTTTCAAAAAAAAATAGCCAAAGATGGCCAAAAATTTTTTACTAAAAAAAATAGCCAAAATATTTTTACTAAAATGCCAGGTAATCGTCATTTGGTGTGCCATCAATATGTCAAATAAATATTTGAAACAAAAATAAGAGACATTTCAATTTTTAAATATTCCATTGTTGCAATTCGAACTTCCAACCACTGTATATATGTTACCTGGACCAAACATGGTCTGCTATATCTTACTTCATTGTTTCACTTCTTTGCGTAAGTTTTTTTATATTCGTTAAGACGTACATTTAGAGAATGTTTTGTCTTCGTAGTACCTGTACCACTCTTTCTCTTCTACTGACGATTCTGGTGTTGTTCTTGTTCAGACATCTCTTAGTGTCTGAACAACGTGTAGTCCCAGAGTTTGTTAGTAATACCTGGACCTGGTAATTTATCTTACTTCTTATTTCATTGTTTCAGTTCTTTGCGTAGGTTTTTTTATATTTGTTAAGATGTACATTTAAAGAACGTTTTCTCTCCGTAGTACCTGTACCACTATTTCTCTTCTACTGATGATTCTTGTTTTGTTCTTGTTCAAACATCCTTTAGAGTAGTCCCAGAGTTTGTTAGTGTTACCTGGACCAAACATGGTCTGTTCTATCTTACTGCATTATTTCAGTTCTTTGTGTAGGTTTTTTTATATTCGTTAAGATGTACATTTAGAGAACGTTTTGTCTCCGTAGTACCTGTATCACTCTTTCTCTTCGACTGATGATTCTAGTTTTGTTCTTGTTCAGACATCTCTTAGTGTAGTCCCAGAACTTAAGAACAGTTAACCAATTGTTAAAATCCAACTCCGTCAAAAATGAATGATCTAGTGTATAAACTTAGTAGTTTCAGGATTGGGATTCGATCACACTTGATAATGTGCAGTTATGCATTTCACCCAAGTGTTATACAAAATTCAAAATGAAAAACAATGTTTCTCACTAACTAGTAATATTAAGTTTTAGAAACGTATAGTTTCACACTAACAAGAGAACAAATACGTAATAACAGTAGAATACCTTGGCGAAAATGAAGATTAAGCTCGATACGGCAGGACGATACAACTCGACTAAGTTTGGAAACAGCTAAGCCCAATTATCGCCAAGATTGCATTAATGTTGACAATGAAAAGACAAAGCCTCGTCCTGGATCCGGTAATGCTCTCTATGTTTGCCATGTTTGTAAGACGACATATTGCAGACAATTATATTAAAATTAAGCTGTGTGGGAGCATTTGACAAGCAGAAATATAATACATAATGTGGCAAAATAGGAGTATACAGACTATGTATAAATAAAAAAATACACATACAATTTTAAAGATTATTGACTCAAATTACAAGCCAATTTGATTATATATGTATATTGTCTAAAAATATAATATACTCTATATTTGTTTTCACAAACAAGGTGAAAAAATGAATTTTTTACCTTTTTAACATAAATAATAATAATTTAATTTAACCAGTTAATTATGTCTTGAGAAACTGCACTAAAAATAAATTTGTGCAGCTTTTAGATAAGCTGCTGTCAGTCAGGGTCATTTTTATTTTTAATGCACTGCAATAATTCTACACACAGAAACTAGCGTGGAATAGCCAATAACCAAAATTTGACGTCGAATAAATTATTCGATTGTTTTGATTACCTAATATAAACCGTTTTGATTACCTATTTTAAAATAAAATATTTTTAGAAAGATCGTCGATAGGTAAATAAAATAAAAATATAATATACAGAGTAACCTTTTTAAGAAAACATAAGTTTGGGTCATATTTTAAGAATGACTCATTCAGTTTTTACTGAGTGATTCCGTTTTCACCTTTTCGATAAGTTATAAGATAACCGAGATACGAAGGGGGTCGAAAAATTCGAAATTTTCAATGTTGCTCCCTATTTCAGGAAGTAAGAGGGCTGGAACAAATCTGTGTGTAGCATTTTTAGTTTCTTAAAAAGTAGCACAGTAATGTGAAAACGGCATCTTTGTAGCTTTATTCATAAACAAGAAACCCTGCAAAAAACACGAAAATGGGACGCCCTATACAGGGCCTTTAATTTCAATGTAAGCATTCAGAACCTCAAAATTAGTGGTCGACATTTTGAATAAGTTGAAAAAGTTATCAAACTCTTAAACTTTTCCACTAATTATACTTAACATACGTCATTTTAACTCTTTTTTGGTTAGAAATCAAAAGTTGATTGTTTTATAAACTAAATATTAGGCTTTCTCTATGGATACAACTGCCTAACGCAAGCTGTTGCTAGGATATTCTATTAATTTTAATTGTGTTTTTTAAGCTTCATTCAGAACCTCGCAATTAGTGGAATAAATTAGTGGTTTCAATAATTAGCGTAGAAGTTTGTTCCTCTAATTTGAATGTAAGCATTCAGAACGTCAAAATTAGTGGTAGGAATTTTCAATTAATAGAAAAAGTTACCAAACGTTTAACTTTTCCACTAATTATACTTCAACATTATTTGCGAGGAATGTTATTTTGGCCTTTGATTATCATCCGTCAAGAGAAAATGTATTTAGAAATAAAAAGTTTATTGTTTTATAAGCTAAATATTAGGCTTTCTCTATGGATAGAGCTGATTACCGCCAGCTGTTGCTAGGATATTCTATTAATTTGAATTGTGTTTTTTTGACATTGTGAATGAACGTAAATGGGGTCGCACCACTCTGGCACTTTGTGCCATTGTATCGGTTTTTTAATCGCGGTGCGATCCCTTTAGACACATATTTATTAATACTAATATTATTCTGTAAAACTTAATGGGGTCTAATAAAGAAATTTGAATTTGAATTTGAATTTGAAATTAAAAAGTATAAAGTGTAATTGAAACCACTAATTTATTCCACTACTTACGAGGTTCTGAAGCTTTAAGACAAATAAATCGTCCTATTGCTGCCAAAAGTCACTAACTAACATTTTTCCGAACAACCAAATTTAATCACTGACTATGTTTTGAAGCGGAGAATCGATTGCAAAAGTCATTAACAACGATTTCTGGCTATTTATGTTTTATTTTAATACCGATTAGTTACTAACTATAACATCTTTATGCAATGCAATTCATCTTTAGACGCATTTTTCTCGGAAGTAATAAAAAGTAAATGACTTTTGTAAGTAAGTAAGTGACTTTTGGCAGCAATGAAACGAAATACTTTAAAATAAATGCTCGTTCTAAAATGGTTAATATGCGAGTAAATTGAATATCATCAACCTGACCGCAGTAGGTGCATGATGCACTATCAACCCTACAACGATCATACAAATATTTTCTAAAACACTCATGGCTAGACAATGCTTGACTCATGAAGTCCACTTCTCCATATGATCTTTTCAACCATAATGAATGTCGGGTATTAACATGTATGTCCATTTGCCATAAATTCCGGTATTCCATTTGTCCTGCCACTGTTTGAGAAGTTTTTTCCTCACTAGATCCATATCCATCCCATGGTATCTATCATATCGTTTCTGTAGGTGTTATTTCAGATATTACCCCTATAGCCTCTCCAGATACCGTTTTGTATGTGCTGTATACTCTAATAGCCATGATATGTTGTATTTTGCATAGTATTTGTGTAAGGTTTCGATTGTTAATGACTTTATGCCATACCGGTGCAGCACATAACAACTGCGAGTGTACCACACTGGCAACCACTCTCCTTTTGGATGCTGTAGCTCCTCCCACGTTTGGCATGAGTAAGACTAAAGCGGTGACAGTTTTCTCAGCCTTGGTGATCGTTTTCTTAATATGGTCCGAAAAATTCAGTTTGGCATCCAGCCACACTCCTAAGTATTTCAAAGAATTACTTGTATATAAAAGCTCCTTGTATATAAAAATGCAAATGTATGGCCCGTAGTGCACTAAAACTCTGGATCAGGGAAAAGCAGAATGTCCACTGGAGAAACAGACAGGGGCACAGGTACAGCAAGGCTTTTATCCAAGTATCTAGCTCTAAAACCGCAAAAGAACTGCTAATGCTTAGCAGGAATAAAGTGCGGATTACAACAGGCCTCTTGACAGGACACATGGCTGTCAAGTGTTACCTGAACAAGCTCAACCTGTATCAAGGAAGTCTTTGCTGCAAACTCCGCGTAAAGATCCTGAAACAGCGGAGCACATAATATGTCACTGCGAGGCTCTGGATCGCAAGCGACACTTTTTATTTGGGAAAGCTAGGCTAGAACCAGAGGAACTATTTAACTTCCATCCTATCAAGGACCTGCATAAGTTAGTGCAGGACACAGGGATAGGAGAATGGGTGCAGATATAGAAAGGGGACAAACACAATAGGCCTCACAGGTCGCAGTGTTTCCGGCAGAGGACGGCCCCTTGTTGTGAAAAAAATATATATACAAATGCGTCGGGAATATTTTTCAATAATTCAAAGTCAATAATACTGTTTCTGAATGAAGATTCTACAGATAAATCTACCGTTAGTTTTCTAGACGATCTTCCGTTTTACATGACACGCAAAATTGCGGTGTAAAACGCTGTGCACATTTATGTAGACTTTATGAATATTTTATTAGGCGGTCTTAATTTCTTATCTACTAAAAATTTGCAACAGCACACCTGACAGGAAAATAATTTATTCCCCTACATATATCCGTATCCATTTCAGTTATTTATAGAACGTGTTGACTTTCCATATCCCACGTTACTCTTCTCTTTGCCTTCTAATCCACCTCACAACGAAATTTTAATAGAATTGTCTGCAATATCTGTTGTGACGAACGTCGTGGTAAGCATAGAGAGCATTAGTCGCAAACGAGGCTTTGTCCTTTCATTGTCGACATTAATGCAATCCCCGCGATAATTTAGCTTAGCCCTTTCTAAATTTAGCTCGCTTGTTTCATCCTGTCTTAGCGAGCTTAATCTCTATTTTCGGAGAGGTTATCCTGCTATTTACATATTGCTCTATGCGATTAGTGGTAAAGATAATAATACAGATATTGTCAATTCTGTTTCAGTGGCAGCCAAGTTGTGCTGCCATAGAATGAATGAAATAGATGCAATACCTTCTGTTTAACATTTTATTTTATTTTTTTGACTCTTACTATACCTTCCATATCAGCTCCAAATATTATATCATGTAAATGAATAGGACAATGCACACTATCCGTTCCGTTTACCTTCCTTTCCATGTCCTTACCTTCTATACATTTCTTTGGCGGACGGACTGCAGCGTATCGGAAACAGCGTTGTCAAGTTCTTACATTTGTACCAGTTCTGTTAACATTTTGCTAATATTTATTTATTCTTTCATATGGTGGCTGGGAGAAAAAAAAACGGCAGCTACATTCACCAGCACGAAAAAGTGAGCACGTGTTCTAGTGGACCGACTTTGATTATTTTTTAAGCAAATTGTAGCTTAATTATTTGACTTTTTAAAAGGAATGGACTCTGGCTAAGCAGGAATGGTGTCAGGTGTCGAGAATTTTTGTTTGCAGGCCAGTGTAATACAAAAAATAACAAAAAAATGTCTATACCTATATGGCAGTCCTTTTTTACACTTGTAAAAAAAGGTGTTATACAAAGTTTATATGATAGGGCAAAAATAATATGTTCAGACGACAATTCATTAAACAGAGATATAAACCACATGAAAAATACATTAATAAAACACGACTATCCATCATCTTTTATTGACAAAATATTAAACGAAATACAAACCCCAAATCATAGACACAATGATAACAATACACAATATACAACTTACAATTCCATACATACGAGGCGTTTCGGAAAAAATAAGAAGGATAGGAAAACAATATAATATACGAACATCTTTCAAAACACAAAATACAATTATATCCATTTTATGACACACTAAACCAATTAATACAGAACCACAAACAAAAAATATAATATACCAAATACCATGTGAATGCCATAAATTTTACATTGGTTAAACATCTAGACCCTTAAATGTTAGAATTAAAGAACATAAAGATTATTTAAGAAAGGGAGGCACAGAATAAATTTAACAACACCAAAATTATAATCAAAGAAGCGATAGCCTCTAAAAGAAAAATAAAAGAGGCTTTTTTAATACAACCTAATAAAAATAAATGTATTGCTCATGCATCTGTAGATGTTAGTAATGTATGGCAATCGCTTCTTTGATTTTAAGAACATAACATAAATTAACATAACAAACGTAATAATTATAAACAAATTAAAAATAATCAGAAAGTTTGAGGCTTTTTGGTTTTACCTTATTAAGTAATTGTTATCAGGTAGTAATTGTTAATTTTGAAGTTTAACTTGGATATAATGTCATTTTAACAGAACGTCAACGGTTTTTGTAGACGTATCTGTTTTAAAAATACTAAACTGTTTTCGAATAGTTGCTTTTAAATATTTTAAATAGTTTTTTTCTTTATTCTTTGTATTTTTATTTTGCTTCCGACGACGCGCGACGGAAAGAGATAAACATTCCGAGAGGTTAAGCATTTTTTTTGTTCGTTAGGCAAATTTGTTTATCGGTAAACTTAACTGCTGACAAGTAGTTTCCGTTGGATTAACGCCAGCAGTGTTTACAAAAAATAACTTTTCTAATTTATAGATTTTCCTGCAGTGGCGATATACCCATATACAGGGTGTCCCACTTAAGATGGATACAAGCCAATATCTTGGTTGTTTGTTGAGCGATATTTTTCATTTTTGGCAGGAGGCTATATGGCTATAAGATGTATATTTTGCCCAGGGTAAGAAATGCGATACCTCATAGACGTACGTTTTAATGGGGTTTGATATTTTTCGAGTCAAGAGTACACAACTAGCCTTAGGACAGTATTTATTTCAAATCTGCTAAATTATATCGAATCCTCCTTACCTAAGATACTTAAGTTCTAATTTTTATAAATATTGATACAGGGTGTGTTATTGAAATAAGACATTTTTATTTTTATTATTATTTTTTTAAGTACTTACGACGCCACTGGGTAAACAACCGATTTATTATCAATAACCAGTTATAACCAATTATCAATTAATAATCGATTTAAGTTTTCAGATAGCTTCCATAATAATTAAGATACGATACGAAAAAAAAACTTTGTTTAGAACATATTTTTCAAAGTTAATAGTGATTGTTTTAAATATCTAACTACCATATTTGGATTTTTTAAAATATTCCTCAATAAAACGAATAAAAAAGAAAAGATTTCAGATTCCATTGAAAACTGGGTTTTTAAATTATTTTGTAACTCATTTTATTCATTTGTATTAGCAAACTTAAAAATCAATTTTTTAAAGTAAACAAAATAAATTGATAGTATTTAGTTTTTTTGTATTATATCTTAATTATTAATGACACACCCTGTATCAATATTTATAAAAATTGGAATTTAAGTATCTTAGGTAAGGAGGATTTAATATAATTTATCAGATTTGAAATAAATACTGTCGTAAGGGTAGTTTACTCTTGACTCGAAAAATATCAAGCCCCATTAAAACGTACGTCAATGAGGTATCGCATTTCTTACCCTGGGCAAAACGTACGTCTTATAGCCATACAGCTTTCTGCGAAAAAGATCGCTCAACAAACAACCAAGATATTGGCTTGTATCCATCTTAAGTGGGACACCCTGTATAATTTTTTGGAGAGATAAAAAATAACATTTTTCCATCATGTATCGATAATTGCCAGAAAAAAATTGATATTCTACATCCAAAAAAATGGTTTATGCCGGTAAAATAACAAAAATTCCTCCGGAAAGTACAGACAACATAAAATTGTGCCAATGCTCACGCCTGCCATTTGTATGTGTCTTTCGTACGAGATAAGGGTTTGCAGCACATTATCAGACCTCGAAGTAATTTACACCTAAAATTTCTGATATCTCTTTAAGTCACGTTCTGTCCTAATGGCGCCCTCATGGCCGCCACGACTAACTGCCAAATGCCGTCAAAAGCACGTCTCTATTATATATATTTACAAGGTGCAATATTAACATGCCGGCAGCATGTGCAAAAGTCGTAAATTAGTGAATATATACGACGGGAGAAAATTTGGCGACAAGTGGGCAATAGTATATTGTTTTATTAGAAGTAAAAATTATACTTTTTGTGACAAGGCTGTACCTTTGACGAGGCACAAAAAGTCAAATTTACTCCGAATAGAGCATGTTATTCTTTTCAAACGTCACAAATAATTTTTAAACAATTTCAAACGTTCCAAATAATATAAAAAGATTTAAAAGTAGGTAATACCTTGTATGCAATTATACAGGGTGGTCCGAACTGTATTCCGGAAACTTAGGGAGCATATTCTGCAGTTAAAAAGAAGTAAAAAACTTCTTATAAATGTATGTCCTAAAATGCTTAGTTTCGGAGATACAGGGTTTAGAAGTTTCATTTTTATTGCGATTTTTTCCAAATAATTTTTGAAATAAATATTTGGATGAAAATTGGTGTCTGATAGTTTTTTGACATAGGAAATTTGATTTTGATGTCATTATGACTCCTATTTGTAGAGGGCGCCACCTACATGTGTTTTAACTCTTTTGAAGAGTAATAACTTTTTGCCAGTATCTGTATAGAACTGTTGAGTGAAAAAATATACATTTTCGTAGCAATTCTTATTAAGAGATCTGTTTTACGTTAAAAACTTCGTAAATGTATATTGTTTTACTTAGTAGTTTTATACAGGTACAGACGAAAAGTTATTACTCTTCAAATCAGTTAAAAATATGTAGGTGGCGCCCTCTACAAGTAGGAGCCATATTGACATCAAAGTCGAATTTCTCATTTAAAAAAACTCCCAGACACCAAATTTTATCCAAATATTGATGTTGCTTCAGAAATTATTTGAAAAAAAGTGAAATAAAAATGAAACTTCTACACCCTGTATCTCCGAAACTAAACATTTTAGGACATACATTTATACAAACTTTTTACTTATTTTTATCTGCAGAATATGCTGCCGAAGTTTCCGGAATACAGTTCGGACCACCCTGTATATCGAGAAACTATGGTTACGCTCGTTGAATTTGACACTTTATGTCAGTTTAGTAATATATTTTCGTACTTTTATGCTTAGTCCATAGATAAAAGAAATAAATTTAGATTGGAAAGCCCGTCAAAATAGATATATAATTTTTTGGGTCGCGACCGTTGTACGCGATCTGGCGCTGCTATAGCGGTTGCTATGAACAACCGCCAAACAATAACAGAAATAATTTTCTCTTGTCAAAGTCAGAATCTTCAAAAATTATAAAATCTTTCAAAGTTTAAATCGCCCTCATTGAAAAAATACCGAAAACTAAAAAACTGTGTTGTGAACTATGAACTGCAAAAACAATCGTGGATCGTGGCATAAGGTGGGTTCCCAATGTCTCATAGGTATTTCACATATATGTACTTATGTAAAATAAAGTTTCTTGTATGCAACACACTGTATTTTATTTATAAAATTAAAAGAAAATAATAATGAATTTGAATAAATGATATTTGGCGACACAATTCCGGAAAAAGGCGAACCGATTTGAAATTATCAAAAGCTTTGGGTCGCGACCGTTACTAGAATAGCGTCAAATAGTGTTTACATTGTCCTTATGGGCACTTTCCAATCTAAACTTGTTTCATTTATCAATGGCTGATAAGATAAAAGTGCTTTATTTTTATGCCTAGGCGTTAAAATGACTTTTTTATATTGTCAATTACGTCGCAAAAATTAATACTTTTGTGACGTTTGAAAAAAACATATTTTCTATTTATCGTTCCATTATTATATTCGTTATTTTCTTTTTATATTTCAAATCCAAAATAAATGATTTTTTGTTAAAATTTTGAGAACCAATTTACGTTTTCTGAATTTTCTTTCTTGTAAATTTAATCTACTACCTATGTTGCCATATTATAAACAAATTATGGTTTTTAACTAAAAACTAAAAAAAATCAAAAAAAATTTTCAAAAAATTTAAAATTTTCAAAATTCTTTTTTCGCGAAAAAAACTTCTTAATCGTGTTTCTGTTTAAGACTCACCCTGTATAATGAGAAACTGGTTACATTCATTGAATTTGACACTTTATGGCAGTTTAGTAATATATTTTTGTACTTTTATGCTTAGTTAACGCCAATGACAAAAATTAATATTTTTGTGACAATTGATTATTGGATTTTTGATTATTTTAATACCTACTTCTATCAAGTCTCTTATACCGTGCTGGCAACTGTTACTTTTGGGTCGGCATTTACATGTGTGGAAGTAAATCGCATAGGGATCTTATTAAGTCGGAGTGAGAGAAATGCGACCGACCGATTTCCCTATCAAGTAACGTAAAATCACGATCGCAAACCGCTTATTTTTAAAATACTTTTTTTTCAAGAGATAACTAGATAAAATCATTAGACATGCTTCTGAACATCTGAAATGGTATTATAAGGATTTTTATAACGAGAAAACGTCAGTAATCGCGATAATTTAAAAACTCAACTTTTTAACACATAACAGGCCATAACTCAAGAACCACTTTAGATATTGAAACTTTTTTTTATTTTCAAGATCGGATATTTTACAATATGTCTACATAAGAAAAATTCGGCAAGGTTGCTTTTTTCCATTCAAAAATTTTAAATATTCCATCCATTTACTTTTAGTGCATAGCAATTTTCAGCAATCGTGTAACTTTTTTATTTATAATTAATAATATATTAAGAAATATATTATATTAATAATATTAAGAAAGTTTTTGAAAAAAAACTACAATCAATTATTTCTAATAGATTTCGAGATATTGATTTTTGAATTTAGAGTTCTAATAGCGCAATCACTGTCGAACACTAAGTCAATTTCAGTTATTTTTACCAAAAAATACAAGTGTTTCTAACTTGCACTTCAAAAATTTTAAGCTATAGGGAAAATTACAACGACTCGCTAATAAATAAAAATAAAAAATCACGAGACGTAACTAAATCCTGAAGCTGAACGCATGATGTACATCACTCCCTAGAACTTTAAGTACTGACAGAAGTACTGATTGGGTCGACCGGTCAACTGCGACAAATCTGCTATATCCCCTTCCACGTCTCTTAGCAATGTGTACAGCTTCTCGGTTTATTTCATACGTTTGGCAACGTGTTTACTGTTCTCTCTTTGTTCAGTACATTAACAACGCATTGTACTCTTCTTACATATGGAAATCTCGGCCCAAGACTAACCTTTGTCAGCCCTTAGTATACCTACCAATGACTAAAGAATCCAAGGACAAATAACACCCGAGAGGAAATTGTAACGATGACACCAAACAGTGCCGTGGCACATATTTTTCTTAACCTAGCTGTTTGAAGCAATATTTATATTTTTTGATAATTGTTTTGACTACGCCTATAGTGTATCATCCTAATTAATTACGAAAAAAACGTATTAAAATGTTAACAAAAGGTACAAAACTAGTATCGACGTATAGCACATATCAAGTACATATAGATGTTAATTGAAATTGAAGAATAATTATCGAATTCAATAAGAAAACGCTAAAAAGTTGGAGTGGACTGTTTATTTACCTATGAAACGTAACTCCTGGCTCTTTCTTATCGCTGCTGCTTTTACACTTAAAAGCTGAACAACTAATCACCATTGTAATAAAGTTTATAGAAAGTTTACTACACACAAACTATTAAAAATCGCTAAAATTGTCGCTGGTGACCAAATGATGACTCATTGTTTGCCACCAAAACAAAAAAAAGGTCACAAATTCTGCTGCAGCCCGTATAGGGGCGTTACATGTCCTTATATTCTTTAGTCATTGATACCTACTATCATACAAAATCTCATTTTCTTTATCTGAAAAAATAAAAGCGTTATACGTGTGAGCCACTTTCGAAAAACACTCATTATTAAAAAGTACCTACTCTGAAAAATCTGAACATCATAATTTAGACACAAATTGAATGGTTTAATGTGGTTTAATGTTGGAAGTTATTAAGATATTACAGGTAATATTGATTTTTAGAATGTATTTACTACGATAACTCATCATAAACTACGATAACTCTTCATAAACTCGTAGGAATTATTTATTGTTAATTAATTATTATATTATTAATTATTTTTAAATTCGATAAGGTTGTTTTTTCCATTCAAAAATTGTAAACAATCCATCCATTTACTTTTAGAGCATAGCAATTTTCAGCAATCGTGTAATTTTTTTATTGATAAAGATTTTCACATACTGTCTACAAAGAAAATACAGCAGAAATATTAACAAAGTTCTTGAAAAAACTACAATCTATTATTTCTAATAGATTTCGAGATATCGATTTTTAAATTCAGAGTTCTAATAGCGCGACCACTATCGAACACTCACTCAATTCCACTTATTTTTACCAAAAATGCAAGTATTTCTAGCTTGCACTTAAAAAAATTCAAGCTATAGGGAAAATTACAACGACTCGTTAATAAATAAACAAATTAAGTATCACGAGACGTAATTAAATCGTGAAGCTGAACGCATGATGTACACCTTTCCCTAGAACTTTAAGTACTGACAGAGGTATTGATTGGGTCAGAAGTGTCTAGTCCTAGCCGTCAACTATTAAGCTTGACCAATCAGGTTGGTTAGCGTGGTTATTTGGAGTGTGTTAATTCATTTGTGTTTGTCAAAAACTCTAACGTGATTGGTCGGGCTTAACAGTTGCCTGCTAGGGCTAGACACAAGTATTGGGTCGACCGGTCAACTGCGACAAATCTGCTATATCCCCTTCCACGTCTCTTAGCGATGTGCACAGTTTCTCGGTTTATTTCATACATTTGGCAACGTGTTTACTGTCCTCTCTTTGTTCAGTACATTATAAACGCATTGTACTCTTCTTACATACGGAAATCTCGACCCAAGACTAACCTTTGCCAGCCCTTAGTATATAGAAACCTCATTAATTATATTCAAGTAATTGTGTTATAGTATTTTCAGTAGTATTACTAATGCTTGTTAATAATTTAATTTAATTTTTTTGGCGTTCTATAAAACTGCGACATTTTTCTGCAATCGATATACAGCTTTTAATTTGTTTATCTTCTGATTTTTCTGATTTCTTTTGTGACACTAGCGAATATTTAGTTGTTGGTATTTGCCTGTAGTTTGCGTTGCCTATAACTACGACATTAAAACTCATAGACGTATTTCTGGTGTCGAAATATACCCCTTCAAAAAATATGTAAAAAAAAAATAATCCTATATATCTGGTTTATAGAATTTCTTTTAATGTTTTACCGATAAAAATATTTTCTTTCATAACATCTTTAGGTTTCATCTTTTAATTTCACTTCCCTTTCATCTTATCAACCAGTTTTTTCTCAATTCTGCCAAATTTCTCGTCTCCTGTGGCAGTGGCAAGTCGAAAACGTCGAAAAGTATTAGCGGGCCCATTAATTTCGCTCTGTGGATCGGTTTTCTCATCGAACGAACGCCGATTCCGCTTTATCTGCTTTGACCAGACGACGCTCGTGCCGCTTTTGCCACCATGTCAATTTCATTTTCGAAGGGTGGACGTTTTATAAAAGATTCTTTAGGAAACGCTTTACGAAAGCCTCTCTTATCGACAAATTTAAAAGAAAATATTTAGTTTCGATTAATTTTTCTGAGTGTCTTGACTAATTTTGTGGCTATTTTAGAATTAAATAAGGAATAAAACATTTATGTTTCATATCAACTAAATTTTTAGTTGCGTATTCGAGGGCGCGATTTTTAAATTTATTGTTGCCAACCATGGACATATTCGGCGCCGTGCTGACTAACTGAAATTTAAATTTCGCACTTGGGATTCAGGTGGTAGCTCTGCTGTAAAAAATGTCAAGTTGTCGCATTTATTTATTTACTTCTTGACATTGTCATTCGTTTTGACACTTTAGTTTTGTATTACGAGTTTTTGGTTTAAATAAATAGTGTTGTGATACTCAACCAAACAGCACTCAGGACATTCAAAAATCTCATTACTTTGTTGCCTGTTTACTTTTTGGTTGTCGTTGTTAACTAAGTTTACAATAATTGTTCTCTATTTCGTCCTATTGATTTTGCACTTTTTGCACTGATTTTGCATGCTTATGCCCTTTATGTTTTTATGGTGTGTGCTTGATGTTTTCATTGGTAGAGTCCTTTTGAGTTGTCTACCTGGTTTTCCCTTACCGTCTGCAAGCTCACCGTAAAGAAGTGATTTCAGTAGGCGGTTTTTCTTTCTTCTACAAAAAAGTTTAAAAAATTTCAAGGATTGCTGAGTTTTTTGGAAAAAACGAATGTTTTTGAAAATCAATTTTATTTTTTCCTGTCGTTACTTTTTAGAAGACCCAAAAAACTAATAATTGCACATTTTCATTGTCTTATTAGAGTTATCTGATAGTATTTTTAAATTTTCAAATTAAGTGATAATCTGTGAGATACAGAGGACAACTTAATTTTTGTTAAATAGGGACCTGCATTTTTTATTTCAGATTTTCAAAAAACTCGGTCTCCTGAGTACAATGATATGCCACACTATTTTTTTTTGTTTCGGGCATTTATTTCTATCGACGACTCTCAGATAGCTCTAATAAAGTGGCTATGAGAATGTTAATTAATTTTTTGATTTTCTAAAAAGTAACGTCAGGAAAAGAATAAAATTGATTTTCAAAAAAATTTGTTTTTCCCAAAAAACTCAGCAATCCTTAAAATTTTTAAAACTTTTTTGGTGGCATCTTGTTGAACATGAACATCTTAAAGCGCAACTCTGCCCCAATTTAACCAGGTTCGTATCTTTTACGGTTACCGAGATACCAATGCTCGTACCTCGAATTTGTAGCATCCTGTATATTGAGAAACTATGGTTAGGCTCGTTGAATTTGACACTTTACGTCAGTTTAATAATATATTTTCGTACTTTTATGCTTAGGCGTTAAAATGACTTTTTTATATTGTCAATCACGTCGCAAAAATTAATACTTTCGTGACGTTTGAAAACAAAACATATTTTTAACAAAGCGAAAATCTCAAATAGAATATCTGATATTGATCTTTTTCGGATACTGTAAAGAAAATTGTAGCAAAAAATAAAGCAGTAACTCTATATCATAACACAACATGTCAAAAGATAGCTACTTTACATATACGAAATTCTGCTTTAGTGTTTCCGTTATAATATCAAATAGGTATCCCCACATTTTTTTATGAAATTTTATTTCTGAATACAAATGCTTTTACAGAGCAAAGACAATGGGATTAGTTCTGGTTAGGTGACCTCGCCATGGAAGTTTTTGATAGAATAACTGAAAGCACGAGAAATGGGAAATATTGAAAAATATATTTTAACAGCTGATGTGGAAATATTGCCGACGGACATAAAAGGTTCTATCAATTTTTTTCCGTACGAAATTATATTTTTGTTGTTTGAAAATTTGGGCTATATGGCGGAGATTCATCCAAGTCTAAAATTGGAGAAAATATTAAGGAAAACCAATTTAGTATTGTAATAGAAATAGTAGTAAAAAATCAAAGAAACATTTTAAGAAAACATATAGTTTGTTTAAAAAGTAAATTATTATTTATTTTTGCAAATTTTGAAGTATAATTAGTGGAAAAGTTAAAAATTTAAAATTTGTTTTTTTTTCTACTAATTGAAAATAACTGCCACTAATTTTGACGTTCTAAATGCTTACATTAAAATTAAAGAAACAAACTTCTACGCTAATTGAAACCACTAATTTATTCTACTAATTTCGAGTTTTTGAATGAAGCTTAAGAAATTTAATTTCAATTTGCAACTAGAGTAAAGTACTCAGCTACTTGAAAACAAATTAGAATATACAGGGTTGTTCACCACATACGATACGGAGTATTGTAGCTAAACATTAGATTTTTACAAATTGTAAGTTTTGGGTTCATGAAGGACTATTAGAGCTACAATTTAATAATATTTTGACAAGATACAGAGTGTCCCAAATAAGTAAAAAATATTATATTTTTTTAAATAGTATACACCCTGTATATTATTATACTTTCCGATTCTACAAATGAAATAACGGTAAATTTGATTAAGGTTTATCAAGCCTTAAGTTGTGATAACTAAAGTTGTGTTATTTTATTTTGTCAAGGGTATCAAAGTTTTTAATACTCAATGTTTACTGAAGTTTATTTATTCATCAGATATTGTGTTGCAATAATAAACAAAATACTACCTTGTACAGAGTGTCTAAAAACTTATATTAAATAATTACTAGCTTTAAACAGCAATAGCTTGTTTAACGTAAATGGAACACCCTGTATATTTTACGAGAATCACATGCACAATTTAATTGTCAATAATTAATGTCAATTAAATGTTATACCATTTTTTACCTATCTCTTCAAGTTTTCGTAGAAAATGCATTTTTTTATAATTTAGACCTCATTTATCACTCATGGAATATTGACATTTCAAAGAGTACCAGGTACTAATATTGTCGATATAGTTCATTTATTTCATTAAAAAATAAAAAACTGTTTAAATATTTTTTGTAAGAGGACCAATTAATATGATCACACGTTGATTAATAATAATTGCTCCAAATACTAAAAAACTGAATTTTGTATGTGTATTAGACAGTGCGGTAAAAAGTAACACCTTATAAATTTTATTTAATGTTTTGACGAATGCTTATTTATAACAAGTTCATTTTCATAATTTATTATATTGATTTCTCGGTCAAATCCGTGTCGTATGTGGTGAACAACCCTGGATAACATTGATGTTCAGTGTTACATAGAGCAAATTCAAAAAAATAAATAATTATATTTTATATAATCAAATAAAAGGTCTGTATCTTTAAAAGTATGCTTTTTCGGACCAATGTTTTTTCGGATCCGAACTTTTTCAATTTTTTTTGATGATCTCCTGAAATTTTCCCGCGCATTTTTCAAACTTCCTATATTTGTAAATATAATAAATTATATTAATAATATTTACACAATATGCATCTCCTATTTAACATACATTTTAGAGGGTTGCAATAATGTAATCATATATGTGTCTGTCAGAAGCAGTGAAGCATAATATTTCCAAAAGCATATTGTATTTAATGTATATGTAGTTTCATAAGCAAAATATTATTAGATCACAGTGACATAACTCATTATAAACAGAAATAGAGAGTTGCGTTTATTTTATTTTCATAACTTACATTTGTAACTAATATGTTATGAAGTTACGAGGACTGTCTTTTATATTTTTCATATAGAGATAGAAGAAAACAGTAGATAATTCTTAAGCATTATTGTTTTTTGAAATATTCTTTACCAAGAGAAACGCATTTTTGTATCCGTTGGAACCAATTCTGAAAGCAGTTATTCCACTCACTTATTAATTAAATTATTCCACTCACACAAAATTGCGTTTTTGAAGGCGCTTACTGCCTCTTCTGAGGACTGGAACTTTTGACCACACAGTAATTATTCTTAATTTTTGGAAAACTAAAAAAGTCTTTAGGACTTAGGTCGGGATTGTATGGGGGATAGACCAACAATGGGCTATTTCACTATATTTTGGAATTCGCATAATTGAATAAAGCAATTAATTCTAGAATTTTCTGCTATCTCACTTTCGAGAAACTTGAAGTCGTTCTTAAGAAAATAAATAAAAACAAAAAAGCCTAGAATAAAAATCCGCACTTTATTTTTAATACGTCACACCTGGCATGAGTGGCATGTTGAAAAGCGGCAACACCGCCGCGCGCCGCGTCGGGCCACCAAAATCGTTGACCATTTCGGCGTCAACTTTAGGAAGGTTATCAGATGACGCCTTTTCGAATCCAGGTTCTGGTACGACCATGATGGAACAAATTATCAAAAAATAACAATTTAAAACTTAAAATTTGATTACAAGCTTTCACAAACGGAGTAAACAAAACATTTTACCTCAAATTTATTATTCAACATGCACGTCAAATCAAATCGTAATGTTGCCAGTGTTGGCTGGCGCACGAGCACGGTTTTGCAATGTGATTGGGCGTATTTTTCATACGTTATCAATTATTGGCACTTTAAAATGATTCCAAATTAAAACAATTTTGAGGGCCTATAAAAATTATTCAATGTCATGGAACTATTTTTTTTTGGATAAATATACTGAAAATAGTTTTCTATTTCAGGTTTTGTCCTTGAATTTGGTATTTTATTTTTTGTGAAGAGCCCATTTGGTGTTTTTTTGCTTTAAAAATTCAACTGTCTTTCGAGCACTGTGGGAACTTGCAGTGTCTTTGGTGGAGGATCATTCGTCGTTGAGGGTTGGTTTTTTGAAAGTCAGGCAACAATAAATAGATATGTACCAATCACCAGTAACAGTTCTTTAATCTGGCAAAGGACTTGTTGCTGTATGACCACCCACTCATACGATAAATGTTGCTATCATCTTTTTGGAAATATTTTGAGAACGGATAATTTTCGTCGGTTTTGGTTCATCTCGGAACACCCAAAAAGACGATTGACGGTTATTTTCAGGTTCATAATTGTTAATCCAGGATTCATCACCACTGACAATACTGTATATATTTTTTGAATTTCCTGCGTTAAACCGGTGTAGAGTTCTTTCTGTTCTTCCATCAACAGATGCAATATCCAACGAGAAACTATTTTTTTAGAGATATTTCATCATGTAAAATTTTTTGAATTGATGTCTTTGATATGCCTAATTATGCTTAATTCGATATGTGAGATGTCGATCTTCTTGGATCAGCTTTAGCCCACGGCCACACAGAAAGCGTTTTTTGCATTTTTAGCGTGATGCGTCTTTAGCGACTAAAACAAAATAACAGGATTATATAGGTGTGGCCCGACCAAAAGCGTGTAGCGTTCGGCTTGTCTCGCAAAAAACGCAAATGAAAACAAATCAGTTTGTTTTCTGTATACACATATACCAACCAACTTTAGAGGATCTCCAGCAAATAATAAATAAGATAGGGGACATGGGAAATCTTTTCGGTCTTAAAATCAACGCTGCCAAGATCAAACTTATGGTAATAGGACGCCAGCCTACAATCAACACCGCATTGACCGTGGATGGAAATATTATAGAGCGAGTTCCACGATTTAAATATCTGGGTGCCATGATCAATGAACGATGGGACTGCGATGAGGAAGTTAAACTTAGAACGAATTATGCAAAGTCAACATTTTTTAAACTTAAAAACTTCCTATTAGCACGCAGTCTCCCGCTAACACTTAGACTACGGGTAGTAAAATGCTACATCAAGTCTACATGCTACATCATTGTCTCTCAAGGCTAGAACCCTGAACCGCATCCAGACTTTCGAAATGTGGACTCTGTGGACTCTCCGGAGACTTTTACGTGTGCCATGGACCGCACATGCCACCAACGAAGAAGTTTTAAGAACTGCAGGCTATGAACGAGAAATGCTTAATATAGTTAAAGAAAGGAAAGTCTCATACCTCGGCCATATCCTTAGAGGAGACAAATATTACATTCCTAAGCTGATTCTACAAGGAAAAATAGAGGGACGGCGAGGCCCAGGAAGAAAACAACATTACTGGCTAAGAAACATACGGGATTGGTGTAACATCAGCGACGCAGCCACCATATTTCGAAGAGCTGAAAACGGCAGTCTACACATTGTATGAAGAGTATAGACAATCGCCAACGTGCGGCTAAGCACAAGGCACAGGAAGAAGAAGAAGATACACATATAAAGTAAAATTCGTAAAATAAATGGCAAATAATAATTATTATTTTTACACACACTACGGGCACTAGCAGTAGATTGTCTTTGTCGCCGAATAGATGCCCCGGCCCGTCCACAATTCAATCTCAGCATCTTTTATCTTAGTCTCTTCAACGCTAACAACGATTGATTGTTGAACGGACCGGGAATCCACGAGCTTGCGACGTTATTAATTGACATCTTGATAGAAACTGCAAACATGCCGCGTCTTTTGCGTGTTTTTAAATGACACAAATTGAAAAAACCGCTTAAAACGGTAAAATTGCAAAAAGCGCTTGAGATGCAAAAAACGCAAAACGCTAAAAACGCTTTCTGTGTGGCCTTGGGCTAAGACCAGCATCGACGTTTCCCTGGGTGACTGCCGTTGTTGGTGGACCTGTCCATGGATCGTCGCTAAGACTAATCCCTACACTAAATCCTCAATACAAATGAGAAATTGTCGACTGATATGGTGCTTCATTGCCCAAACAGAAACCAACTTGACAACGCATTCTTGTTGAGACAACTTTCTTCGAAAATTGAAAAAAAAATTATTGCGCAAACATTTTCTCGCCTTTATTCCATTTTTCGACTAACTCGTCAACTATAAAAATTCAGTTTAGGTACAGCTTTAAACAAAGCGGTCTAAAACTTTGGTGATTAAATTAACTAAAGATGATAGTTAATTTTGACATCTGATATGTGTTGACAGGCGCGTACTATTTTTCTATATACCAAATATAAAAGACAACATTCGTATAAATTTTACGAGCTTTAAAAAATTTAGTTTTTTTCTAATTAATGAATTCTTTTATTGTTTTTATTTGAAACCACAGAGTATTTTCTAGAATAATTCGTGCAATTTTGGACACTCTGTATTTCAAAAAAAGGCCAAAAAGTTTTTCTTACTTTTTGCTTATACCTTCTATTCGAGTCAAAAATTTCAGTATCAGTACTTGTCAAAAGCGTCCTGATTATACACATTTTAATTTGTTTTAAAAGTTTTATGAAGTTCCTCGGAAAACTTGGAGCCATTCTTTTCGAAATATCCTTTAAATTTAGATTTTCCCCCGAAAATTATGATTTGTTTTTAAATGAACAAATTTTCGAAAGGTTTTTTATAAGGAATTAAATTGTCCTTAGGCTTATTTACTTTCTTTCTGAAATACAGTATAATGTTAAACAAAGAGCACAATGAGGCCTATAAAAAAGTTTTAAAAGATTGAGTTACAAAATACTCAGAGTAAAGTAATGGAACAAGAAGATATTTAAAAGATTTGAACAGAATTTGTTGAAATAAAAAAAAATCTGAAAAGGCAATAAAATATAAAAATTGACTTTAAATGTACAAGGTGTTATTTTAAATATTGAACTTCAATTAAAGAACCTAAATGAATAAAAAATAGTCCGGTTAGTGAGCTAAAAAAACTAACTTATTTTTTTTTCTTACTTTATTTTAGACTCACCCTTAGGGTGAGCCAAAAAAACTAACCTATGGAATTTATGGGTTAAATTGAACCTAATAACCGTGAAAAAAATATCCCCGGAAGGCAGGATTTTTAGCTCAATTTTAAAAGGTGTCGGTGAACATTCAAAGTTTCCCATTTAAATAACACGTAAACAAATATTTTTTTATTAAAAGTGCCATACCTTTGAAACGGTTTACCATAAAACATTTTACATCGCGGTACATTTTACATACATTTCCCAAAAAATCTATCTGAGAGTAATTATCTGAGAGTAGTATATTTTTTTTTTGCTAAATATGAAAATTTTTAATCGGTAAACACTGAAACTGCATAATATTTTGATTTTTTTCACTTTTCAAAGCTTTCAAATATACGAATTGTTGAATTGAAAAAAAATACTCTGAGATATATTTTTTAGGAAATTTTGTGCTCTACAAGAATCCGCGATGTATTTTTTTTATCGTAAACCGTTTTAATGGTACTTTTAATGGAAAAATATTTTTTTATGTGTTATTTAAATGGGAAACCTTGAATGGTTCACCGACGCCTTTTTAAATTGAGCTAAAATTCCTGCCTTCTGGGGATATTTTTTTCTCGATTATTAGGTTCATTTTAACCCATAAATTCCGTTACTTAGTTTTTTTTTTGCTCACCCTAAGAGTGAGTCTAAAATAAAGTAAGAAAAAAATAAGTGCAAATATTGTTAGAGTTAGTATATTTGTATATACAGGGTGTGTCTTAAATAAGAGCAAATATTTTTAGGGCTGGTAGATCTCGATAAAAGAAATATATTTTCTCTTTACCATTTTTTAAATAATTCCAAAATAACCGAGTTATTAAAGTTTGAAATTTAAAAAAATATATTTATTTTTGATAATAAATAATAATAAAATTCAATTGACAGAGTATTATTTTTTATTTTTAAGATTTTTTTTTGTTTATTTAAATAAAAACAGTGTCAGAGAACTAAAACCCTTTCTATTTTCTTTCAACTTTAAAGACTTCGAACTAATAGTTGGTAATTCGGAGGCATTAGTTTGCCAATTTGGTAGACCCGCCTTATCTGAAACTTTAAATTATGCGGGCCGATCATGTCGTCGTAGTTGGCGACTTTAATCTCTTTTCCATAGTTGGAAAAGTTGTACGTAGGTTGGAATCCATTTAAAATGGTACAAGATGAGGAAGAGATAGAAAGAGAGAGTCTGTAATAGCTACACTTAATGAATAGTAATTATTAAATTGTCAAACAACGTTAGGGCCACTAATTTAAGACAATGATTAATTACGAGCGAATTTTTATACAGAGCGTCCCAGAAATAAGTGCAAGTATTCTAAGGGGTGGTAGATCTGGTCAAAAGAAACATATCTTTTCTTTTCCATTTTTAAAATAAAGTGATAATAAGAGAATTATTTAACTTTCAAAAATTAAAAAAATAATGGCAACATTTTGAGAGCTGCCGCGCCAGCAGCAATCGATA
This sequence comes from Sitophilus oryzae, assembly GCF_002938485.1. Taxonomy (NCBI): domain Eukaryota; kingdom Metazoa; phylum Arthropoda; class Insecta; order Coleoptera; family Curculionidae; genus Sitophilus; species Sitophilus oryzae. The sequence continues at coordinate 8,615,725 of NW_022145749.1, read as the reverse complement.
ATCAGCTGCAAATACCAAGCAATTTCCTGGATCTCAGCTTGTTGGAGCCTAGTATTTGGTGACACATCGACTAGAAATATTTAAAAACGACTTGGAAAATTCAGACTAAAAATAAAAAAATACTCAATATTAGAAAATGGATTCCGATAGATAGCAGATCTATGTAATTAGGTTAGAGCGTCGATTTTACCTAAAACCGCAACACTACATTTAATAACACTTCAATTTACGGCGATTCTTGAGAGGAGCAAAGATACATTCATATGCCATCGAATTATTTAGGATTATTATTTGAGAATTTAAATTCCTCTGTTTTTCTGTCTCACACTCTTGTTTTTGTGAATAAACACCAAAATAATCGATATTTCTATTTGAATAGAAATACACAGACGCTCACTTTTATCGCTCAGGCCGCCTTGCGCCTGCGCAATCTTGGTTTGTGCAGGTATATATATTTATGTATATTTTTGTATAATATTTGTATAATTTAAATTTTTTAATGTAATTTTGTATAAAACTAGACAAAGTCTAAAAAAGTAATACTAACTGCACAGTTAAACTGCACACACTGACCTGCACAGTCCACCTGTGTTAAAGAACTAGGAGTCTGTGGAGGCTGTTAGATACGTATGCAATATATGCTTTGAAATCTATCAATATATTTTTTCTTACCTTTCGTTGATAATCTAGAAGTTAGACCTGCAACAATAAAATAAAAATTAGATAATAAGCCAAATATTATACTTGATTATTGCATCAAGCAATAAGATGGACATAAATCATATTTTTGTATTTATTGCAGCAGGGATTCATAAATTCGGATTTTGGTCAATTAGGTCCATAAGTTACGTTTAAGCTGAAAGTCATAAATCTTTTTCGGACAGGAAAATATTGCTCGGTTTTCCATTGCGAACGACCCCAAGCAAGCTATTAAACAGATAATGAAGAAAGTGTAATAAATAATAAAGTAAAGAAAACTAGACTATTATTAATAAATTAACATTTTATATATGCACACGATAGATATTTTTACTAAAAATACCAAAATTAGCGAAAGAACAAAATGAATTCAATATAACAATAAATTATAAGACTAAATCAATAAGGACAGATAATTAGATGGACTGGGACCACTATTTATTCATACTGCCTTTATTTTTTTTATTTTGATACAGTTTCATAAACATCTGATTGCCTGTAATTTTATATTAATTACATCTATGTCCTGCTTAATGAAGCGTAATGTTAAGCGAATACAAGATTTACAACACAATTAAATAATGCACTTTTTATCTTATTTATGAAAATAAGTATACGGTATATTATATTTTTAGAACACTCATAACATTATAAATAAAATAAAATAAAATAATTATATACAGGATGTCCTATTGAGTAGAATCATTTGCTGATGATGCAAAAATGGTTAGCGAAACGTGCGTTTGATGTAAAATCTTAAATTAAGTTTCATCATTTATTTGTTTTTTAGGATACCCCGTATTCTATAAAGGAAATACAGATATTGGTGTATTGTGGTGATTTAGTATTTTATTTTGCTATTGTAACACCAAAGGTTCCAGTTTGAGTCATATTTGGGAAATATATTATATAGTATTTCAGGAACTAAGAAGGCTAGAACAAACATTTGTGTAGCATCTTTAGTGTCATAAAAAGTAGCACAGTGATGTGAAAACCGCATCTTTGTATCCCCACTCATAAACGAGAAACCCCACAAAGCACACGAAAATGGGATATCCTGTACTTGTATGTCAATGTGTTCGTAAAGCAAATATTTTAGGGATTAGCAGCGCCTCAAGAGCATTCTGGAAATTAAAAGACAGGGTTTTCTACAATCATGACTTGAGCACAAAAACAAAACTTGCAGTCTACCGGGCAATAATAATCCCTGCCATGTTATATGAAAGCAAAACCTGGGTGCCGATGCCGAACTGCCGACACATGAACGCATTAAACAAGTTTGCAACAGAGAGGCATTTTAGAGAACTCTTAAGAATCAAATGGTTCCACCATGTCTCGTATCGAATATATACCAAATATACTTTTGGTATATATACCAAACGTATCGGTCCTTGAGAAAGCTAGCTGCGAGAGCGTTGAAGTCATGGTAACAAAATCCAGCTTAAGATGGGCTGGTCACGTATGCAGAATGCAATAAAACCGCCTACCAAAACCCCTGCTTTACGGCGAGCTTCTAGATGGTAAGAGAAAACCGGATGGACAACTCAAAAGATACAAGGATATTTTCCATGAAAACTTAAAGGGGATAAACATGCAGAAGGAGTAGGAAAAAGCAGCGCACAATAGAATGCAACGGAGAAGAATAATTGTAAACTCAATTAATAACAAAAACCAAAAAGTAAAGAGGCAACAAAGTAATGAAATTTTTGAATGTCCGGAGTGTGGAATGGAGAATCATGAAAGAGAACGGCCTTGCGTAACCATCTTCTGATGCGTGTCAAATACTCGTCAGCGATGTATGTATGTAAAGGAAATATTAAGGCGTGCTAACAATATCTAAAATATATTTTCTAAAGTGTATGTTAGCATGAAGTCAATATATCCTTACCTAAAAAAATGCTTAAATCGGATATTCCGCATTTTTCTTTTCTACCTTAACAAAACCTCTTTTTTTCATGTTTCAAACATTTCCTGTATATATGTGTAAGTTTACAAAATATAGAGCCGTTACGACAATGTCAACAAATTCTAAGATACTCGTATAAGCCGCAGCCGCTACCGCTTCAAAGGCAAGATAAATATGTTTCGGTATTCCGTATGCCATACATTATGTCAACAATGAGGGGATTATTCTTTGAAATTCTTTTTTGTTGGTAGCGGTTTAGCATGCTCGCTGAATGTGAATATTTCAAAGCATGATTGGGATCCTTCAATAATCATTTACATGCCGACATTTTCGTAAAAAGGCAGGATACTTTTGAAATATTGGATATATAAAATATGTACGTAGTTCGGGTAAAAGGGATATTTATATTTTTACCTTTTAAGTGACTTTTGTTTGACTTTCTGTTTGCTTCGGGGTCGAAAAATAAATAATATATATTTGTTTTCTGTTTTTCTCCAAAGTGTTTAATAAAATAATAATAAAAAAATTGTGTGTGCATTATGTGCGCATATTTGAAGTGAAACTTCTTTCTAACAGCTATTGAATTGAAGGATTTACAGGATATATATTTTTTTTAATGCTTTTTATAAACTTCAAAAAATTAGAGTTAATGTAAAACCGTTTTAAATTTTTATTAAAAAACGATAATTCTATCACTTGGCCTGGCAGCTGTGGCCATTAAACCAAAATACTACTACATCTATATCTCTGACACTACTAACTGCTACTAACCAACAATTTGATTTGTGTGGTCTGTTTTTGTTTAAATGTTTTGTTCATTATTCATGTTGGGGATTTATTTTTAAATTAATGTTAATCGTTAGGCAAACTCATAGAATATGGATTTCTTTTGCATAATCATAAAATTGTCACTCTAAATTTTACATAACCAAATTGTCACTCTAAATCGCTGTCTGACAGATGTCACTTCTCTTGTCATTATTCAATTCATTATTCGAATTCTCAGAATGTTGTTTCAGTTTCATCATAAATTTCAATCACACTTGTTTATCTCCATCATTTACCGGATTAATAATACAGAAATTACAGTTCAATTACAAACAATTCATTATTTATCGTGATTTACAGTAATTTTATTAAATTATACGAATATTCTTGTTGATTATTGGTTTGAAATAAATATAACTTGTCCTCCGACACTACTAGGGCTACTAACTCTAAATTCTAATTCTGAGCAGGCAGATGAGCCAGATGACTTTACCTAGACCGTTATTCAGAAGTTACAAACCTATCGATGAAAATATGCATGAAAATTTACTTCCTAGCACTCAAGCTTGGTACAATATCAAGTTTATTATAGTAATTTTTCTTCAGTGTTGTCACAAGATTATTTTTCATCGGGATAGATTATCACGAGGCAGCGGGGTTAAATTGTTTTACAAAGGGCTAGATCTCCCCGAATGGGGTAACTGTGGCAACACTGCCGCTATGAATCTTTCTCTCGCGCGTCACGGCTTTCATTCAAGGCCGAGTGTCACAGCCTTGAATTTTTACTCCCAACGCGCGTAAAGAAGTTTTACTCGCAAAAATTGTTACAGGAGTCCTTATATGTCCAATATATATGTTGCGATTTATCATCGTATGTTACATTTCTATAACTCGCTGATTTGTTCCCGCATTGAGATACACACATTATAAAACTTTTCTAGCTAATATTGTCGGAATCTAGCCCCGTTTTTTTCACTAGGGTCGCTGTAGGTTCTAGGTGCTCTCTTTAGAGTAAAACAGCATAATAAAACGTCTATTTATTAAAAAAATATATAATAAATATAAATATTTATTAAATAAACAATAAAAAATATACGAATAACAATTTGAGAAATGCTAAGACAAAGTGTGCTGAAGAGTATACTTACAGTGTTTACAACATCTCGTAATTCTGGACTTTGAATCTCTCTGAGTGACCTATCAACTCTCTTTTATTTTCCTCTTCTAGTCGTCATCGGCGGGTACGTCGTTAACAGTTTATAGTATATTTCTTCTGCCGATACCTGCGACGAACTTCGCCTTGAATTTCTCACATTAAGTCGCTCTGATTTTAATTGTTTAATTAATCATGTTTATTACGAGAAACAGGTTTAGATCGACATTACATCATCGATTTCCTTGGGTTTACATCGAATTGACCAAAAATATATAAACCAAAGTTCGCCTAGATTTAAGCCTTCATAATATGAAATTAATAAAACCGCATATTATGGGCTGGCAATGGTTAGTTTTGGGTCGAGATTTCCGTATGTCAGAAGAGCACAATGCGTTTGTAATGTACTGAACAAAGAGAGAACAGTAAAAACGTTGCCATTGCTAAGAGACGTGGAAGAGGATACAGCAGATTCGTCGCGGTTGACCGGTCGACCGGTCGACCCAATCAGTTAAGATTATTAAGATTCTAGAGAAGGGTGTTCAGCTTCAGATCAGCTTTACGATTAAATTACGTCTCGTGATACTTTATTTGTTTATTTATTAACGAGCCGTTATAATTTTTAGTATAGCTTGTAAATTTTTAAGAGCAAGTTACTTGCACTTTTGGTTGCACAGTGGTCGCGTTATTAGAACTCGATACTAACTAATAAAAATCAATATCTCGAAATTCATTAGAAATAATGGATTGTGGTTTTTTCCAAAAACTGTCTTAATATTTCTGTTATATTTTCTTCGCAGACAGTATGTGAAAATCTTTACAAATAAAAAAGTTACACGATTCCCGGAATTTTCTGTGCCGTAAAGTAAATGGACGGTTTTTAAATTTTGAATGGGGAAAAAACAAGCCTACCGAATTTTTCTCATTTAAACATCTTGTAAAAGATCCGAACTTCAAAATAAAAAAAAGTTTAAAAATCTAAAGTGGTTCTTAAGTTATCGCGTGATATATGTTAAAAAGTTGAGTGTTAAATTATTGCGATTACTGACGTTTTCTCGTTATAAAAAATATGTACACCCAAACGACATCCTTATAATTCCATTTCAGACGCTCAGAAACATATCTAATGATTTTATCTAATTATTTTTTCGAAAAAAAGGCTTATATAAAAATAAGCGGTTTGGGATCGTGACTTTTTTTACTTGATAGGGAAAGGCGTATCGGAGAAATGTGGCAACGCTACAACAGCACACCGTCGCATTTCTCTCACTTCGACTAAATAAAATCCCTATGCAATTTAATTCCACACATGCTAATACCGATCCAAAAGTAAGAGTTGCCAGCAGGGTATAAATATGCCGCATAAAATCAGGGATTCCTATTATATTCCATTTTGTAATAACTTAACTGCAATGTTTTTTAAATTCTTTAAAACATAAATACTTAGGTAAACTTTTTTTCGCAAATTTTCTCCACTAAAGAAAATTTTAATGGTATGACGGAGATACAATATATCTAAAAAGAACATAAACATTTAAGCTCCCAAATGACATACTGCCACTAAAAGCTTCTCGTAGTTCTCCTCCACTAACTTATTGCAGTTGGCAGCTATCTTCAAGTGAAAGCGTTAGAGCTAGATTGAAGTTGCTAAGTGCCCGGTAAAAGCTCGCAGACCTGTTTAAGTAAACGAACAGCTAGATTGCTATGTATCGCAATATTAATAAACTAGACAAAATACTTTTTAGTTTCTATTGTTACATATTAAACTTTTGTTTTCATATTGTCAAAGCCTTCATATTTTTATTACAAGATTGTATTTAGCTTTATATTTAACTGGGTTTTTTTTGTACACTTGCTTCGGTAACTATGCAATATTATGATACTATGAAACTCGTCTAAAGTCGGAATCGGATGGTGGTCATAGGAACTTTTAATCAAAACAAGTTAAACCCACCTTGTTTAAGTTCATCTTTAATTTTCATAATTTGGGTGTATATGATTTAATTTATTAAAAAGTGTATTTATTTAGAGATTTATGTTTTTGAACAGATGTTCAAATACAAATAAGAAATCTGGTCTTTCAATCTGGAAATATCATTTTGACCAAAAATAGGTCTATTCATTGCTTTAGATTGCTAGTAAATATACAGGCTGAGTGTGCATTAGAAGTTTCTAGAGAACTACAACATCTAGATCGGAGATCTTTTGCATATCATTGTTTCGCAATAAAATCTATCAATTAAAAATATTTTCAATATGGCGGCATTTCCGGAAATACCGAAAGTTGACAAAACTTTTTTATTTTAAATGGGTACCCCCATTTTTTATTAGATACGTAAATTCTTTGTAAAATTTTATGTATTTTGATATCAAATACTCTATACCTAACGTTAACCCTTTTTGAGAAAAAAATATTTAAAATTTTTGGAGGAAAAAAACTGCCTGTTAAAAAAATGTGTATAGTCTAAACGTCAAATTTAGTGATTACCACAGCCACTGTGACATAAAGAGAAGGCATGTGGCTATCTATTTCAAAAATTAATTTGTTTGAATGTTATGTAATATTGGCCGTAGCTGTCACGGAATTGAGAGATTAAAACAATATCATAAATATTTTTTTCAAATGGAATCCCACTTTTTTATTTCACTAGTGAACAGATTTTTCAATTCGTTACTTTTTGATTATACATGTTCCTATACCTAAAATAAATCGTTTTTAAGTTATTTAACATATCGTTGTAAAGCGTAAATGTTTATTGATTTTTTCTAGCTTCCTTTGACATAAGTGTCAAACCATCAGACAGTTTATTTCCTTCTGCCAAAAAAAAAAAAATATTTGAATTTCGTATATTATAAATGCTGCTAAAACTTTATAAAGTGTATTTATAAAAATATATCTCGTATTTTAGTGATATCTATGATATGACCAGATATAGTTTTACATCGCTTGACGTTTAAAGTCATAGGCTACTGGTTAAAAACCATAAAAATATACGATTTAAAACTAAATCTTAAATAACTTAAAAACGATTTATTTTAGGTATACGAACATGTATAATCAAAAAGTAACGAATTAAAAACATTTTCACTAGTGTAATAAAATTTATTTTAAATAATTTTAAGCTATAAAAGGCAATAGCTCGTTTAATTTAAATTAAAAATAGAACAACCTAAATATTTTAAGTGAATCATATGCAAAAGTTATTGTCGATCTTTCTCAAATTGTATTATACTATTTCTTAACTACCTTTTCAAGTTTTCGTCGAAAATGCATTTTCTTGTAATTGTAGTTATTCATATATTCATATTTTGTTTATGGAATATTGACATTTTAGATTAAAAAAAAGCAACAAATTAGAAAATGTAAATATCGTCTAGACTTCGTCATTGTAGTAGTAACTTTGGTACTCAAGTGCGATTTCTGCGTTTTGTTTGTCACAAAACGCAGTCCCCATCATCAGGCAGACAAAAGTCTGCCTGATGATGGGGATAAAGTTGCATGTCTTATTATCTAAAACTGATATACCGGAACTCAAACGCAAAACAGCAAATTTTATATAAAAATTCTTGAAATATAAAATATCTCCAATGCTAGAAATTCTTTCCTCGACCTCATTATACTTTAATAACATGTCGAGTATTCAACTGCAACGGATTTTCGAGAAAATAGAATTAAGCAAATAAATGTCTCGCTACCCTTAACAAATATGGCGGTTAACGAGGCAAAAGCGCCCTAAGCCAACGGTCGGGGGCGCTGCGGCGCTCCATAATTATCAATTTCGGGAAGGATTTGTATTCTGCTCCCCTATTATTTCAAGTAGCTATCACTATATACAACGTCTAAGGTGTCGGGCTTAGGAAAATTGTCGAGCGACTTACGACAACAACGAGATCTTGTAAATAATTAATTCTAGAGGTAGATTTTGTTTTCGTCAAAACCTGACATTGACGTATATTTGTTTGGAAATGAACGTTTAATTCAATCCCGTTATAAACATAGAATGTAATAAAATGCCAAGTTTTGCAACTCAATACATAAAAATCAATATCATAATGTCAACTTTTGACGTTTTCGCATATGGTTTATTTGAAATTATAACTTGCGGTTGGTAACGAAAATTTGACTCGAAGTGTGTGGTATCAAATTATCGGTAAAAAAATGCTTTTTCCAAATGTGCTAATGAGCCACCCTCGTTCCATTTGAAAAAAATGAGATAATATGATTAAAAATATGATTTGAGCATTTTCTAACTGGCCAGGACAAGACACTAAAAACATCAAATCTATCGACTATCAAATCTATTTTTCCAAGGCTCCTTGATTATGAATTAGTGTTTTTAACATAGTCATGGCACTCTAGATTGTCAAAACATCATGTTGACATATGACATGTAATTCTATTCAAAATGTCATTTTCCATCGAATAAAGTAAAAAATACTGAGGGTGCCATTTAAAAATCAAAAGTTGTAGTCATTTCCAGTGAAACGGGAAGTGACCAAAGATAATTGAGTACGTCTTTCAATCCTAATTTATGTCATATACTAACATAGCAAATCTCGTTTATTTATCTGAAAAAATAAAAAAGTTATAGGGGGTGAGCCACTTTTGAGACGCACATACCGGGTGTTGTAACCTTGTTATAACCAATAACCTTGTACGGTAATCGCAAAACAATTTCCAATGCACGTGATCAACTTTGAGTGACAAGCGATTGCCAGATTGTGATAGATTTATGTGATGAATCTTAATGTAAAATTGGGAAACAATATATTATTTATTATATCATTTTTTAAAGATTTTATTTTTATTTTAATAATTAATATTTTAGTAATTAATCGAGTTTAGTAATTAATAATTATTTGTTTTATAGCTTATTTTACTTATTACATATTGGTAAAAACTAGTCCATTATGAAGATTATTCTAAGCGGTATTATGGGTTATATATTTATTTATTTATTATTATTATTCTGTTTTTGCGATTACTGTATTCAAAAACTTTGTTAAAAAAATTGATATCTAATGAAATACTTATCAACATTATTTATAGTGACCGTATTATCCTACTATCCTTACTAATATTATAAAAGCGAAAGTTTGTTTGTATGTATGGATGTTTGTTACTCTTTCACGCAAAACTTTACAATAATATAGCTTATATTTAGGCTATAATTTCTATAGATATTGTGTGAATTGTCTAAAATATAACGATAAGTCAAGTGTCACGTAAGTAGGAAAAAATTCTGCCATTTGGGAGCTATTCTGGCGTGCGCTGCTAAAACCAATAGACAAAAGCAATCATTTGGACAAAAGAAATATTTTAATATATATGTCAGATCTGTCATGCACGGGTTAATTCACGGTCAACAGTACATACAGTACATAAGCCAGACGCATAGTGCTGAATCAAATCTAATCTACCGTGGAGTTAAAAATGACGTCAGCTGTTTGGAGAAAAAGATGGTCCATAGTGACTGTTCATATATGTATATGGCGAATGTCCTCGATCGTCATTTCTAAGCCACCTCGACGATGCTAAAAAATTGAATATACACTAGAGGTTTTATAAAAGAAAAAAAAAGACTAAAAATAAAGTTGTAGGTTGTAAATTGTATGGGATTGGAGAAGTGAATTACCTTACAGATCTATTGAGTCCTCTCCTTTCTTGAGCTATAACTCATCATACAGTCTCAGGACTTTGGCAAAAATCAATATTTGAGACGATTTTAGAGAGTTCTCCATCTCCGATATGACTGGTACCTAAGTGTATGGCACGAATGGTTTTTATCCCAGCGCACTCAGTGATGAGGTGTTCTGGTGTTTTCCCATTTTCCCCACAGAATCTCCATTCGCCGTTGTTCATTAGCTTCAATCTACTGAGCTGTTTGTTGAGGAGACACTGTCCTGTTAAAAATCCTGTAACAATCGGAAGATTGTTCTTGTTTAAATTTCTTCGAGTGTCTTAGGCCGTTGGGGATATAGGTTACGTATGGAGTATTCCAGGTTTTTGAGTTCCGCTTTAAGTTGGTTTCCACTTGGGAAGCAGAACGGTTCTGGTCCAATCTGTCTGGTCCGCTTCTTTCCTAGCTAGATAGTTTCCTTTTTTCCTACCTTCTATCCCTTGGTGGACTGGTACTCAGTGTAGGAGGACTTTATTTTTTTCGCCTAATCTAAATAAAGTTAATCTGTAATCACTTTATTCGTAATATTAACATTTTCTTTCCAGTTATAATTACCTAAACTCTGTTTTTTTCTCAGGTAAGATTTCGACAGACGACGACAGATAAAATGCAGATGACGTCCATACCAATCCATTTATTTAACTAAAAAAAAGTTTATAATATTTTTTAAGTTACCTATGGATGTATTATATATAAATCCGTCATGGCGTTATCTCTTGTTGTTTTTAACTAGTCTTATTTGTTTATTTCAAAAATTACAGATCATATTTCAATATTATTGGTTTAACGAAACGATGAAAGAGAAACGGACGCCGCGCCGATGCGTATGAACTCGACCAAAGCCATCTAACGACAAGCCGTGAAGTTAAAAAGGCAACGTCGCATATTTCAATTTAAGTGGTCCGGGATAACTTAACCTAACTTTTGTTTTCATGTTTCATGGTGGCGATCGACAAAATATGAGAAAATAAAGTTTACTAAACAAAGCGGAAAGCGGTTTGGCTTTGAAAGAAAAAAAAAACTACACAAAACGGTTTCCACAGATAGCTTTGATAAAAATAGTTTTTAAATAGATTGTTATAGGAGAAATGAATAAAAAAGAGACCACACAAGAATTACAAAAAAACATATTTTATTTTTATTATATACATATTCCAATAATAAATTATTATTACTGGATACAAAATACTTAAAATAACTATTATCTACCTAGTACATTACAACAATTTAGGTACGTAAGTACCTAACCTACGAGGGGTGAATCACCTTGGAATTTTGTATTTAATACCTAGGCGAAAATAAATAGTATATTTAGTGGTGTTAATGACTATTGTGAATCGGTAATTATTGATTTTATAAAAAACGATAATTTACTATAAGTAGGTACAATATTTTAAAAGTGAAATCAACTGTAGAATACTTAAATTTTCAGAATCCTGATACAAATTTATAGCTTTTTGAACATTTGCGTATACTTTGTCTACATAGTACTCACATTCTTTCGGTTGGTTTGTTTTCCAGGTGAAAACCTGTATCTAGCAAGTAGATTGTCCAATTGTGACCATCGGCTCAGTTTCTTGTCCTCAGGTAGAATCCATCTCAGCTCACATACTGTTAGTACACAGTTTCCTATAAACACTTGTACAGTAAATGTACTGTCAATAACGATACTCGACACAACATTAACACTATCTTCACTGTCTAAGTCATCAATACACACATTCAGCAGAAAAAAATAAACTTTCCCATCCTTAACTTTAAAATTCCACAGTCCCAAACACACTTTTGACTCAAAAGTTTCAAGAAATTCATCAAAAGTATTTATTTTGTCACTTTTCAAGAAATTTTCTGTTTCCTGTTGATATTTTCCTAAATTTCTCTTCCTTCTTGTTTCAGGGTCAGCTCGAGAAGTTGTTAGAGGTTTTGACAAGTATTTGGGTTGATTAGGAAAAATGTGCGGCACTGCACATTCACATAATCTTGGCCTTTTGAGTGGGAATTCGCCCAAAACCCCTTCTTTATTTTTATAGGTTTCAACTCTTATTATCTCGGATTTTTCAAAATGTTTCTCGCAAACTACAGAACTATTGGAGAATTTAAAATTGTCCCTATGGATTGACCGGATCCATTCATGTCGAATATGTTGCTCTTTTGGAAAAGAAAATGTGGTTTTCATTCCTTCATGTTTCAAAGCACTGGCATAATTTGAGGTACAGCCAGGAACGCAGCAATGTCTAGGCATTTAAAATTAATCATATTTTTATCAAATATGAATAACGAACACTTTTTATGAAGCAAGATTACAGAATACAAAATGTTTGAATTATTCAACCAACTCACCTCGAGTTTTTACGTGGTTTTTACTTGTTTACACCTCGTAATTTGGGGAAAATCGATAAGAATCTAACCACAGAATTCGTAACCAGCGGACTAAACAACATGTTGCCGGATTGCGTACTTCACGGCTTGTCGTTAGACAATATAGATGGCTGTGACTCGACTTAAGATCTTTGAGAGTTGTCAAACTCTTGCTAAATTATAGGTTATAATTTTGTGTCAAATTATGTCAAATAGAAATGATAAATATTTTGCATTTGCATTTTGGACTGTGTTATTATGTGTGTTTCGTGTTTTTTTTAAATTAAGTGGAGGAAAACTCAAAGGGAAAATTAAGTGTTCACCCAGATCATAGCTTACAGTTAATATTCGGTGCCCAGAGACAGTTTGCCAGAGATTATGGCGAGAGAGTTGTATTAACCACAAATAAAGTTTGTATACTATCTTGTATATGATACCAAAAACTGGAGTATCTGTAAAATAGCAGCACACGATAGGTAAATAATAATCATATTGAATAATTATATTTATACATGTAACAATAAATGCAGGAAGTTGCTTGAGCTTGAAACACGGCTTGAAAGCAGGAAATCTTGTTTATATATTTTTTTGTTATGTGGTGTTTTTTAAAATACACCCTTGCTTGTTTTGTACTAACACATACTGTAATTATTTTTAATAAAATAACTCTATTAGATTTTCTCAATTTTATACAGTTTTTTCACAGTATTTTGAAGTATCACTTGTAACTAAAATTTTAAATATATTAATTTTCTGCTATGCGTTCCAATTGTAGCAACTTATGAAAAAAAAATAATATAAACTACTTTGAAAATAAACTGACAGACACATCTATCACTGTCAAGGATCTTGTCGTTGGACAGACTATAAATACTATTTTATACAGACAAGAAAAAAAAACAGACAGCAGGCTCTGTGTTACCTGACTTCTATTTGAAAATTCCTGTGCCGTCTTCGCCACGACAACGAACAAAACAACTTTTCCGAGGAAACGGTAAAGTTGTGCTGATCGAGTTTAAGTTAAAATTAAACTTTTAACTAGTTAGACTACGACTTGGGTAGTTTCTTACTGTGGCCGGTCCGTCGCGTCGCACCCTAATTAAGGAGAGGGTCGCTAGGGCCGGTGTCACTGTTCCGGCTCGAACTTAGCTCGTTAACGGATCAACTTCCGACGATTCACGATTGTTTCGCCTTTTAATTCTTCACCAGAAACTCGATCAGTTGTATCGATTCGGTTTAATTTAAAGACTTTCTAAATAAATATTAGCAATTCAATAAAACACGCTGTTAGATGTTTCAAGTTTAATGAGCTTGTTAAGCCTTTTTCAAGAGTTTCTAAAAACTAATCATCGTTTAACTCCCGTGTAATGAAAGTTATTTGCTATGGGAGTGGGTTTAAGGAGTTTACAACAGGGGCAATAAAAAGTATGGAAAGGTGTAGTCTTCAAATGATGCTGTTTTGGAATTTATGAATTTATACGAAAATGAGCCCTTCATATGGATGGCCAAACATAGGGAACATAAAAATCATATTGCAGTGTACAGTAAAATAACTTAAAAAGATAAGAGAATCACTAGCAACGACAATTTCGGGACGACCGATATTCATCTATGCGACTATACTGTTTACTTGCCAAGAATTTAAACAATGTTTGTGCTGGCGTCTAGTTGAAATGAACACGTCGTGTGAGCCATCAGTAATGGCGTACTTGCCGAGTAGACGAGTCGTGAGAGTGCGCCTTTACTTTAGTAGTATTCCGTAGTTTTTTTTTTGTATTGAGTCTAAAATTGGGGGAAGTGAAATATCGGTGTCAAAATTAAGAATTTTATGTGACACTTCAAAAGTCGAAGTAAAAAAAGTAGCCGTGGTATTATTGCGACGTGTAGTGATGAACAAATGCAAAACCAAATCCAAAAGACTCTTTTGGTTTTGGTCTTGCGCAAGACTCTTACAAGATTTGCATTTTTTAATAGATTTTTACTAGATGCACTTCTACATAGAATATTTAAATAAATAGTATTTTTTGTAATTTAATAAAATTTTAAAGAAAGAAATTACTGCAATATTTGTCTGATGAAAATTTATATTTTTCAATATATTTATTCAATCAGCATTTTTTTCTTTAGAATTTTATGCAATAATCTGGAATGCCCTATTTGTATTAAATTAAAACAATAATTTTGAACAAAGAAGTAATTTTTACATCATATAAAAAAATGCAAGACCGCAATAGTCTTGCATGCTTGGTCTTGCGAAAATCTTGCACTAGTCTGTCTTGGACATTCTGTGCAAGACGAAGACCAGTTTTGCCCATCTCTAGTGATGTGCATTTGTCAAATATTTAGATGATGTGCACACCAACTATTATTGATTTTCTTATACGTAATATGTTTTAAAGATGGAAAAAACAAAAGACTCGTTTTGTTAGCTTTTATTCATATCATCACGTATCTGCAGACAGGGGCGATACAAGAATATATTTTAAGGTGGGTATATAATATGCTTTTTAGGGCGCCATTTTTAACCCAAAAGAATAATATTTAACTTATAGATCTTAGAGGAGGCTGGTCTCCATGGCACCCCCTCTATATCCGCAACTGTCCGCAGATGTATTGATTTATAAACGTCTATCTCAGGATATTTGACAGATGAAATAAAGTTCCTTTTCGCAATTCGTGGCAACCCATTGTCCATCGTGAACCTTGAAACCGTATTTTTCCAGACATAAATTGGAACTTGCGGTAGCTTTACCAGGGTGTGTTGACATGGCCTTATAGCCCGGCGATGATGTGGTAGTCTGAGATTCTCCGTACCAGTGAGTGTAGTTAAAGGATTCACCTGTTTCTAGCCACATCCAGCGTGGTATGAATTCTTTGTCGATTTGGTAAAAACCACCTAGCCAATGAACTGAAAGAAAAAATTGACCTCTATGTATAAGATTTACCAAAAAAAAATGTTTTAGCAAAACAAAAAAATATATATTACAGTATTTTTATGTTACAGTAAAAGTCGAAAATTAGTGAAGATTAATAATTACTAGTAAACGCCCACATTCATGATTTGCTACATACACTACGGCAGTAAAAGTTCAATAACTAATTTTGAAACAAGAGATATTCAATTTTAAAATCAAAACAAGGCAATCAAAATTTATTTGTTCAACTTCGTGTCGATTAACAGTCAGTTACTAGATATAGCAGCAAAACGCTTTATGCTTTTTGAGGTTAAAGTATAAAGGCAAATATTTTGACTTTGGTGCTTCTGTTTTGTTATCGTTTTCTTGTAATCTTAAGATGATTCAATGTTGACAAATTTCTTTAGAATATGACATACACTGGTCCAGTGCGTAATTCTTAGCATTTATTGAATTTCCGGCCTTCACTGTAACATATACACGATGTTTCATATAAGAAAAGGTATCACAGTAAAAAATATTTATATAAAATTATCATAAATATCATTTGTAATATATTGACTTGTATATCAACGTAACAATTATTAGAAAGAATAGCGTCCGTGAAATGTGTTAACTGCTAACTCCATTATTAGATTTTAGAGGAGATAAACGAAACGGCACAAAAAATATGTACACATGTAGCAAGTATGTTCATGTTAAAGAGATAACAATAATATTTGTTGGAAAACAATAAAACTCAATATTTCGTTAAAAATTTACTTATTAAACGTATTATTTAATTAAAATCAAAAATGGAATTAGCAGGTTAAGGCGCGATTCTCATTATAACGTCCCGCCACTGTCACGTCGAGACACAAGCGCGGCGCCGGCGCCGCCGCCTCACGGTGGGGTATTAGCATGAAAAAGGTGATCGAAATTCGAAAAAGCAAATGTGTTTAAGATTTCCCAAAAAAAGATAAATGATAAGTTAAATCATCTCTGCCATGAATGGCGTTGCTATGGCTGTGTTTAGTTGCATTCATTTGTTTCAACGAAACGTCAAAGTTGTTACTTCTCACAGATAAGAGGTAAATGGCTAAATTTTATGTTTAAAATTATAAATTGTTGTTGTTCTTGTGCTCTTTCTCTATTTATATTATCGTTTTGATTGAAAATGGCTCAGCAAGCTGCAGGTATGTATTCTGCAAAAACGTATTATTTATTTTGATATTCTCTATGCTAACGATTTTTTTTGCAACTAAAAGTTAGGCGTTCAGAAAATTTGATTAAATTTGTGACATTTTTATTATACTTAGAGATTTAGTTACGCATTTCGAAGAATTCAGCATATTGTCTATATACGTTTTACTTAGTAAACATTGGGCTTTCACACAGTAAAATAAAATACTGCGACTTTTTGCGATTTTGCTGATAAAATGAGAAAAACATTCTTGGTTTCCTCTAATTTGCCAATCAGTGATATACTAATGCGAGGTGTAAACCGCGATGGCATTGTTGTGTACAAAGCGATCGCATTAGTGCCATTAGCAGTATAGCACAATTTGGCATTAGTAGCGACTTTAGTGCTATGGGCATTGCTCGCGGATCAGTCGTAGCATTAGTAGTAGTAGTTGCGATATTACTACTGGCACTGACTGCTACTAGGCTGATTACTACTGGAAACACTGGAATAGTGATTTTTCTTTCTTTTTTTAGAATCGACGAATTATCCTTTATTTTGTTCATAGTATTTCCTCTTTAATTGAAAATAGCAATAATTTATATAAGGTCTACATAAAAAAATTTCGATCAACTATCAGTGTCAAATACCCCACTGTGCGCCGGCTAGCTACCGGCCACCACGGGAAATATTCTTTAAACTCTCTATTCTATTCCTATTATTACTATTCTATTCCTACCTATTCTCGTCAACTACCGAGCGCTCGTCATCAGACTTCGCCTTTCCGTCCAACATGCGGGCATCGTCGAGCTTTCATAGAAAGTGTCCATCAACAACATACTAGGGTCGGCATTTCTGGTCTTGGGTGCCGATTTTCGTGTGCACGAAGAGTACGGTAAACACGCTTAGTAAAATAAGATGTACTGAATAAAGACAGAAGACAAGTATTTTCCCAAGCGCATGGAATCTGGCGTCAGATCAAGTGATTATGTAATAAATACTTCGTATTTTTGCTCTCTCCGACTTACTAGATTGCCATAACGATTCACACCTCTACATGTAAACGCCGACCCAAAGTTTTGCTTGCCAGCATAGTATAGACGAGCGCTCATTCTCGTCGCCGAATTCCAACTTTCCCGTCTACACTGGGCCCGAATTTTGTAACTTGGAAAACGCTAAGCTCGTTTAGACGCTCAGCATATATGACGTTAATTTTCGCTTAGCGTGCACTTAACTACCAATTTCGGTAATCTCATCTGACGCGCTTAGCGTATTTACCCATTGCGCTAAGTAATTTGAAAACGGCTACCTTAAAGGATAGTTTTGCTTGTCAAACTGTCAGTATACTTAGAAAAATCACAACGTTTTTGTGCATTCTCTTGCTCTTTAGTGAAAACTACTTCTTCTATAAATATTGCCAATAATAATATAATATTTATATTATATTATTATAATAACAATATAATCCAAATATATATTTATAGTTTTATTATAGGTAACAATATAATCCAAAACATCGAAAAAGCGTTTTCTACATTTTCCTCGTATAATAAGAATAATGACGTATCCATAAAAAATTAGGTTGACATAATTCAACAATAGGTTATGAAATTCACGTAACATTGACATTTTTCATTGTTACATCCATCAGTTATCAACTTTTGACTATTGGCTACATTAGAAATTGTGATGATACCAATATGTGCTCAACGCGTATCAAGAAAACGATTCGAACGGCCACGAGAATACCAAAATCGACTGCTCGGCGTCCCGCTAAACGTTACGTATAGTATATTTATATTAGACCTAAAATAGCCCAATAGAAGAAAACATTTATAAACTTTTGATAGGTTGAGATTAGACGCACCAAAAGGAGACTTTTCAAAATCAAAATAGTTCTTAACTTTAAAGTGTGAGCTTCACCCCTAAAAACCACCCCCTAATACGCCCTTCGATGGTTTTTCGCTTTTTTCTCAGAACGCGTTGGTCCCACAAAAAAAATTATACTATTAATATTCCTTATAAAATTTGCTACAAAAAGGTTCTATTCATTATTTATATTTATCCAATGCATTTCGAGCAATAACCGTTTGAAAAATGGAGTACAAAAAAAATACAGGTCGCCTTTCAAATTATAATAATAATAATAATAATATGTCTTTTTTTTAATAATCCTCGGCGAAGTTCAGTAAATAACTGCTTAGTTAACCGAGTACCATTACAGTGTAACCTAACAAATAATATCAATATCTACTATCTTATCTTAAATTAATATATCAAATGTATAAATATAATAGCAAAAAAAAAACAATGAAAAATACAAAAAAATATAAGAAATATAAAGTATTAACGAAACTATTAGTGTAACACATAGAGCACACATAGAGAACAATTAATACTTATAAGTACATTATGCAATAACATAAGGCAACAGGCATGTATTGGTGTTGATGAGTGCCAAGGAGAGGCATAGTTGGTCTCCCAAGGTATTTAACGTGCTAAATATACACGCAACAGATATAATACTGTATAATATAAACAAAAACATTGCCTATTCCACTAAACTAACATTCATACTTTCATCTACATATTGTCATCGTCTATAGTTTCTAGAATGTGTTCAGTATTCGAACAACTTTGCCCACGACAGGTTCCGCACATAGTTGTACATTTCATGCCGGCTTTAATGCAACTGCATTTTTTTACACAATCTTGTTTGCAGTTGCACGTTATTAATGACATAATTGAAGCAGGGGCGGGCGATTCTGTTGTACATAAAGGTGATAGGGTGTTGTTGATTTTCTTCCAGCCCCACTGGTCGGGTTTTATAGGTTGTTCTTGCCATATTTGTACTTGAATATATGTTCTCCGGGAATGTTGCCTAGCAGCAGCAGATGTGGAAGGCAATTTTGATAAAAGTGCCGTGCTGTTTGCTTGACCAACTAACTTATTGAAACAAGCGTATATTTGCTCACTAAGGCTCCCTTCAGATGATTGAAGTTTGTATAGTTTCAGTATAAACCAGCTTTTTCAATTTCTTCAGGTGTTGACTTTGCGTTGTTAAAAATATCGACGATACTATCAAGGTCTTTTTGTGTTGTTTTCGTTCTCCAAAAAATCCTGATGTTGTGTCACACCCGCTAATAGCGTGAATAAATAAAATTGATTTTTTTAGATTACGTTTAATACTGGATGATTGCAAGTCTCTCAAACTATACATTCGTTGTTTCACATTACCTATGGCTTCTTTCAGAAAAAGAATGTCTTTTTCATCGGGGGAAAGTGCTGCTAATAAAACAAAAAGATCGACATCTTGTCCAACGACTAAAACTTGTTCATTTTTCTTAGATATTTTGATGGCAGTGTACGAATAATTTGAACATCAGCATCATCTATTGCAAATGATGTGCTAATATTCTCTGTTTAGGTGTATTGCAAGCTGCGAAATTAGTCGTTCTTTATTTTTAATATTGCCTAGGAATTTGCCTTTCTGTTCGACCAATAAGGGAATTGCTATCAAAAACAATGTCACGACTCGAATGCTTCAGCAATGGCAAATAAATTTTTATATCTATTGAAAATTAAAGATAGCAAATTTTACAATAATATATCACTTAAATTACTCAAAAAAATATACCAATTTTGTTACCATTGGACTAATGGTTTTCGAGAAAAACGAGAAAAACCACCGCAGTGCGTATTGGGGGGTCGTTTTTGGGGGTGAAGCTCACACTTTACAGTTAGGAACTCTTTTGATTTTAAAAAGTCTCCTTTTAGTACTTATAACCTCAACATATCAAAACTTTATAATTTTTTTTTCTAAATATACTAATATCAACGTACTAGTAACGTTTTTATGTCGAAGTTCCAGAATTCGTGTCCTAATCAGATATCGGCGACGAGTGCTCAGAAATCGCCAAATGCCGCATGTGCGGTCGCGGCATAGTCCACATCTTAATTATATTTTTTCACAACAGTATACGTAAAAAAATATTGCATATCTTAAGTTGTTAATATTAAATATCACGATTAGTATTAAGATGTGATATTATTACATACGTGTTTTACAGTGTACCACAGGGCTTCAATAAACAAGAGGAGATGATTATATTAAACAAAAGTTGCGCCTTGCTTAACCCTGTTGGGGCTACTTTAAATTATGTAATTTTAGCAAAAATATAAAAATGCAATTTTTCAATTTTTTGTCGATAAAGATAACCTACCGGTGTCCTCAAGTCCATTAGCTTTTATTTCTTGAGCAAGAATGGTTGTTTCGCGTTCATTTTTCTCAGTTGCCAATGTCCAACCGAATCTTTTACAAGCCGCATAGGATTGAAAAAAATCAAGCTAAAATTATAAGAAAATATGTATAATTTACACTATAACCCATACCTATCTTTACCAGTGCCACTGAATATACGTAATTTTCACCCAAAGCTAGAAAGTTTTCGGGCAATTTTGAAGATAAAACTGTAGTTAAAGTAATAACAAAAATGAAGGATATTTGGAACATTCTGATTCGATTTCATAAACTGTTTAATAAGAAAAGTGTATAAGGTACTCGATTAAAAAAGCAACATATTTGTACCCGTGAGTATCTAATCACTTAAAGATAAGTGTTAAAAACTATAAATAAAATAAATAAATTGTTGCACAGCCCATCATTTGATTGCTTTTTATCTAATAAATTTGAAACTCAAAATATAATTCATAAGAAAAGTACCACTAGGCATTTTAAGGTGTGAATTTCTGCCCTATACCGGGTGCGTCTCAAAAGTGGCTCCCCTCTATAACTTTTTTATTTTTTCAAATAAAGAAACGAGATTTGGTATGTTAGTATATGACATAAATTAGGATTGATTGGCGTATTCAATTGTTTTTGGTCACTTCCTGTTTCACCGGATATGACTACAACTTTTGATTTTTAAATGGCACCTTCGGTATATTTCCACTTTATTTGACAGAAAATGACATGTATCGATTATTTCTATTCTAAATATCTTGAGAACGGTTGCTCGTAGCGATTTTTACCAAGAGACGTTTTTAAGGTAAAAAAATATCGAAAATGTAGATTTTTTCTCTCAGTAGTGTAATACAGATACGGATGAAAAGTTATTACTCTTCAGAACAGTTAAAAAACATCTAGGACTTCAATTTTCAGTGAAATATTGACATTAGTACAGGAATTACTTGGAAACAATCTAAATATAAATAAAAATTTCTACACCCTGTGTCTCCGAAACTAACAGCGCTTTCAAATGGAGCAGACCGTCCGCAACTTTGGGCAAGTACCATGAGCTTATAATATGAACAATTTCACATGGGTCGCGTATGCTCCGTCCGGATGAGCTATCTTGAAATAAGTCTGCTCCGTCTGAAAGCGCTGTAAGTATTTTAGGACATAAGTTTATACGAACTTTTTTACTTATTTTTACCTGTAGAATATATTGCCGAAGTTTCTCGAATTCAATTAGAATCACTTTGTATCTTAGTAAGCCATCAATAATTGATGTATGCAACACATCAGAGGAGTGGCATGAACTGATAGCATCTTATTAGATCTATATTTGATTGACATACAATGTCTATTTCTTTTTCAGCTATATAACCTTTCATTATATCATACGATCGAAAAAAAGGCCTCGGAGATTTTTTTTCGACCACTATTTCGTATTTTCAGGTATGTTTTATTTTATCGTATCTGATAATCCAAACTTATCATCTAATTAGAAATCAACGAAGTTGTTTGCTTATGCTCTTGTAATTTTAAAACATGAATAAGAAACACTCTTGAAATGTTCTTCTTACGTTTTATCGCAAAACCCATCTAAAGCAAAAATGAAGCTTTTGGAATAACTTATATATATAATAACATTTTTTGATGATTACCGTAGGTGTAATAATAGCCGAGTTATCATTATGTAAACGTGATTTTTTATTTTTATAAAATATCTATAATAAAGAATCAAGTTTACAGAGTGATAACTCGGCTATTATTACACCTATGGTAAACAACAAAAAATGAATCGATTCGTTATTCCAAAAGCTTCATTTTTGCTTTTGAGTTTTGCGATAAAACGCAAGATTTTCGAGTTATTTATAAAAAATTGCAGAAAAATATGCAGTTTTTAGATGAAAAACCAATATTTTCAATCCTAAATAACTCGGAAAATATTGATTTTCTGAAAAAATGTTATAGAATATTTTTTGCTTAGAATTCATCCCTATTGAATTTTGTAACTAAAATGGGTGATCTATTTTTCACCCCCGAGAAGGGGAGGCACTCACCTGTGGGCGGAGGGGGGGCGGGGGGTCCGCCCCGGGCCCCTTCTTCTAGGGGGCCTCCAAATCTTAATAAGTAATTTTTTGTTCAACTTTCAAACAAGGCCTATATGTGTTCAGTAGTTATAAAGCAATTTGTAGTTAGAGTATGCAAACCATAAGTATACGCTAACTATACACAGTATAAATGGAAGCAGATATTTACTTAATTATCAATTATTAGGCCCCAGTAATTGTCAATGGCATTTTTCTATTTACGAAATTAAATCAAGGGGTAATTTTCTTTGTTTAGAATATCGAATAATTATTATTTTTTATATTGGAATAATTATTAGTTATTCTTTGACCTATATATACCGCGATTTTGTAAGGGGCCCCTTTTAAATAATTTAAAAATAAAATAATAATAAATAAATAATATAATAATAAATAATTTTTAAAGGGCCCCTATTTACCTGGAACGGTAGCGACAGTAACGCGGCTTATATGTGGAACCGGTATTCCCATCATTTTGTCATCATAAATTGTCATTAATATATATGGTAACATTCGCTCGGGGATTGCTTTATTACGGCAAATTTCATTTGTTTTTCAATTTAAATGTATTATTATAAGCTTTTAAAAAAATGATGTTATCGTTTTTGAAGCCTGTTTGGAGCTGGGGCCCTTAATCCTTTGGTCGGGGCCCGCCGCGTCGGGTCCCTACGTAAAAACGGCACTGCCGATGAATAAAATATTTATATCTACACTATGTCCGCGGATTGTCTTCATAAAAATTTTTGGTTGTTCTAAAATGGTAATTCCTGTTTATACTTTTCCAAATTTCCATACCGTTTTAGAGAAAAAATAAAAAAACATGAAAATGTAGTTGAATTTTTGAACTAGTAAAAATAAAGCGCCTTTCTATGGTAATATAATTTCGTTCTATTTTTTGATACATTATTATTGACAGCATTTTAATTAAAGTTATATGCTTTTGAAAATGTTAAAGAAGCACAAAATTTATTTAGTTCAATGTTACGGAAAGGGTGATAATAGTTATCGGAAAATGTGATATTTTAACATCAAAAAATATGACGTTAATTAAAATTAATTATAACCATAGACTTAAAATAAAATATAGACTGAGCATCTCATTCATAAATAGCTGGAACATGCGGTCAGACAATGTCTTGTTATTGTTGTGTTATTGTTTTAGGTTATAACGAGTGCGACACGAGCGATAGACAGGTTGTCTCTGTCGTAACGGTCGTTCCCGGACGACTCTGACGAAAAACACAACACTGTCTTTCGTTTCTCAAGTACACCTGAACTCTCCGTATCATAGCCGGGTATTTTTTTTTATTTTAATGAAGCTATAATTAAATTAAAAATTTATCATACCCGGGTAATTTTTTTATTTTAATGAAGCTATAATTAAATTAAAAATATATCGTATTTAAACTTTTTTATATTTTATTAAGATTTAGGACAGGTTTTTTTAAATAAAAGTTTAGAAAAAACGTCTTAGAGTCCAAAAAGGATAAAAATAATAAAATACACGTTATAGAAGAAATTTTATAATCGAAATTACGTAATTTTCGAAATTAATAATAAATTATTAATTTTAGTTATACATTTACAACCCCTAATATTAATCAAAAAATCTATTCCACAGATATAATAGAATCGGCGACAGGGAGAGAAAAAAAAATATATGATTGTTGTAATTTTTTTTCTGGTTAAGTGATGTCTTATTATGTAAATTAGAGAAAACATAAATCTGTTCCATTAAAGCAAGGAAGGTGATAGGAAGTGGATAAAATGAAAACTACATTTATTTAACTCGGTACTGTCTTTATTATACCGGGTACGTCCCAAAAGTGGCTCAACCCCATAATTTTTTTATATTTTCAAATAAAAAAACAAGATTTAGTATGTTAGTATATGACATAAATTAGGATTGATTGACGTATTCAATTGTTTTTGGTCACTTTCTGTTTCACCGGAAATGACTATAACTTTTAATTTTTAAACGGCACCCTCGGTATATTTCTACTTTATTTGATAGAAAATGACACTCTGAATAGAATGACATATCATATGTCAACTTTTGACACTTTCGCATATGGTTTAATTGTAATTGTAACACGTGGTTCATAACGACAATTTGACTCGAAATACCAAGTGTGTGGTATCAATATATTCATAAAAAAATGCTTTTTCCAAATATGCTAACGAGTCACCCTTGTTCCATTTGAAAAAATTGACATATGTATGATTAAAAATATGATTTGTACATCTTTTAATCGGCCTAGACAAGACACGAAACCCATTAGACGATCAAAACTATTTTTCCAAGGCTCCTTGATTAAAACTTAGTGTTTTTAACAACACCATGGCACCCTGGATTGAAATTTATAATACGATTTGTTTTTAAGCGACAATGTCAAAAGTTGACATATGATATGTCATTCTATTCAGAATTCTATTATCATTTTCTATCGAATAAAGTAGAAATATACCGAGGGTGCCTTTAAAAATCAAAAGATGTAATCATTTCGGTGAAACAGAAAGAGACCAAAAACAATTGAATACGTCAATAAATCCTAATTTATGTCATATACCTACTAACATACAAATCTGTTTTTTTATCTGAAAAAATAAAAAAGTTATAGCGGTGAACCACTTTTGAGACGACCCGGTATATTAAAAAATATTGTCTCATAATGTAATATCATATTAAAATTCTTGTATGTTATTTTAGATTCTGAAGATAATTTTAGAATAAACCGGAATATATTTTTAATAAAAACATTATTAATTATTAACAGGGTTATAATTATGATTTTGTTACAATGTAAGTAAGTAAATAATGTAATATAAGAGAAAAAATTCAGATTTTACATTTTACTAAAATATTATCTAAATAAGCGCCTTTCTACAACAACGCCACTGACTCCCAATGGGTAAATTGAGAGTTGCCTACCGGTCGAAAGTTGTTTCAAGACTTAAATGGATTATTTAAGTCAAATTTCTTGCAAATTTGGCACTGACGAACCATATTTTATAGTTCTTGAACAGAAAAAGTCAATAAAATAAACAATTAAAGACTACAAGCTAAGAAAATGCGTTAATACAGCCGGGGATATAGCGGCAACAAAGCTTTACCGCACACGTGCGACGCGTACTACAAGGTAATAAATGAATGAATAGGCTCCCTCGCTTCTAATCGGTGTTGTCATATTGTAAAGAACTTATCCTTTTTAAACAGTATCCGACTTATAATTTAGTAGTATAAGGACTATTTAATACATCTATGGAATATTAAAACCTACTTTATTAAAATTTAGTATTAATTTTTTGATATGTATAACAAGAAAAAAAATATTGATAATATTAAAGACGTGACAACATAGGCTGGATGAGGAAGGCTCGGTCGACTGTACCCAGAAGTAAACATGTGTACAAAAAACATTTTTTGACCGCGTTGAGATGTAAATAGTGTAGTCTATATTTTATTTTAAGTCTATGATTATAACGATCTACCAAAAAATGAAATCGAAATAATTATATTACCATAGCCTTTTAATTTTTAGGACTTTTATTTTTTTTAGGATTTTTTTTGGGGGAAAATTACATTAAAAAACTATATTATTATGTTTTTTTTTTAATTTTTTTCTAAAACAGTATGGATATTTCAAAAATTATAACCGCCATTATTTTACAACAAGCAAAAATTCTTATAAAGAACGCATTTTTTTCAAAAAGTCATTAGTAAAAAAGATTTTCCTCTTGTAAAGACAATCCGGGGACATACTGACTGTAATATACAGGGTGTCCCAGAAATAAGTGCAAGTATTTTAACTGGTAGTATAGTTCAATCCCAGAATAACGCGTATGAGGTTTTTTTCGCGAAAAAAAATGAAAACTCGAATTTTTTTGGGTATTTTTTTAGTTTTTAGTTAAAAAACATAATTTCTTGTTAATATGACAACATAGGTATTAGATTAAATTTACAAGAAAGAAAATCCAGAAAAGATCAAGTGGTTCTCAAAATTTTAGCAAAAATATTTTTTTTACATTTTCGAAGTACCGTATGATCGAATAAAAACGGCGTCCAGTTGGCTTGGAAATGACGATCGATGGCATTTCCTATATAAATTTACACATAAAATGACAGCGATCTTCATTTCATAGCCATCTTCATTTCATAGCCATACATATATATATATATATATACTTATATATATATATATATATATATATATATATATATATATATATATATATATATATCGATATATATATATATATATATATATATATATATATACTATATATATCGATTTTTATTACAATTAGTACAGTATATAAATACTTGAAATTTGTCAACCATTATACATACGTCATTAAATCTTTACAAAATGTACAGACCGGGGGCCACATTTAGTTTTGCCGCCCCGGGCCCCCGACAGGCTTAGTCCGCCACTGCTGCGGAAAAAATTACAATTAAATAGGCCATTAGAAATTGCTGGAAATTAGTTTCAAGTTTGTAGAATGGCCGCTATGCGCCACTGCAATTTGAATAAACAATGAAATGATTAAAACTGTGCTGACACTATCAAAATAATTATAAAGATAGAAATAATGAAAACGAACTATCAAAATGTTGATTAAATAACACTTTGACGACTATTCGACTATTACTGTGACTATTACTTCAAAAACAGCGTTTTCCAAAACCTACCGTAGCCTACCGTGAACTGAGGCGTCGTTTCTTGTTCACTGTCATTGGTATCTTCTGGTATCAATGGTATTCTGATATATTATCGATATTAGTATAAATTAATCATTTCTATTTTATTTTTATTAGAATCGTCATAATCCAAGACCCGAATTCTGTAATTTAGAAAACGCTAAGTGCTTTTAGACGCCCAGTGTATATAACGTTAATTTTCGCTTAGCGCGCACTTAACTACCGATTTGGATATTCTCATCTGACGCGCTTAGCGTCTTTACTGATTACGATAAGCGATTCGAAAAGGGCTAAGGATCGTTTTGCTTGTCAAATTGTCAGTAAAAATAGAAAATAATGTGATTTTGTGCGCTCTCTTGCTCTTTGGGGAAAACTACTTTTTCTTCTATAAATCCCTCAATAAGTAATTGATAATTTACGACTTGGCAGTTATAAATATTGTTCAGAATATCAAAAATGCTGAAAAGCATCTTCAATATTTCCCTCGTATAATAAGAATAATGACATATCCATAGTAAAATATTATTAATTTTGAATGAAATAACTCAACAATAGGTTATGAAATTCACGTAATATTGACATTTTTCATTGTTTTATCCACATTTGAGTCTTAGATACCTGAGAAATTACAATGCTACCAATATGTGCTCAACGCGTATCTAAAAAAGGATTCGCACGGCATCGAGAATACCAAAATCGACTGCTTGGCGTTCCGCTAATCGAATACTTTCGCTTACCGCTTTGAAAGCGTAACGTTTTTATGTCAAAATCCCAGAATTCGGGACCTGTTTTACTGATATAATATTTCACACTCTCACATGGTATTTTGTATATCACATTCATTGTTTTTCGTTCAGTGTTCAATGGGTTTTGTATGGGTCAAAATGCATCGTTGTTCGTATGTTATACAGAGAAAACCAGGCTACTAGTAATATAGCAAATTGCCGGACGAATTTGCCTTTACCCGATTGCGTTCGTACTCGTGATTCACTGCCGGCTAGTCGGCTGATCAGGCACTACTGCCTGACCAGCCGACTGACTGCAGTTGCAGTTGTGCTTGGATGGGTCGGTCGTAACAGACTAGGAATACGACGCGAGGAGTGCCGATTATTTATTATTTTCATTTTAAGTGTTTACCTTCACTTAAGGTAACTTTTAAAATAAAAATACTTAAATATTTATTATTTGAGTGGGTTTACAAGCCAAAACTAAAAATAAATAAATTCTCTAAACCCAAAACTCATTTCCAAATTTAAAAAATACATCAATAAAATACAAAAAAACTAAAATATTACTCTAAATAAAAAAAGTTATAACAAGTGTTCAAAAAGAAAAATCTCCGTCTGACATTGGCTAACATATTAGAGCTAATAGTTCGGAAAGCCTCTCGTATTTTTACTTGAAGCTCATCTAGATTATTAGCCCTATTATGACCATACACTTTGGATTTTACATAACCTCACAAAAAGAAATCATGGGGAGAAAGATCTGGTGATCTAGCGGGCCACAAAATAGTTCCATATGCACTAATTAAACGGTTGGGAAAAGTATTGTTCAAATATTCTTGAACAATACGGGCATTGTGGGCAGGGCAACCATCTTGTTGAAACCAGACATTGTGGAGTTTTTCTCCCAATAACTCACGAGTTCTAGGGAAAATCTGCTGCTGTAACAAGTCCAAATACTTTGTTATTATATATAATAACAACAGTTAAATTACCCTCTATAAAAAATGGACCAATCATATGCTCCCCTACAAAACCACCCCAAACATTTAACTTTGGAGGATATTGCTTGCGTACCTCAAAATATCTGCTTTTTACAGCGCTTTCAGATGGAGCGGACCGTACGCGCGGAGCGTCCGCGCAGATGTTTTTTCAATATATCTCACCCGGACGGAGCATACGCGACCCATGTGAAATCGTTCATATAAACTCATGGTACTTGCTCGAAGTCGCCGATGGTCCGTCGTGAACGCTCCGCTCCGCTCTATCTGAAAACGCTGTCCGGCGGACGGGTATACGCTAATTCGTCCGGTTCTGCCTATGTTACTACTACGGTGGTTCGGTCTGTATAGTTTTTCTGGTACTCTGGTTATCTTTTATACTCTTATCTTTTCTGAAACGTCTCGTATGCGTCAAATTTGCAATCCGTCTGTTAGAAAATGCTCAAGAATACTGATCAATCTCTAAATAAAAATTAAATGTTAAAATTTTTCTCGAAATTTTATTCTCTGGTACATCAGTTCAATGAATGAAAAACTTGAATGTGTATTGGTTAGAATAATTTTCATAACAAGTCGTGTGAGATACAAATATAAAGTGCAACTCTGGACGTCCGGTAAGATGTCACTTAACAAAAGGCCATATTCTTAAAGCTCTCTCGTGTTTGGTCTTATAAGTGCGGCAAACAACATTACTTAGAAACTATTGCAAAGCCTATTCAACCGGTATTTGTTTTCGTGATATTTAATTATCGCTAAGATTTGGGCCTGTTAAATCTAGGCTTACCTTATTTACTACAGAAAGACTGTAGAGATGTAGACGAGCTTTGTCACAGAAATAATACGGTCTATGTAATGGGTACCGTAATTAAGAAAAGGGTCAAGCCGATGTCACTGTTTCTGCTTGAAGTTAAGTAGTTAAAAGATTACTTTCGGCGATTTTCTATTATCCCGCCATAAAAAAATATATAACAATCCAATTGTCTCTTTACGAACTTTGTATACCAGCTCATAAATTCACGCTTATATCTTATTCGTCATAATTTATATTATACACAGCAAATCGGTGTCATACTAGACATTATATTATAGAATAGAAATTCAACTAAAAGTAGTGGAAAAATAGCAAATTCAAATCTAGAAAAATATTGGGCTCAAGTTTCGTTTACTTGAAATCAGTTATGCAAGAAATATTTGTTAATTTAGTATTTGGCCTTTCCAAATAGTATATCACGAAAATTTTTCTGTGGAAATACATAATTTTCAGTTCTTCAACATTAGAGTAGCTGAAACGATAACTGATGTATAACATCAGTTATACATGAACACACGTTTCTGTTTTTCATTCTAGAAATTTTTCTAAACATAGACAGGCAAAAAACTTATTGTGGAAGTGTACCATTTTCATTTATTGATAAAATATTGTAAAATACCTATACCAAGATTACTACCCATGAATACCTGTACCTATACCAAAAGTACTCGGCAATTGAAATTCGTAAACAGACGCGTTTTAGAATACAGCGTGTTTTGATTCCTTCGGTTAGGTTTATTTTGGTTTGGTTTGGTTTGTTGGATCATTTTTGTTTATTTTCGTTTTTTCTCGACACGGTATCGACGTCTAAATTACATTATATACTAGGTTAAGTCTATACCTACACAAGAAAGGTGTTTAGAATGTAAAGCAGGAACAGGTTTTCATGTAACTGATTTCAGTTATTCTGAAGTCGGAAAAAAGAGAATAATGCATTTCCGCAGAGAAATTTGTGTTTGGGGGTGCTTCTAGATACTAGATGTTTGGTTGTTTTTTTATAAGTGATTTCGAGTAAAAAAAAGCTTCACCCAAATATTGAATCAAAAACTTGTAGAATGTAGAATTTATGGGAGAGGGGTTAATCACCGCGATCCTACAGTTGTACAAATATAAGAAAAGACTTGGGGATAGCACCGGTCGCGTGTTATTTTATATTTCTCACGTCTCTAGCTATACTTGTTAAGTTGTACTATTATACGGTCTATTGTGTCCATTTTTCTTGAGCTATAACTCATCATAAAGTCTCAGGGCTTCGACAAAGTAAGTATCTGAGACGGTTTTACAGAGGTTAGTTCTCCATCTCCGATATCAATCGTACCAAAGTCTATAGCACGAATGGTTGTCGTCACGGCGCGGCGCAATCAATGATAAGGTGTTCTGGTGTTTCTCCATTTTTCCCACAGAATTTGCATTCGCCGTTGTTTCTTAGCTTCAATCTATTCGTGTTTGTTGAGGAGACAGTGTCCTGTTAAAAACTCAGTGATAATCCGAAGATTGCTCTTCCCTGTGCTTGTCTAGTTAGAGGAGTGTTTGCTCCTTTTCTAGCTAGATCGTTTGCTTTTTTATTGCCTTCTATTCCTTGGTGGGTTGGCACCCAGAGTAGGAGGATTTTATTATCTTTGCTCAATTTGTTCAGCTTCTTTAGGCATTCTTTAACCAATTCGAATTGATAGTTACTGAGTTGATCGCTTTTAATGCTGCTTGACAATCAGATATGATGGCTATTTCTTGTTTCCATTAGTTCCTATCTAAAATAAGCACGCATCTTTCGATAGCGTAGATTTCTGCCCGAAGGATGCTGGGGTAAGTGTCGTAGTATTTAGTTGTTGAACTAAATATTCCTATCGTTGTCTACTATACTATATCAGTATACCACGGTATGGTCTTTTACCTACTGAGCAAACGTTTCCCTCTTCCAGTCCCTTTTATTGTTCAATACTATAGTGAAGTGTTTCTCAAAGTTGGACATTCTATGAAATATTGTAGAAAATAATTGAATCAATATGTCGCATACCTGACCACTAGATAACACGCGCCTCCGGTGTTTAAATGTAAAGTGTTTTAGTGTATTTGGTAAATTCGTGTTTTTTTTTTAATTTTGCTCTTACTTTATTGTTAGGCAGTACGAAGGTAGGCGTTCCAGCTAGTATCCTGATAAATTAACTATTTTAGAAAACAAAAATTTGGACCATTATTATCTCTGAAAATCGTTGAAAATCCCCACAAAAAAATCTGATTTTACACATATTTCCTGTCATTTAGTGTATCGTTATACCTGTCATACAACAGCCGTATATTACGGCCGATATAAATGGCCGAGCAGCCAAAGCAATACATAAAGCAATAAAGAAACTATGGAACAAGCGAAACAGGAAAAAAGAGAAACACGCCTGATCCGCGCATGATTCATTCACGGCACGTAACAGACTTACGTGTACGAATTTAAAAGTCCTACTTAAGCCGCCATCGGTTGACCCCGGCTGGAAAGCTGGCGAAGTGGAACAATAGACGAGACGTGGAAGGAAAACGTCTTCCCCTAAACCATAACCTTGTTTTTTGCTAACGCGCGAGTTTTCTTATTGTTTCAAATATTTGATTAGAACAGGGGTTTCTCCGTGTAATATTCTCAAAAGCTTTCTAAGGTTGATTAGTTTTAAAATAAAAATTGAGTAAAAGAGACGGTTGCAATTAAAGCAGCTTCAGAGAGCATTGGCTCTTATTATTTGGGACAGTTCATTATTTGCGGTAGTGCCATTCACCAGAAAGTGAAGTCTGATAAACTTGAAGAAATGCCATCACAGGAAGTCAAATATATGGAAATAATACTGGAGAGTAAAGTTCTATAAAACTGGCGTATTAAAAATATTACCAGCAACGCCACAACCGCACTCATGATATGCAGAAGACTGGCGGGAAACGACGAGGCTGAGCTCATAACATATTGCGATGAATATATAGGTACCATGGTAGTAAGACCCATGATTACTTATGGAGCAGTTGCTTGGTACATAAAACTAGAGCAACCTCAGGAAACATGTGCAAAATGCAGGGGTTGGGATGCATCAGCATCACAGGAGCCATGAAAACCTGCCTATCTCTAGCAATAGAGGTCATTCTACTGTAAATTCTTATTGGTAGAAGTAGATATGTCAATGAGACAATGATTAGAATGGCCATTGGGGGAAACAGTGCAGAAAAAATTGTCAACTCAGGAGCTTGGAACCTTCCCAAAAGGAAAATTCCACTTTTGTAACTTCCATTCTTCTTGGATGACATACTAAGAATGTGTAACTTTGAAAAACGTCTTACTGTAGAATTGAGTAAGAAAAAGAATTGGAAGAGAGAATGTTTGCTCAGCAGTTAAAAGGTCATAACGTGGTAAACTGAAAACCAAATTAAAAACAGGGTTAGGAGTATTTGGGCCGAAAACTAAATACTCCGAACCACTGCGCAACTACCCCAGCATCATCCAGGCAGAAATCTATGTTATCGAAAGTTGCGTACAACTTATCTTCCATAGAAACTATCGGAAATAAGAGATAGCTATCTTATCCGATTGTCAAGCAGCTTTAAGAGCGATCAGAGAATGCCTAATGAAGCTAAACAAATTAGGCAAAGAAAATGAAGTAGTCCTTCTACTCTCCCAACAAAGGGATAGATGACAATTAAAAAACAAACGATCTAGTTAGAAAAGGAGCCACCCCTCCACTAATTAAGATTAGAACCCTACTGCTTTCTAATTGGAAGTCAACTTAAAGCAGAACTTAAGAACCTGAAAGACTCCATCTGTAACCTGGAATGGGAATTATCCAACGTTCTAAGATACTCGAAGAAATTTCTGAGGAATTCAGACAGAGAAAAATAAAAGATTTTCCATGATTAAGTAAGAACATTCTTCGAATTATCACTGGGTTTTCAACAGGACACTGTCTCTCAGTAGATTGAAGCTAAGAAACAACGGCGAATGCAGATTCTGTGGGGAAAATGAGGAGACACTAGAACACCTCATCACTGAGTGCGCCGAGATGACAACCATTCGTGCCATAAAGTTTGGTACAACCTGATATGGGCCATGGAGAACTAACATCTGCAAAACAGTCTCAGATAATGGCTTTTGGAAAGCTCTGAAACTGTATGATAAGTTATGACTCAAGAAAACGGGGACAAATAGATATATAAAGTCGCCAAAACGCCAAATAAACAATTAAATGCATATACAATATACAATGATTAAAAAGGGATATGAAAATTATAAATCATGTATCAAGTTTTCGAGGCAATAAAAATAGACGAAGTGTTAGAAGGCGAAAAACAGAAAGAGCCGTGGAGATATATTAGCGTCAACGGTGTAAGCAATATTTTATGCGCATGCATTATGCAGAGCGTCGGAGGGTGACCGTGCGCTGGATTCAGAAAATGCTGCAACTCGAACGGCGAAAACTTAAAGCTTAAATGTTTTAAAGATAGATATATTAAGTCGTGGACTAGGTATCTTATTCCTTTTACTTAGAGTTTTGTGAAAAATAATTAACATCTCAAGAGCATCTAGAATGGGAATAAAAAACTATTTCTCTTTAACCCTGACGTTGGAATAAAATAATAAATATCGCTCTTTATTTAGCACTTTTTATTAAGCATGATTAGAGATTTTAATAAAGTGCATCCCACAGAAGAGTATAGGTAGGATTCCCTATAGTGCATCCTACAGAGTACAAGAGGATTTTGTTCTTATAACTAATCATAAGTCGAAAATTCAAACTTCGGAAAAAAGGGGCAGCTATTTATTTATTTTTACAGTTAAATTATCAATTAATCAGGTGAGCAATTGTTTTAGAAATTTCACGTCCTTAGGCTTAATTCAGAACCTCGAAATAAGTGGAATAAATAGTGGTTTCAAGTAGAGTGGAAGTTTGCTCCTTTAATTTCAATGCAAGCGTTCAGATCATCAAAATTAGTGTTAGTAATTTTTAATTAATAGAAAAAATTAACACACTCTTATCTTCTGCTACTAATTATTCTTCAAAATTTACGAGTAAAGTTTCATTTTGATTTTCGAAATTAGTGGTATAAATTAGTTTTTTTTAATTAGCGTAGAATTTTGATTCTCTATTTCTTTGAATGTGGTAGACAATGATTCATTATTAAAACTAAATAATAATATTTCACTTACCGAAACGTTGTGTAGCAAAATAAATGAAGACAATGAAAGTCCGAAATTCTTTTAGTTTTAATTTCAATATAAGCATACAGAACGTCAAAATTAGTGGTAGTAATTTTTAATTAGTAGAAAGTTAACTCTTTATTTCTGCTACTAATTATTCTTCAAAATTTACGAGTAAAGCTTCACTCTGATCTTCGAAATTAGTGGTATAAATCAATTTTTTTAACTAGCGTAGAATTTTGATCCTGTAATTTCAATGTAAACATTTAGAACGTCAACATTTTTTAATTAGTAGAAAAAGTTAACAAACTCTTAACTTCTGTCACTAATTATTCTTCAAAATCTGCGAGTAAAACTTCATTCAGATCTTCGAAATTAATGGTATAAATTAGTTTTTTGAATTAGCGTAGAATTTTGATCCTCTAATTTAAATGTAAGCAATTACAACGTCAAAATTAGTGGTAGTAATTTTTAATTAGTAGAAACAGTTAACAAACTTTTAACTTCTGCTACTAATTATTCTTGAAAATTTGCGAGTAAAGCTTCATTCAGATCCTCGAAATTAGTAGAATAAATTAGTTTTTTAATTAGCGTAGAATTTTGATACTCTAATTCATTGTAAGCATTCAGAACGTCAAAATTAGTGGTAGTAATTTTTAATTAGTAGAAAAAGTTAACAAACTCTTAGAATGTAGAATGTTTAGGAGGGAAGTTAATCACCGCGACCTTACAGATCTATTGTGTGTTCCCCTTTCTTGAGTCATAAAAATTTATAACTCATCATCATACAGTCTCGGGGCTTTAACAAAAGCCTGTATCTGAGACGGCTCCACAGAAGCCAGCTCTCCGTCCTCGACATCAGCCGTACCAAAGTTCATGGCACGAATGGACGTCGTCTCAGTGCACTCAGTGATAAGGTGTTCTGGTTGTTCCCCATGGCATCCCAGCTCTAAGCTGTTTCCATTTTCCCCACAGAATTTGCATTCGCCGTTGTTTCTCAGCTTCAAACTACGGAGGTGTTCGTTGAGGAGACAGTGTCCTGTTAGAAACCCCATGGACAATCCGAAGATTGTTTTTACTTAAATCAAAGAAAACCTTTGATTATTCTCGGTCGTAAGTTCTCAGGGACTTTTTCGAGTGTCTTAGACCGTTGGAGGACACCCATTCCAAGTTACGGATGGAGTCTTCCAGATTCTTCAGTTCCGCTTTCAGTTGGTTCCCGCTTGGAAAATAAAATGGTTCTGGTCCAGTTCGCGGGGGGAGTGTTCGCTCATTTTCTATCTAGATAACAAACTCTTAACTTCTGCCACTAATTATTCTTCACAATTTGCGAGTAAAACTTCATACAGATCTTCGAAATTAGTAATATAAATGAGTTTTTTGAATTAGCGTAGAATTTTGATCGTCTTTTCAATGTAAGAATTTGAATGTTCAAACGTTAAAATTAGTGATAGTCATTTTTAATTAGCACAAAAAAAATAACAAATTCTTAACTTCTGCTACTAATTATTCTTCAGATTAGAAATCAAAAGTTTATTGTTTTATAAGTTAATTATTAGGCTTTCTCTGTGGGTACAATTATTGACTACCGTAAGCAGTTACTAGGATGTTTTATTCTGAAACATCTAAATGTAAAATTGTCGGAACCTAATTATTTTTAACATGTTGGTATAGATAAAATATTTTCTTGGAAAATGGAGAAGAAACGGTATATTATTCTTAAATTTAGTAAAAAAAGCTTTAAAAACAATATTTTTTACGAATTTATAACTTTTGCACGGTTGAAAACTTTTTAATTGAAATTTATTTCTAATAAACGTCAATCTCGTTCCTTTTCATATGAAAATTTAAAAACAAGGGTATTAATATTAATTTCAAACGTTTCAAAGCCACACAGAATGTAAAATATTTTTCATTTCTTATGCTTTATAATTCCATTTGTTTAATCAAACAGAAACTGTGTATTTTTTCATTTTATATTTATATCCTTTGAAAAAAAAATGTTTTATGATTTTATAGAAAATGGAGAACTTTCACATTAAGAAGCATATGTGGAGTTATATTACGAAAAGCAAAAGTAATCCTTTGTTTCATGTTGTCGACAGTAGTTTGAAAATAATTCAGTGTAAAATCACTTATTTCTGGTTCTTACTGAACCGGGTCGCACAATGCAAATTCACCTCAAATATCAATTTAGTTGGTCATTAGCAAGTTGGCATAATTGTCAACAATTATTGTACATGAAAATAACAAAACAAACATTTACTGATCTGGATAAAATTGATAGTTAAATAGTAAAACTCATCCGGGGGTACTCCGCCCCCTAGCCACTGACATTCTGTTCAATATATCCCATTCCATATCTTTCATCTAATTTAAATATTGTTCGAATCTATTGGTTAATCTTCAACCACTAGCTGGTGTCACCTGAAATAAGTATAGGGGCTTCCCCCGGACGCAAACCTGCCGCTAAACAGATTCGCATCCCTAATAGTCAAAAGGCTCGCATCCTTAGTAGTCAAAAAGACTCGCAACCTTAATAGTCATAAAGACTCGCAACCTTGACAGTCATAAAAACTCGCAGCCTTAGTTAAAAGACTCGCATCCTTAATAGTCAAAAAGACTTGCATCCTTAATAGTCAAAAAAACTCGCATCCTTAATAGTCAATAAGACTCGCTACCTTAATAGTCATAAAAACTCGCATCCGTAATAGTCAAAAAGACTCGCAACCTTAGTCAAAAGACTCGCAACCTCCAAATGTCAGCTCTGCGACAAAACACAACACTACTTTACAGCCGGCCGCGGCCGGCCCGTCTATTACTGACTGGCCGACAAGCCAAGCCTGTCCTCTGACATCATAATTTTACCTGATCGCAAATATTTACATCGCTTGCCAATGAATCATACTATTTTCTCTAATCGACTTACAAAATAGAGTGTTTTAGCATTACTAGATAAATAAATAGAGAGTTTCCGAAGAAATGCATATTCTTTATTAGAATAGTGAATAAGAAAAGCATTATTATAAGGAACTTATTTTCCAAGTTTTACATCAGACATTGTTAAAAACAATGTTTGTAAACACTGTCAAGAATCTTACATTATAGACGTTTATATGTTTCTTTAATGAAACTTTTCCCTTTATTTTTTTCCTAGAACCTGATAATTAATTAATATATAAAGTGTTTCATTACAAAAAAAAACAACTTTGATGCGTCAAACTTTTTTTGAGGACAACCGAGAGGACAACCTAAAAAACTCTATATATTTTTAAAAAAATCTGTAAATTAGCCTACATATGCTACCAACTACACTGTCGTTCTTCTTGGAGCCTTCGCGGCGTATGAAAAACCACCCTGTATACACATTAAAACATTTTACTAGAAGGAATACAGTAATTATTTTTTTACCATCGACCTATTTTCGAGTTACTATCGAGTGTTTGAGACATATTAGATAAAGAATTCTCATTCAACTCTAACTAATTAAGTGGAAACTTAATAATGGCGCGCTAGAGAAATTCCCATCGAAAACTAATAATCGAGTCTATTGAATTTTTCGCCTAATTAAACGCCAGGTACTTAAAACATTTAGAGATTCCCCGACCGACGCGACGCGACGATCTCGCTTTAACGTGCTTAAACTATTAAGGCCCCCATACACTTCGGTTATATTGCTCGCTTTTAACCGTGCAGTTAAAAACGTCCGAGTAGAAGCACGGACAAGCAAACTCCACGTTCTCTGTCTCATTTTGCACAGTTTATTTTATACACGTTGTAAACAGAAACGATGGATTTGAGAAAGAACTGAAAGTAGGGTTTCCGGAACCGGAGCTGTTTTTAGAAACCGGGAAGTTACTCTTAAAAAGTTAGTATAAGTAACTTAAATTTCACATTAAACAACACCAACTTAAGTGAATTTGAGACAAAAGCCCTAAAATATTGAATTATAGTAATAATAATAATAATAGCTCCCGTGTATAGCATTTAACGCCTTGGGAGCAAGGTACAGCTTGCCATACTAGGGCCGTTCGGTATACAAGGAAGGTAATGTGGCTAGCACTACGCTTCAACCGCCTATTAGTACCTCAGGATTGTGAATCCCAAGTACTCATTTAAGGCTGACTCGACCTAGGTACCCAAACTATTTTTATTTTAATAGAAATAGTCGGCTGATGAAATGCCGGGTGTGGGGTTCAAACCCACTACCTTCAGATTGGTAGACGAGAGCCTGTACCTCTACGCCACCGGGCACCTAAATATTGAATTAATTCATTTTTTAAATATTAAATTAAAAATGCAAATATCTATTAAACATAACATAATAAATATTATAGGAACTTCAAAAGAAAAAAGCAGCAAGAACAATAAAAATAGGATCATTACTCATTTAGAAGAGTTTCATTTCGACCGCTAGAAAGTATCAAAGGACTTTCTCACGTAACAAAAAAAAATAATTATTGCTACCGAGGCCCGGTTCTGTAATGACCAAAAAGATCTGAATTCTAACTGGTAGTATTAATTTTAGTTCTAAAACCGTACTAAAATATTTTCGTTGAACGATTGTGGAGTTAGTCAATTAGAATGCAAGGGATGGTTTTTAAAAACAGATAAAAAATTGAGTTTCAAATGAAAATAATATCAAATTGTTAAGTTATGGGAAAGTAAACATGAACACAAATAATGAACACAAGCGCAAAAAAAGAAAACACATAGGTAGCTCAAAAATAACATTAAACAACATCAACCAACCTCGAAACCAACTTAACTAAATTAGAAAAAAACTTAACATTTTCAATTAAAGATGCAAATGCCTATAAAAACATAACATAAAAAATATAACTACTACATTCTGCAAAATAATAAAATAACATATTTAAACTTGAACAATAATTGCTAATAACCATTACAGAAACTTCAAAATTACTTCACAGAAGAACAGTAAGGGATAGCATCCCTAAGAACAGTAAGAGAAAGTATCAAAAGTCTTTCGCACGTAACAAAAAATATGTTTTTAATTATTACCAAGTCCCGAAAGTACCGAAAGAACCGGGAATTAATAATTTCGAGTTCCGGTTCATTGAAGTCTCAAATGAACCGGGAATACTTTCGGTATCGTGATTTTCCGGTTCTGAACCCTAGCCAGCGTGCAGCAGAAAATCCACAAAGGGAATAGAGAAAAATATAGCAAAATTTGGATACTTAAGCGGAAACAATGTTCGCATATTAATTAAACCAGCTCTCATTAGAAATCATTATCTTCTTTTTTTTGGAAACACACTCTTAAAAATCAATTTTCTTTTTTACACTTTTCTTGTTTTCCCAAAAGTCTATATCTTGACATCTTGCTATCAATTATATACCTCTTCCATAGGCATAACTGAATAATAATAGTTTTATTATTGTAAATTTTTTGAATATATTAAGAAGTTATCCTATAACACAACTACATATAGATTCATTAATAATATTCATATACAGGGTTGGTCACCACATACGACGCGGGGTATTGTAGCTAAACTATTTAATTTTTGCAAATTGTAAGTTTTGGGTTCATTGAAGGACTATTAGAGCTACAATTTAAAAATATTTTTACAAGATACAGAGTGTCCCAAATAAATAAAAATATCAAGGTTGTATTTTTTTAAATGGAACACCCTGTATATTATTACATTTTTAGTTTCTACGATTAAAATAAAGGTAAATTTGATTAAGGTTTACCGCATTTTAATCTTACCGTTTTTAAAATATTTAGGTTTTTGTCAAAATACAGTAATAATTATAATGCTTTATTTCTCTAGTCGTATTTAAGTTTTTAAAACCAAATATTGTACTGAAGTATTTCTATTCACAAAATTTTTTGTTGCAATAATAAAAATTATACTATCTTATACAGAGTGTCTAAAAATTTATTTTAAATAATTACTAGCTTTAAACGGCAATAACTTCTTTAATTTAAATGGAACACCCTGTATATTTTATGAGAATCAGATGCACAATTTAATTGTCTATCAAATTATATTATATGATTTTTACCTATGTTTTCAGGTTTTCGTAGAAAATGCATTTTCTTATAATTTAGACCTCAATTATCAATATACCCATGAAATATTGACATTTTAGATTATTTTTAAAGATGTATCGAATTTCTAAAGGGTACAGATACCAATATTGTCAATATAGTTCGTTTATGTCATTAAAAAATAAAAAAAAATGTTTAAATATTTGTAGAAAGGACCAATGAATATGATTCCAGTATTCAAACTACATTAATGGACTGCTTGCATTGATTAATAATAATTGCTCCAAATACTAAAAACTGTATTTTGTATGTATATTAGACAGTGTGGTAAAAAATAACACCTTAAAAATTTTATTTCATTTTTTGACGAATGCTTATTTATAACAACAGAGATGTTCATTTTCATAACTTATTATTATATTGATTTCTGATTCCAAATCCCCTTTTATTTAGAATATTTTATTAACTAACACAATTAAATATGTAATTAATTAATATTTGGGCGGAAATACTGGTGGTATATTTAATTAATGGTATAGTCTTTTATGAAGATTTAAATAGTTTTATTTTTGTATACAAATAGGCTGGTAATATTATCATTTTTAGCACCTGTACATTTTGTATATTTGTTGTTTTAAAAACAATCTGAAATGTTAATATTCCATGGGTATATTGATAAATGAGGTCTAAATTATTAGAAAACGCATTTTCTACGAAAACTTGAAGAGATAGGTAAAAAATGGTATAATAAAATTTGATGGACATTAAAATTGTGCATCTGATTCTCCTAAAATATACAGGGTGTTCCATTTAAATTAAACAAGTTATTGCCGTTTAAAGCTAGAAATTATTTAAAATAAATTTTTAGACACTCTGTATGAAGTAGTATTATTTTTATTATTGCAACACAATAACTAATCAATAATTAAACTTCAGTAAATATTTAGTATTAAAAACTTTGATACCCTTAGAGAAATGAAGCTCTGAAATTTTTACTGCAATTTCACAAAATTGACAATATTTCAAAAACGGTAAGGTTTAAGGGTGATAAGCCTTTATCAAATTTACTTTTATTTTAATCGTAGAAACTAAAAATGTAATAATATACAGGGTGTTCCATTTAAAAAAATACAACTTTGATATTTTTTATTGATTTGGGACACTCTGTATGTTGTAAAAATATTTTTAAATTGTAGCTCTAATAGTCCTTCAACCAACCCAAAACTTACAATTTGTAAAAATCTAATCGTTTAGTTACAATACTCCGTGTCGTATGTGGTGAACAACCCTGTATATTTTGAGAATAGCTCAAACGTTGATCAATTTACAGTTTAAAATATTAGTTTAATTTTGAAAGTAAGGCTACTGGCTCTTTCGTTGTCGATAATACGGCGCTAAGAAATGAGAGAATATTAACGATTCTCATTTAATTTTCGACATTATTGATCTCGTAGAGTTCGAGCACGCAAATCGGAAAGTTAAGCCCCAAGTTTCCAACTTCCTAGAAATAGATGGTTAATTAGGCGAAAAATTCGATAAACTAGCTACAAAACTTAAGTATTAGTTTTCAATTAGTTAACACCGACGGGTTCTTTTAGAGATAAATGAATATCAGTTATTTAAATTATATATATTGTTATCAGAACTCGCTCATTCAGAACCGCGAAATTAGTGGTTTTATATAATTAGCGTAGAAATTTGTTTCTATACTTTTAATGCAAGCATCCAGAATGTTAAAGTTAGTGGTAGTAATTTTCCTTAGTTAAGAAACCTCTAACTTTTCCCACTAATTATACTTCAAAATTTGTGAGTAATATTATTTTAGCCTTTGATTATCATCCGTCAAGAGAAGTTGGTGATTATAAATGAAACGTTTATTGTTTTATAAGCTAGTTATTAGGCTTTCTCTATGGATGCAACTGACCACCGCAAGCTGTTGCTAGGATATCATCTTTTTTATATAATTTTAATTTTATTTTTTTGTACATTTTGAATGGTCGTAAACTAAAAAGTATAAAGTATAATTATAACCACTAGTTTATTCCAGTAGTTTCATGGTTCTGAATGAAGCTTAAGACTTTGCAGTGATCCACTTTATGGTCCACACAGTTTCCGCCAGAAAGTTTTCAGCAAAAGAAAAAAAAAATAATATAAAGTTGCTAATAATATTATTAAGTTGCTAACAATATTAAAATGTTGATGAAATTCAGTATGCCCAGTAATAAAAAAATATAATAATAATACTAAACTGAATCAAACATTTATTGAAAGGAATTCTGCTTATTTTGCTACAGGACAAACTACTATTAAAAAGTTATTTGGAGAGAATAGCTTATCAGTGGTATTTTACTAGTAAAAGAAATTAAAGGGTCCAGAGGAAAAACATGATAAGCGCCATTTTAGTAGGAGTTTAACCAAACCAAACCAAACCAAACAGAGAACAGCTTATCAGTGGTATTTTACTAGTAAAAGAAATTGAAGGGTCTAGGGGAAAAACATGATAAGCGCCAGGTGGTTATCAGGTTCTGTCATCAAAAGACGTTAGTATACAAATCTTCCACATCAAAACTAACAAATTTGACTGTAGGACGTAATTCTATGTTCTTAAGTACTACAAAATGTTTGAATTCTAACCAAATGAAAGTGTTTCTCCTAGCAATGGTTGGACAATTTGAAGTTTGAATAAAAAATATACTTAAATTGCTAAAAAAACGCCTCTTCGAAAATATCATCATCATCATCATTTTCGGCTTATTCAACCATTTAAATGATAGTTATAGTATATATAACTATCATAGATAACCAATTACGATAGTCTCCCTCGCATATTTAGATACTCTTTTTGTATTTGGGCCCATTGTTGTCTATTGTTGGCTATGCGGGCCCAAGTTATCCCTACTCATTTTCTAATATCGTGGTCCCATCTCAAGTTTGGTCTTCCCCTAGGTCTCTTAATTCCTCGTGGGTACCATGCTGTAATCTTTGTGATCCATCTGTTATCCGTCCTCCTTGCCACGTGTCCTATTCATTGTCACTTGAAGGATTTGATTCTGTGGAAGACATCTATTACCTGAATCTTGTGTCGTATCCCACCCTATTCTTGGTTATTCCCAGTATATTTCGCTCCATTGAGCATTGTGCGACCTGAAGTTTCCTTATGATATCCGCTTTAAGTATCCAGGTTTCGTATGCATAGGTCATGACTGGTAGTACACATTGATCAAATGT
This sequence comes from Sitophilus oryzae, assembly GCF_002938485.1. Lineage (NCBI taxonomy): Eukaryota > Metazoa > Arthropoda > Insecta > Coleoptera > Curculionidae > Sitophilus > Sitophilus oryzae. The sequence goes on along the minus strand of NW_022145749.1, from coordinate 8,571,115 downwards.
TTCCTTCTTTAGATAGAGTGGCATTCTAGATTTGAATATGATTGAGTTTCTTCCATGAGTACTTCATGGTCTCCATGCCAACTTAATTTTTCTGTTGATTTCTGGTAATAGAGATCCCGAGCTGTGTATTAGTTGTCCCAAATATATGTATTCTTCTACTATTTCCAGTGCTGGTGTTATTTATTAGAATGTCTTCGAAAATATATCTTTATCAAATCTCTATCAAATTTTGTGGTATGTTTTAACACCTCAAGAGATATCATAATTAAATATTTATTATACAGGGTGTTTCAAAAAACATGTGCCATCTCTCGTGGGGAGATTCCTCATATAAAAATATAATTTATTTTCCCTATCAACATAGGTCCGATTCTGCTTTATTTCGTAGCTAGAGGGTGTTAAAGTCTTAATATTTTTCGATTTATTATAATTTCCTTCCAAGTACTTTTAGCGTTTCGAATAAAATGCTGAGGCTAAAAGCTACTATAAATGTGACACATTTTAAAGCTAAAAAAAGTGTCGACATATTCACCAGGAACGTGCATATGGGTTATCACTGGAATATTTTTCTAAAAAATGCATGTATGTATGCCACTTTCTCTTCTTAGCGAAATAGTGTAAGCAATTTAATGCCGATTAAGAGTTGCCTCTTTATATCTTGTCGATTTCGGCCCATATCACAAATACCGAAGTCTACAACAGAATAGGCAGAGAGAGAGAATTGCTCAATATTATAAAAATAAGAAAAACATCATACTTAGGGCATATATTGAGAAATGAAAAATACCACGTCTTCCAATTGATAGTTAAGGGTAAGATTGAAGGAAAGAGAGGTCTCGGCAGGAAGAAACTATCTTGGTTGAGAAACATCAGAAACTGGACTCACCTAACTTTTGAAGAACTTATAAGGAAAGCCGAGAATCGTGAAGATTTTGCCAATGTGATCGCCAACCTCCACGAAAGAGACGGCACGTAAAGAAGAAGATTTCGGCCTCCTTGATGAGATAAACGGAATTTTATCAATTTGCCTTGATCAAACTCTAATAGCAACCTTTAAAAAAAATAACATCATTATCTTGCAAAAGCTATGTGCCATGTAAAAGCTAGCATGCCCTGTAAAAGCTAGCTTGTTAAAGCCATGTAAAAGCTAGCTTGCAAAAGTACTCATCGATTCCTCATCAAAAAATATGAAAAAAAGTTGCTATAAAAATGGGTATGGAAATGCATAGTTTTAGAGTTACAGGATGTTAAAACTTCTCAAAATTTGTTTTTTTTGTAATTATCTTAAATACCTTTATTTTTTTATTTAAAATTGCTGTATGTTGGACTAATAGTAGTAATAACTAATAGTAGTAATATTTAATAATAAATTAGGTAAAATATATATAATTTATTAATTTTATTTTTAATTTTAATTTTATTAAATGTGATTAATAAAATTGCGTTTATCTCATCAAGAAAGCCGAATTTGACAAAATATCAAGAGATAACTTTTAATTGGCGTTAAACGGCCTACACAATTTCTATATCGAAAGAAAAAAGTCAGTGGCGCATATGTTTTTTATTGAAAAATATTCCAGTGATAACCCATATGCACGTCCCTGGTGAATTTATCTCCACTTTTTTAGCATTAAAATATGTAGCACTTATAGTAAACGTTTACCCTTAAAATATCATTCGAATCACTAAAAGTACTTGGAAGAAAATTGTAATAAATCGAAAGATTTTACAAGCTGTAGCTACGAAACAAAGCAGAATTGGACCTATGTTGATATGAAAAATAAATCTTATTTTTACGTGAGGAATCTCCTCACGAGAGATGGCACATGCTTTTTGAAACACCCTGTACTCTAATCTGTGTAAAACAAGCCCTTTTTAAAACAATATAAAAAAGTAATTTCACTTGTTTACCGTGAACCCTTGTTTAACTGATCGAAAGTCTACGCTTTCAAAATCAAGGAGAAAAGTAAAATGTAACAAAAACAGCTTGCCGATAAATCTAAAAGTCAAAACAGAAAATAGAGATTGTGCCGGATTTTGATGGAGGATAATCATCGTCAATATGCTTCTCGGATAGCACATTATGGTAATCCGTCTTGTTTTTTGTTTGTTTTCCTCTTTTGGATCTGTTTGAAAATGCCAATATTTAAATACAGTGTAAAGTTGATTCAAACTGATTTACATGACAAACAGTTTTTTCAGTATATTTTTTTGTATTGTTACAGTGAATGTCAGAAATCCAGTAATAGCAAAATAAAACACTATTACTGCCGATGACGTTAACACGGTTAGCAAAATGCGCGTCCAGTGTTAAAAGTAAAGTGTTTGGGGGTATATTGTGCTGAATTAGTGTTTTGTTACTGTTAATACCAAAGGTTCCAATGTCCAACTCTAAATCCAGTAAATGTTAACATTCACTAGAAAATGCGAACAATTACGCATTGGACCCGTGATTTTCGACCACATTTGATAGTATTTTAAAGACGTTTTTCGACTTTAACCAGTATTTTTAGCAATCGCTAGTAGCTAATGACAGTAACATTTATTAAAACTTGTCAGTGAAAATCATTCTACTGTACAATAGGGTGAACGTTGGTGGATATTGGGTACAAATAAAACTTTTAAAAACATTAAATCACCTCCATATGTAAGCTGATCTACTCGGCCTAAAATTACAAGAGAACAATAACAACATAGAAGCACCTGAATAAAAACTGACTATCGATCGACACAAAGTTGCACGAAAGATATGAATGTTTAGATAGCTTTTAGTTTCAAACTTCTTTTCGTGATTCTTGAATTTCTTTAGCATTCACTGGTAAGATCCGTTGAATGATAGCATTAACTAGTAAAAGTGTGTTTCAAAATTGGTTATTAAACTTTTACTGATATAGTGTTAACAAACACTGGTCTGCATGAATTGGCCCTGGTACTATACAAGGTGAGTTTTAAATAAGTGCAAATATTTTTTTAGAGTTGGTAGATCTCGATAAAAGAAACATATTTTCTCTTTTAGTTCAGTCATTGGGGATCAAAAAGGGACCTGCTTGGAAAAAAGTCCGAAAGTTGTGAAACTTTGTAGGATTGATGATTTGGGTATCCAGCACTAAAATTCACAAAATGCACATTGGCCGCCGTCTTGCCAAGATGGCGCCCAAAATCGGTGTTTTGTAAATATCTGGAAAACTATAAGAGAGCAAAATTAAAGAGAATAGCATTTCCTATAAAAAAATGTTCTATGAAAAGTTTCGCTAAAGTCAACCGTTTAGGCACGAAATCCCTGGAAATTTTACAATTTTGCTATGATAGTTGAAACGTTGAACGTTGAAAGATTCAGCTCCAAAACCCCTATTGGCATTTTTATCCTGTAAATGCAAAACCAATAACTGTGTAAAGCCTGCGGATGCAGAAAAGCAGGATTAAAATGTTCAATGATTTGTGGATACTGCAATGGGAAATCCTGTGACAACGTCACTGAAGTGTCACTCGACGAATCCGATGAAGAGGAGTTGGACTTGCCTATAGATATCCCTCTGGCGGCTGAAGATGAAGAGTTGGACGAATTGAGAGACCACCCTGATGAGCCAAGTACAGCAGACACGATCGACTTTGACATCAATGAGCCAGATCCGTCGGGCTTGTGCAGATAAGTTAAAGTTTTTAATTTACCTAGTGGACTAGGCCTTCGGGGAGACTACGTTAAAAAAACGCGCCATGTACTTTACCTCTTGGGTGGTGTGGAAAGTACACATTTTCAATAATTAAAATTAATTATTCATAAATTAATGAGCGAATTAGTGATACGCCACTGTTTCATGACAAAATTGAAAAAACTAAACTAAGGGTGTATTCCGTTGCTTACCTTGGTTATGGTTTTATGTTCCGTTTCAATCGGTTTCCTGAAAGTTTTCTTATTACGGAACACGGTTACTGAAAAATTCGGTTATAACTGTCACCAAACTAACCAGCGCGAGAAGGCTGGGGTTTCTGGTTTTGTTTGTCAATCAATGTCATTTATGTGACAGATATCAAGCAAATATTGGAAGTTTGAGTGAAATTCTCATTTAATTTCTAAAATTTGTAATAATATTTTGTATTTACATCCAAAAGCAATGGAGGTAGGCAGTAAAGGTATATAAATTTCATTAACTAAATAGAATTAATTTTTAGGACCCTTTAAACTTATCGTGCAGCCATTATTTCTTAAAGTCAGGAACATTTAAAGGAAACATGAACAACAAGACAACAAGTAATCGGGAATGTTTTGTAAGCTATAAAAATATAAATATTGATTAGATTATTGATCTGTTTTAATATTGGACCTGCAAATCTTCACTTGAGCTGTCTAACGAGTTTAATAGTTTATTAATAAAGTACTTTTCAATATTAAACTCCATTGAAAAAAAGAAGCAAACGTAAAAGCAGAGAACAGGTACATAAAAAATGCATAAAAGATAAATTTTATAATAGACGTATTGAAATTTAGAAAACGTCAACATTTGACGTTTTTAGTATTTTACCAAAGCGTTCCATATAAAACCGATGTTTTTCAGGAACCGCTCTTTACCTTAGTTTACCGGTCTGGTTCGCCTGGTTTTGCAACGGAATACAGCCTAAAACTAGTTTTATTGAACCCTAATCGACATTTGATTTCGGAAAATCAACTATATATCATACTTTAAGCAAAATTGTAAAATATTCAGGGATTTTGTGCCGAAACGGTTGACTTTAGCGAAAATTTTCATAGAACCTTTTTTATAGGAAATATTATTCTCTTTAATTTTGCGCTCTTCAAATTTTTGCGAAAAACGCATAGTTTTCGAGATATTTATAAAACACCGATTTTGGGCGCCATCTTGGCAAGATTGCGGCGGCGCCGGCGGCAAGTCTGGAAATGTGCATTTTATGGATTTTAATTAGAGACCCCAAAACCTATAAACCTGCAAAATTTCAAAACTTCCGGACTTTTTTCAAAGCAAAAATCCCCAATGACTGAAGTATTTGCCGTTTTCAAATAAATCCAAAATAACCGAGATATTTTACTTTGAAAATTAAAAAAAGTATTTTTGTCATTATATATATTGTTAACAGGGTTATACAGGGTGAGACAAAACTAATATTGAACACTGGTCACTTTTAAAAGCAAGTTACTCTTTTATTTTAAATGGAACACCCAATATATTATTCCGATGTTCAATGGAGAATTCATGTCTCTTCAAAATACTATTAAAGTTGCCTTCCCCTCAAACAAAGATTTTCTTAGATATTTTCATTTTTATGATTTTGCGTCAGTAGATCTTTATTACGACCAATTATGACCAAAGGTGACCAATGTTTAACATTGTTTAGCTTCACCCTGTATAACTTTTTGGGTGAAGTTTTAATGTGATTTAAAGTAGCTATTTTAACTACATATTAGGCTAACCAGTTAAATTCTAATAGGTCGCTTTTATTGAAATTTCAAAATTGTTCTTCATTTTTACAAAATGTCAAAAACCTTACATTTCAGTCATATACTTCCCTAATAAAACTCACCTTTATTTTACTCCTAAAATACAAAAATCAATTAATATATAGGATGTTCCATTACAAAAAACACAACTTTGATGTGTAACTTTTTTTGGGGACACCGAGTAGAACTCTGAATTAACCTACATATGCTCACAAAATTTCATTTCAATACAAACTGTGGTTCTCCTTGGAGCCTCCGCGACGTATGAGAGGCGCCACCCTATATATTTACTATATTTCGGTTATCATTCAATTCGTGGATATTAATTAATATTTAAACAAAAAAAATAAAATTGAAAATATCGTCATTTTAAATATTCCAATGCTTAACTCTTACTTACAAAAAATAATCATTTAATATAGCAAAGTGCTATCGATTAAAAATTCAAATCTCTTTAAACTACCTCGTAAATAAAGCCATAATTACACTTTCAATTAACCAGAAATACCTGCAAGCGATAGATTCTGGTCGGGACGTGTCGTCCTGCTGCGGTGCATAATAACAAAACCCTTGAAAATTTGATCATCGGCGATAAATTACACGACAACAGGGTAAAGGGGTCCCTGGGGAGCGGAAAAAGCTTCCAATTTATTGCGGATAGTTTTATCGATGGAACCGCTATACAATAAGCTATTTTGTAACGGTTATCGCTTTCTTGGTTATAGCCCATATTTTTCATTGATAAAAAAACATATACAGGGTCCGGCAATAGTGCGTCGGGCATCTGTAGCTCCTAGAATAAAAAACTTGGAAATTTTGTGTAAGTACAAACCTAAAGTATGTATGTACTAGGATGTATTTCAGGAAAATATTTTAACTTCTATAGGGTGGCTGAGAAAAGTGTGAGTGGATCAGGATGACTTTTTTTAAATGGAACATCCTGTATATTATTGCATTTTAGGCTTCCTTTTAAATCACTTTACATAATCCGAAGATGTGAGTAAATATATTTCGACAGTTTCAGAGATATTAATAAATAAATAAAAAATATATATTTTCAGCCTTTCTTGAAAAAAAAATATTAAAAATATAAGAACTGTTCTGAAATAAAAACTATATTAGGTACTTACTTTGCTATAAATATGGTAATCGTAAATCATACAGGATGTTCAAAATTCTACGACAATCTTTCTAAAATGTAAAATAATTTTTCTTTATTTTTTTTAATGGAACACCATGGTATATTATCTTTTCAATAGATGAAGAATTAAAAAATGAACATTTTTTGTATTTAGAATATTTCAGAATGTTTAACCGTTTCGGAGATATTCGCGGTTTTATATTCCTATTTCATATGGCATTTTCCACAGTAAATTTTTATCAAAGCCACTCAATGATCTTTCTCTCGTATTTTACCGTTGAAAGAGCCATATGAAATAATACTGCGTGTATCTGCAAAACCATTAAAAATTTTGAAATACTTTAAATACAAAAAATGTGCATTATTAAAATCTCCGTCTAGTAAAAAATAATATAAAGAGTGTTCCATTTAAAAAAACAAAGAAAAAATATTTTATGTTTTAGAAAGTTTGTCGTAGAATTTTGAACGCCTTGTATGATTTAAGATTACGATATTTATAGCAAAGTTAAGTATAGACCATCTAAAGTAAATACCTAATATAGTTTTGATTTCAGGACAGTTCTTGTATTTGTAATTGTTTTTAAGGATAATATATATTTTTAATTTATTTATTAAAATCTGAAATTTTCGAAATATAGGGGGTGTCCCAGAAATAAGTGCAAGTATTTTAACTGATAGCACTGGTAGTATAGTTCAACCACAGAAACACGCCTATGGGGTTTTTGCGCGAAAAAAAAAAATTGAAAATTCGAAATTTTTTTAAAAAATGTTTTGAATTTTTTTTTAGTTTTTAGTTAAAAACCATAATTTCTTGATAATATGGGAACATAGATATTAGATTAAATTTACAAGAAAGAAACTTCAGAAAAGATCCAGTACTCAAAATTTTATCAAAAAATCATTTTTTTGGAAATTTTCAAAGTAAAATAACTCCGTTATTTTGAACTTATTTGAAAAACGATAAAGAGAAAATATGTTTCTTTTATCGAGATCTGCTACCTTTTAAAATACTTGCGCTTATTTCTGGGACACCCTGTATTTACTCATATCTTAGAGTTATGTAAAGTGATCTGAAAAGAAGCCAAAAATGCAATAATATAAAGGGTATAGGAGGTAGATTGCTCGTAGGAGGTAGATGTCCACTCTTCGGAGTATGAAGAGTTGTCAGGGGTGGATGGTTCGAGGGGGTGGGTCAGAGGAGGATTTCTCGTTACCGTTTTTCAAATAAATAAGTTCAATAAAAAAGTTATTTTAATTTGAAATTTTTAAAAAATGATTTTTTACTTATATTGGATTTTTTGTGTTTTTTTTTTAATTTATTCTACTACCTACATATGTTTCCATAATAATATCAAGTAATTATGTTTTTTAACAAAAAATAAAAAAAAATCCAATTTTTTTTTTAAATTCCAAATTTTCAAATTTTTTGTTTCGCGAAAAAAAACTCATAGACTTGTTTCTGAAGTCGAAATATACCACCTCTAAAAATATTTGCACTTATTCAAGACTAATCCTGTATAGATTAGGAAAGTTATCAGTTATCATTTATACAGGGTGGCGCCTCTCATACGCCGCGGAAGCTCCAAGGAGAACGGTAGTTTATATCGAAATGAAATTTAGGTAGCATACGTAAGTTAACTGAAAGCATTTTATAAAAATATATACAATTATACAGGGAAGTTTGACAGTTTGAAGTTACACATGAAAGTTGTGTTTTTTCTAATGGAACACCATATATATTAATTGATTTTCGGACTCTAGGAAAAAAATAAAGGTGAGTTTTATTAAAGAAACATATACCTAAATCTAAGGATTTTGACATATTTCGCTGCATATTTCACATTTTGTGAAAATGAGGAGTAAATTTTAAATTTTAATAACAGCTACCTAAATTTTATTTAACCTTGTATAGCCTAATATTTAATTACAGTAACCATTGTAAGTTAAACCAAATTTAAATTTCACACGAAAAGTTATACAGGGTGAGACAAAATTAATATGGAACATTGTCACATTTAAAAGCAAGTTACTCCTTTATTTTAAATGGAACACCCATTATATTATTCCGGTATTCAATGGGGAATTTATATATCTTCCAAATATTATTAAGGTTGCCTACCCCTCAGATAAAGATTTTCCTAGATATTAATTTTTATGTTTTTGCGTCAGTAGATCTTTATTATTTGTAAAAATCTAGGTGGCTATGATATACCTTTTGTTAATTTAACAAAAATTTGATTGATTGAGAGTAAAATAAAAATTAAATAAATATTGTAAAGTAAAATACTCAACGGTAATAAAAAGATACACGTTTAAAACATATTTTTATTATTACAGAATTAAAACTAGATATAAACCTTTCTTATGTGACAAAAATTAACTAGATGAAATCAAATGCTCAAAATGCTTCCTTTCCTGTTAACTGCATAAAATTAAATGATTGTCTTTTCAAAAGGGTCTTTTCATTTTAAAAGGCGTTATGTGGAGTTCTACCTCGAAAAGCAGCTACAATAATTATTTCTCTCATATTGTCGACAATAGTTGGTCGAGTTTTGTAAACACTGTCTTTAACATATCCCCATAAAAAACCAGACTAGATAAAATCAGGAGCATTTAAGTATTCCATTAATTGGTAAATGCACACTGCATTCACCAACTGATGGATGCAGTGTGCATTCACTAACTAATAGAATCATATCAATTCTCTCTGATGTAGGATAAATTTGCATTTTCGACAAATTTCTGAGAAATTTTTTTGTTTTAACTGACACAAAATGATAACTAGTTGTTAAAGTTGGATTAATTAGACAGCTATGTTGAAGTAACGTCAGACATATTAGATTTTCCTGCCTCCTAGATTTTATCAAATAATAAAGATCTACTCAGATCAAATCATGTAAATGAAAATATCTAGGAAAATCTTTGTTTGAGGGGTAGGCGACCTTAATAATATTTTGAAGAGACATGAATTCTTCATTGAATATCGGAATAATATACTGGGTGTTCCATTTAAAATAAAAGAGTCCATACTATTGAAGGTGACCAATGTTCAATATTAATTTTGTTTCACCCTGTCTAACTTTTTGGATCATGTTTTAATTTGATTTAAAGTACAATAGTTAATTTAATTTCATATTAGGTTATACCGGGTGAATTCCAATTTAGGTAGCTTTTATTGTAATTTAAAAATTGTTCTTTATTTCTAGAAAATGTTAAATATGTCAAAAACCTTACATCTTAGTCATATACTTCTCTTATAAAACTCACCTTTATTTTTCTCCCAGAATTCAAAAATCAAATAATATATAGGGTGTTCCATTACAAAAAACACAACTTTGATATGTCACTTTTTTTGAGGACGCCCTGTAGAACTCTCTATATTTTTAAAAAGTGCTCTGAATTAACCTACATATGTTCACAAAATTTAATTTCAATACAAACTGTCGTTCTCCTTGGAGCCTCCATGGCGTATGAGAGGCGCCACCCTGTATATGAATTTAATACTTCAGTTTTTACTGTTTCATAAAACTGACTGACTAAACTGGCGACCCACTGTATCATGAAATCTCTGTATAACTTCCTGGTTGAGATTTCACCTTGAATATCTTTTTATACAATTTTGTTGCTACTATTTATCATCTGTTTTAAAATATCCTGTATCAACACGAAATATGTTTATATTTATTACCTGTAAGGTTAAATTATATTTAATATACTCATTTTCACTATTTATTCTGTTAACTAATAGCGATTTTATTGGACTCTAAAGAACAGAACCTAGTTAGTAAATCCCAAGTAGTTTCTAAATGGAAATGGAAAAATACCGTTTCTCAAATATTCACTGAACGAGAAGGATAATGGAAAAGGGATAATTTACCATCAAAAGCGGTCTTTTAGTGAGCTTTTATTCGGTAATGTGGCAGATAATGCCGCTATAAAAGCGGGTACTCGGGTCGATTTAGCGCTCGACGTATGGCCAACACATTCCTGCTCGGGCGATAAAAGTTGCACATAGATTTGTCTCAGTACTCTAACGCTAGTTTTCTTCAGTGTCTTATTTAATTGTCTGCTATTTTAAAGGGCGGTTTCAGTAATATTAAGCTACATTTACAAAAAATCTTAAATTCTATAACAGCCTCTACATTATCAACGAATACGAAATCTCATCGGCAAAAGTCTTGCACCCCCAGATAAATTTATTTCTTTGCATAGCATATTGTTGTGGCTATGTGTACAAATACCTTAATATGTGTCTACAAAAAATAGGTCATAAAAGCAACGAAAGAAAAACTTATCGATGGAATGTGTATGTTTTTGCTACTAGCGGTCAAATTTTGTTTCTCAGTTCGAGTTTAATCTTGTAGTAAGTGTTGTGAAAGGCGACAAAAATGCCAGGGCACGAAATTTTTGCCTTCGATAGTGCGAAGTATTGTAAGCCGAATTATATAACGGTATATGGACACAGGAAATGTAAGATTTCGTCCTAAGTTGGGCCGTACAAGGGTAACGACTGAACGACAGAATCGCTACTTGGCCCAATTTGCCAGAAGAAATCGGTCAGTTCCAACTCAAGAGCTACGGTCTCAGTTTCAACGAACTTACCACCGAGTGATATCAAGCCGAACCATTTCCAGGCGACTTTTTAATGCTGGATTGCGGCGTAGAAGTTTACTGCGAGTCCCTCTATTAACTTTACACCATAGGCAAAAGAGGCTACAATGGAGAGAGAACACCAGAACTGGTTACCAGTTCTGGTGTTCTCTGTGAAGAAAGGACCTCAGTGGAGAAACGTAATTTTCACTGACGAAACCAGGATAGGTTTGATCAGTGATGACTATCGTCAGCGAGTTTGGAGGAAGGCAGCATCGCTTGAATACAGCCCTTTCTGTTGCTCTTTCAAGGCGGAACTGAGATGTTCTGGGGTGGCATCCTGTACAATAGGCATGTGGAAACTGTAATCAGACTAATAATTTATCCACTGAGAAGAAATCGGCAATAATTTTATTCTCATGGATGATGACGCTCGTCCTCACAGAGCTAGGATGGTCCAGGAAGCAAAGGGGAAATGACTTGTCTGGACTAGCCTCCACTCTCCCCCGACATGAATCCTATCGAACATGTCTGGGACTACATCACCAGAGCTGTATTTCGCAGAAATATCCCACCAAGAAGTCGCCAGGAGTTGATCATTGCCGCTGAAGAGGAATGGCAGAACTTACCTCAAGAAACCATAAACAACCTTATAGTGGGGATGCCTCGACGACTTGATGCACTCATAACAAATCGAGGAGGCAATACATTATATTAGTAACCTTAATTTTGTCAGAATCTATTATCTATTTATTTATTTTCTCTTTTTTGTCAAACATTTTTCTCTATGGAATTTGCATTTTTTTGTATTTTGGCAAAATATATTACTTGGTGAAAGTTTTCCCCTTTTTGTGTTATTTTTTAACATAACTTTAGCATCTATTGATTTCCACGAAAAATTAGTTTGAAATGTATTTTTTTATTAAAATAGTAAGGGAGTGCAAGACTTTTGCCGATGAGTTTATTTCTGGAAATATTTCGTAAAACATTTCGCAAAACCTTTCTGGAAATACTCTGTCAAAAGTTATATTAATCAATAATACTACTGTTATATTAATCAATTAAGGCCGCGTAAACAAACCTAACATTTACAATTTTTTATACTAATTTCATTATAATAAAATTAAATAGTAAACATATTGTAATTATATTCCTGCAGATTGAGTGTGAAAAGTTTTGTTCTTAAATATTTACTCTACATATTATAAACGCGTGTTCAAATATTAATTTTGTGGAATACTATGTAACATAAAACGAGATTTAATTAACGAAATATCATAGTAACAACAGCTATTTAAGAAACGTCTAGGTTTACTTATTTCACTGAGATTTATGGAAAAAAATCCTTTGCCTCGGGTACAGATTCCGCCACGTTTTGGAAATAGCTCAAAACGAAACAAAATTGAACGTGGCGAGAGAAAACGCAAAAAAAAACTCACCCCAAGCCCTCCTCACGAGTAGTTTTCAGGTGCTTTTAAGAATCGAAAGTAGGTCAAAGCATACCGAAGTGGGTCAAGACAACTGAAAATAAACCAAAATGCGACAAAAGTGGGCGACGAAATGTGACCTTAACCTGCTCCGAAGAGTTCTCCGTATAGTATAGAGGCTGTTTATGGTTTAGTTTCTCTTAGATAGCATATTTAAATTTTTTAAACTTGCTTGTTCTTCTTTTTATTAATTTGGAGTATTACGTTAATTCCTTTACATGGTGGTTCTTTGTAAGGGAGCCAAAGGGGGAGAATTGCGATTTACTCAAGCGAGGCAAAAGGGAGAAATTTTGTACTCAATTCTTCTTAAAAAGCCGAAGTAGCTAAAATCATCAATAAAGTGTGATACTACGATCTACAACTACAAAGAGATTATCTAAATATGTGAGGGAGGTTACACTATAATTTGAAGTGGTTGAATAAGCTAAAAATGATGATGATGATAGGTTTCACCAATTTATTCAAAGGTATTAATTAAACTTGTTAACAGGAACCCATTAAAATGCAAAGTAATGTAAAGTAATAAAGGGCAGCGGTAGGGTAGAAAAGCACCTGATAATTTCCGAAGCATAGAGCGATCTATTTTAATAACCGCCCCTGAACGGCCATGTTAATAATAACAGATAAGAAAATCCTAGACATATATAATGGAAATTGCGTGCTAGCAAAGAGAATCTATTGTCCAGTTAGTTCGAACGACTAGTCTAGGCTATTCTCATGTAAATAGAGCAAGTTTTAAATATGCAGTTTTTTCAATTTAATTTAATTTTCTTTTTGCATCAGCTCAGGACAGGAAATCCCATGTATATTTGAAGGGTGTAGATTTTTTTCTTCTAGAACTTTCAACGGAACGCTTTAAAATTCTGGGTTAGATCAAGCTGCTATTAACATTAAAACTCTTTTACCGTTTTTAATTTATTTAGAAAATTAAGCCCTTATAAATAGTAATTTGTACAACGGTAAAACACTCCAGCCACCAGTAATTTATTAAAATTAATGACATCGACACTAATTATGTTTAATTTTTACTACAGCTTCATTCAGAACCTCGTAATTAGTGGAATAAATTACTGGTTTCAATTAGCGTAGAACTTTGTTCCTTTAATTTCAATGTAAGCATTCAGAACGTCGAAATTAGTGGTAGATATTTTCAATTAGAAATTAGTTAATTAGAAGAAAAAGTTATCATACTTTTAACTTTTCCAGTAATTATATTTCAAAATTTGCGAGAAATGTCATTTTGGCCTTTGATTATCTTCCATCAAGAGAAATTGTGGTTAGAAATCAAAAGTTAATTGTTTTATAAGCTAAATATTATTAGGCTTTCTCTATGAATATAACATATAACTGACTAACGCAAGTTCTTATACCAGGTGCGTCTCAAAAGTGGCTCAACCCCTATAACTTTTTTATTTTTTTAGATAAAAAACGAGATTGGTATGTTAGTATATGACACAAATTAGGATTGATTGACGTATTCAGTAATTTTCGGCCACTTCCTGTTTCACAGGACATGAGTACAACTTTCGATTTTTAAATCGCATCCTCGGTATTTTTTAGGGCATAGGTATTTTTACTCACTAGCATATTTGGAAAAAGCATTTTTTACGAATAATTTGGTACCACACACTTGGTATTTCGAGTCAAATTGTCGTTATGAATCGCATGTTGCAATTTCAAATAAACCATATTCGAAAATGTTAAAAGTTGACATATGATATGTCATTCTATTCAGAGTGTCATTTTTCTATCGAATGAAGCAATAAAACACCGAGAGTACCATTTAAAAATCAAAAGTTGTAGTCATTTCCGGTAAAACAGAAAGTGACAGAAAACAATTGAATACGTCAATCAATCCTAATTTATGTCTTATATTAATATACCAAATCTCGATTTTTTATCTGAAAAAATAAAGAAGTTATAGGGGTGAGCCAATTTTAGACGCACCCGGTATATAACGCAAGCTAGAAAATTTTATTAATTTTAAATGTATTTTTTAAACATAGAAAATGGTCGTAAACTATAAAGTGTAATTGAAACCACTAATTTATCCCACTAATTGCGAGGTTCTTAATGAAGCTTAATACGTTTTTGAAGCATTGAATTATGTTTATTAGAAATCATATTTCCAACAAAAAATTGAGCGGCGTTTCTTGTCAACTTACCGTAATTCTTAGTGTCTTTCGTACTTACAATTATTGTTTATAATTTAAGTTCTTGTCCTGGTTCCTATGTCCATCTCTCACCTCAGGCCTGATCTAATCAAATACTTTAAGAAGTTCCATTGAATGTTTCTTCAAAAATCAGTAGGGAAGCCAATAATCGACAGTCTTAAAATTTAAATGGGAGTTTCTATATGTCCTAACCCGATGCATCACCATCTTATCCGATAGTCAAGCAGCCTTAAGAGCGATAAACTCAGTAACCATCAATTCCAAGTTGGTCACAGAATGCCTAGAGAGGATGAATAAATTAAGCAAAGAAAAAAAACTAAAGTACTCCTACTCTGGGTACCAGCCCACCAAGAGATAGAAAAAAAAGCAAGCGATGTACCTAGAAAAGGAGCGCACAACTCAACTAACTGGACTAGAATCGTTCTGCTTCTCAACTGAAAACCAACTTAAAGCGGAATTCAGGAACCTGGAAAAACTCCTCCGTAACATGAAATGGAAATGCTTCAACGGTCTAAGACACTCGAAGAAATTTGTCCGGACGTACTACCGAACAAAATAAAAAAAATATTCTCTATTTTCAGTCAAAGATTTTTCTTCAAAATGAACACCTTAGTGTTAATAGTTTGAAGCTAAGACACAACGGCGAATGCAGATTCTGTGGGGAAAATGAGGAAACACAAGAACATTTTATCATTGATAGCACTGATATGTCAACCATTCGTGCCATAAAATTTAGTACGACTGATATTGGAGATGGAGAACTAACCTCTGTAAAACTGTCTAAGTTACAGGCATTTGTAAAAGCCCTGAGACTGAATAATGAGTGAAAATTCCCAAACGAGGGACATAATAGATTTATAAGATCGCGATGATTAATTTCTTCCCTCTAATACAATCTATTATCTACCATGATTTTTAAATCACACTGTTAACTGATACCGTTGCTTACTCAGGCAAAAGCAGAATACAGATATAAATACAATAATTGCATCTGTTTATTTCATTACAACATAACTATATCGAATTAGAAATTCATATTAAAATATCGTTCTAATTCCTATAAATCATATTTTAAAGCAAGAAACAAACTTTATTGCAACTTCTAGCTTAAAACTACAAAGTATTATTTAAATTATACTCAAAACTTTCCTTTAGTTTAAAAATAAAAAGAACATGCTGTTTCTCTAGACTCGTGCTCAAAATTTATTAGATATATTATGTAAATGCAATGCGTTTCTTAAGTGCCCGAGGAAATCCTCTTTTCAAGCTGCAGAACATAAGCAAGCTTTTCGCTAGTGGTATTTAGCCTAATCTTATGCAGTTTCGTATCTCATTTTTATTCAGCGTCGCGTCAGAGATACCAGCCAGATGCCCTAGACAAAGGCTGCTTCATAGGTGTGTATAGGATTATTTTTAAAATATGCTAAGTACATCTGCAGGTAAATCTATTTTGTACATGGTGCTTTGTACAGACCTCCGCTGGTCAAAGTAGCATTACATACGATAGAAATACTTAAGCTTCATTCAAAATCTCGCAATTATTAGAATAAATTAATGGTTTCAATTAGCGTAGAAGTTTGTTGCTCTAATTTGAATGTAAGTATTCAGAATGGTAAAATAAGTGGTAGGAATTTTCAATTAGTGGAACTTTTCCACTAATTATACTTTAAAAATTGCAAGGAATGTCATTTTGGCCTTTGATTATCTTCCGTCAAGAGAAATTGTAGTTAGAAATCAAAAGCTGATTGTTTTATAAGCTAAATATTAGGCTTTCTCTATGGATACAACTGACTAACGCAAGCTGTTGCTAGAACATTATGTTAGTTTTAATTGTGTTTTTTAAACATTGTGAATGATCGTAAACTAAAAAGTATAGAGTGTAATTTAAACCACTAATTTATTCCACTAATTGCGAGGTTCTGAAAGAAGCTTTAAACAAAATATGTTTTCTTGTTAATTGCGATAAATAAACATAGGATAGAAAATAATATAAAGCTTGACATGAAAAATAAAGAAGGGTCAATCATATATTTTGGAATTATGACAACGCTATATAAAAACTATTTTTTACCCGTATAAAACTATTTGTACCACGTAAAAAATTATTTTTTACGCATAAAAACTATTTGTTACACATAAAAAGCTGTATTTTACGGATAATTTTTTTTCTTAATTTATTACTTTTTCAACATTTCAACTACACCTTTTCAAGCATGTTCTTCAAATCCTTCAATTAAATAGCTAAAAAAGTAAAAAGTTTCACTTAAGATATGCGCAAATAGTGCACACACAATTTTTTAACAATGTAAGTTTAAAAGTAATCAAATTGTACCTTGATGATAAAATTACAATACAATTGAATAGCCGTTTGTAAAAATTTTCAGCAAAATAAAAACACTAAATCACCACAATACACCAAAAACTTTTACTTTTACACTGGACGCGCGTTTCGCTAACCATGTTAGCATCATCAGCAGATGATTATAAACTAAAGTACAATCTACAAGTTGGGCGTTATATACTCGCTCAGTAGGCACGGAGTGGGCGTGGCAAAATCTAGCCAACCGAGTCAGAGCCCAGTGAGCGTAGCAGTTAGATTTCCGCCACTAGAGTAGTAGGAACAAAGAACTTGAAGGAATTGGACCGTTGTCTCAGTTCATACTATCTTTACATTTATTAATTCTTATGCTTTCATATGCATCTAATTGCTTGTAATTTGAGACTTGTTTAATTAATTTTAAATTATTAAGATCTATACAATGTTCTTTATCAACAATATGTTCGGCAACGCAAGATTTATCCGGTCTATCATATCTTATCTGAGCTAAATGTTCTTTAAATCTAGTTAATATTGATCTTCTAGTTTGCCCAACATATCTCTTATTACAATCTTTACAAGAATACCCGACCTTTCCAGTGGAGGTGTTTTATCCTTTGGATTACCTAATAATTGTTGTAATTTATTATTAGCACTATACACAAGTTTATAATTGACATTCTTAAAAATTCCTTTTAGACCACGGGATAACTCTCTATCAAACGGTATCGAAAAATATTTAGACGTATCTTTCTCCACTTGAAAAGTCGAATTTTCAGATATCATTAACCTATACCTACGTTTTCTAATTAAGACCTACAAAATATACAGGGAGTTCCAATTCCGTGGACATAGAACAACTACGTATTTTTTGTCAAAATAAGTTAATTGCATAAAATTTACCTCTATACAAAAATGCTCTGGTATGCTCATGTGTCCGTTAGAGGGACTTCATTTGTTCGTTAGGCATTAATCAAAAATTAACTCTGACTAGTTAATTTAAAATGTATATGCAT
The DNA here is from genome assembly GCF_002938485.1 of Sitophilus oryzae. Classification (NCBI taxonomy): domain Eukaryota; kingdom Metazoa; phylum Arthropoda; class Insecta; order Coleoptera; family Curculionidae; genus Sitophilus; species Sitophilus oryzae. The sequence continues at coordinate 8,552,938 of NW_022145749.1, read as the reverse complement.
ATATTTTTAAGCTTTTTATAAAACTTATTGGTGAATATCATTTGTGATACTAACATAAAATTCCATCATATTTTAGTCAACTAGATTATTAGCGCATAATAGATTGTATGCCCCTACATAGCGTGATGTTACAAGAAACATTTTTGGAAGTCATCTTTGGAAAAATATTTTTTATGTTAAAGGACTTACAAAACATAGGTACCCCAAATCTCATTCAAATCGGAATAACGGGTTTTAAAATATTTAAAAAAATGTGTTTATTTCTTTAAAGTTTGATGCCCTCTAACGGACTAACGATGTACTTTTTTATGGAGATAAATTGTGTCCAATGAACTTATTTTGATTCAGAAAATACGTAGTAGTGCTATATCCACTGAATACTAGGACACCCTGTATATTGAACTGAACTTTAAAATACACGAACATTTTAGTGGGTCCGTTTTTCGTGTCAGTCAATGTATAATGTGTTAAAAAACAATTAACAAACATACTCTAAAGTCGTTATGGAAAATAAAAGAATCGAAGCAAACACATCGGTCGGTGGTGACATTCCTCGACCAGAGGCATTCGAGGGGAAACCATATTTCGGCTGCCAGGCATTGCCATGCCGGCGTTCCGTTTAAAATTCTTTCAATAACTAGCAAAATGCAGCCCTTATTCCTCCAGGCGAAATAAAATTTTTAGCTGCAAGCCACGCATTGTTTAGTGCATATTAGGAGACGAAAGTAGTGTGATATTTACCTTAAACGATTTTTTCATACAGCAATAAAGTGCTGGTTCTATGGATCTTGAAAGAACTTCGAATATAATAAAAAGAAATACCTATGTTTTCTTTTTTAAAGGAACTTTTTGGAACTAGAATATTTGAAGATTACACGGGAAAGTTGTCCATTTTAATTGGAGCCAACAGAAATGCAATTTAGTGTTAGAAATATATTATTTTCGGTTGAATAATTAGAAAAATATATATTATACCAATTCCGAATTAAAAACCAGGGATGTCCAATTAAAGGTGGTATAAAATCAAAATCTAAACTAGTATTTTTTTGTCGTAGGAAGAAAATCAATATTTAAGTAGGTTTATATTAAAATACATAAATTTACTGCATATAATACCAGCTGTAAGATGTATGATTGTCGTCCATGCGTAATGATCCTAACATGGTCAAATTACGCGTGGACTACCCTTGTACGGCAAAATAACCAAACTGTAATATCTCTGGAACTAAGCGTATTATTGCTTTCTTTGATGGTGTTTTAAATAACGTTAACATTTGCCTATAAAGTTGTGTCACTATCTCAATTTCTATGAAAATGTGACATATCTGGTTTTTCCCACGTAGTCCTCAATTTGTGTTTGCATATTGAATATAAGATTAAAAATTCCTTAAATTGTATATTAATAAGAATTTATTATACTGAAGTTTCAGATATGCTCTTTAAATTTTGTAATAATAATTGATCTTCTAATCTGCCCAACATATTTTTGTTAATATATAAATAAACTAGTGGGGACGTAGACGCTAGTAGTCAAAGACTTAGTTCCAATATTTGAAAGTACCTATTACATGCGTCTAGTTGCAATTGATAATCCATAAATAAAGATGTTTGACAGAGTTTAACCTATTACAGTGGGGGGGTAACCTTTGGTGTTACAACAGCAAAATAAAACACTAAATCACCACAATACACCATGTTTTTAATGTATTTTATAAAAACACTTTTCAAATAAAAAACTTAACATGGAAAATAAAGAAAGGTAAATCATGTATTTTGGAATTATGACAACGCTGTATAACTATTAGGCTGGAACGAAAAAAAATGTTTCCAAAATATTTTCACACAAGCCTCAAAATGTGCCTTTAGATAAGTAATTTTTTTCTCAAAAGCTGAGTGCCCTGCCTTTGTATCTTCAGGTTCCTTACGGGCCTTAAAAGCTGAGATATTTTGAAAAATATTTGTTTTTTTGCCCGTCAACATATTTGATATTATTTATCTTTTACCTTTAACACACTGCTTAACATGACTATAAAATATAACCCAATAATGTTATCCAAACTAAATCACTTAAATTATTGTTTTCCGGTTCCTCAATATATTTGAAACTTGTCCACCTGCATGACAAACTACCATCCGTGGCACTTGCCTGTGACAAAATCGCTACCGCTATAATCGCAAATGCTGTTTTAGAGGATATTGGAGTAGTGTCTAAAAGCAGTTCTACACAGATAGTAGATAGAATGAAGATCAGGAGGGCCAGAATGTCTCAACGTAACGTTTGTACTAGTGTATTAGGTGAAATGTCGTTATTAGGCGTATTTTAATGACAGTTTCAATTCTGTGTTATTAGACAGTTTCAATTCTTCTAAATTTTACAACGGCTAGAGTTTCACAGCTATCTAGTTTCTGTCCCATAACACCTTTGAGTCCACCTGGACCCGAAGTTTCACCATCTAGTTCTTTTACTAAATGTCGCAAAGGAAGTTCATTTAAATGGAATAAACAAATTAACCATTGTAAGGGACGTTTTAATTCTTTTTCCAACAAACGAATAACGCCATTTTTCATTCCCGTATTCACGACAGTTCCATCTGTTCCAACTGCTACTAAATCGGAAAGTTCGGTCAAGTCAAACTTTTCTTTCAAGAAATTAACCAAAGACCGTTTCCGGTGCGACATGGCCCAAATACGTCCGGGTTTACTTAGAATAGAAATATGTTCTTCCACAACGCGTTTTCTCTTCCTTTTATTCTTATTGTAAATAATAGTAGAGTTCTTTCGACCATCAAAAAACACGCCTACTAACGACATTTCACCTAATACACTAGTACAAACGTTACGTTGAGACATTCTGGCCTGCCTGATCTTCATTCTATCTACTATCTGTGTAGAACTGCTTTTAGACACTACTCCAATATCCTCTAAAACAGCATTTGCGATTATAGCGGTAGCGGTTTTGTCACAGGCAAGTGCCACGGATGGTAGTTTATCATGCAGGTGGACAAGTTTCAAATATATTGAGGAACCGGAAAACAATAATTTAAGTGATTTAGTTTGGATAACATTATTGAGTTATATTTTATAGTCATATTAAGCAGTGTGTTAAAAGTAAAAGATAAATAATTATCAAATATGTTGATGGGCAAAAAAACAAATATTTTTCAAAATATCTCAGCTATTAAGGCCCATGAGGAACTTGAAGATACAAAGGCAGGGCGCTCAGCTTTTGAGAAAAAAAATTACTTATCTAAAGGCACATTTTGAGGCTTTTGTGAAAATATTTTGGAAAAAAATGTTTTTTTTGTTCCACCCTAATAAATATCTATCTATATACATAAACTATATTTTTTATGCGTAAAAAACTATTTGTTACACGTAACAACTATTTTTTCCGCTTAAGTTTAAGAAAAAAATAAATCACCACAATACACCTTTACTTTTACACTGGACTGGCGTTTTGCTAACCATGTGTATGTAGCATCATCAGCAGATAATTAAAACTAAACTAATATCTATAAATTAAGAGTAGGTTAGTTAATCCGAGTAGGTTTTGCAAAAACTAGTCAAGCAAGTCAAAACCAACCGAACGTAATAATTAATTACCGGTAATATACCGGTAATTATATTTCTTCTTATTTGTTACGCATTGATAGTAATTAATTGTTACGCTTGGCTGGCTTTGACTTGCTTGGTTAGTTTTTGCCACGCCTACTCGGAGCCAACTACGCTCAATTTGTAGATATTAGTTTAGTTTTAAGAATCTGCTGATTATGCTAATATGGTTAGCGAAACGGCGCGTCCAGTGTGAAAATAAATGTGTTTTAGTGTATCGTGGTGACTTAATGTTTTGTTGTGCCAGCGTTTAACCTAACTGTGTGTTATTTTGTTGTTTTATTGCTCTCCTGGTATTTATCTTTTTATTTTTTTATATTTTTAAAAATTATAGCCTATATGTTATTGTGATGTATAAGCTATATTACTGTAAAGTTTCATTAAAATCCTTTCAGTAGTTTTTGCGTGAAAGACTGACAAAGATCCAGACATCCAAACAAACTTTCGCGTTTATAATATTACTAAGAATAAAACAAAGTCGGGTTATTTATTTTTGATTTTCTTGGTCGGAAGTTCTGAGAAGTTTCATCGAGTGTCTCAGACTCTTGGAGGATTCCAATTCCAGGTTACAGATGGATTCTTCCAGGTTCTTGAGTTCTGTTTTATGTTGGTGTCCACTTGGGAAACAGAACAGTTTTGAAATGGAGTGTTCGCTCCTTTTCTAGCTAAATCGTTAGCTTTTTTATTAGATTTATATCCTTTGGTGGATTGGCACCTAGAATGGTAGGACTTTATGTGTTTTGCCTAATTTGTCCAAATTCTCTAGGCATTATTTAACCAACTTCAAATTGATGGTTACTCAATTGACCGCTCTTAAGGCTGCTTGACTATCGGATACGATGCTTAATTCTTGTTTTTGATAGTAGAAATTTGTCTATAAAAAAACGGGAGTATACCATATATGAAAATTTCAATCAAACCGCAAATTGAATTTTTCACCATTCGTGTTCCAATAGAAGAAGTTTTCTTGTGCTTCTATTGATAAGTACGTCATATATTCTCGGTCTCATCGTCGTCGTATGCCCGCCAACGAACCTCTTATTTATATGTATGTCAAGTTCCGCTCTCGACTCTTCATTTGACAGTAAAATAAGGCAGTCTCTCGTCTGCCGCCGGAACTACGTACGACTCGGCTGTCTCAACTTTTCTAATATCATTCCGAATAAAGACGAGCATTTCCATTTTATCATCGGGCTAAATAAAGCCTATATTTTTGCTGCAAACGACGACATGTGGAAAGCGGGGACAAGAGCGTTTTTGTGTAGGAACAGCCGTGGACTGTGGTATAAAAGGCCTCTGTTAAGTTTAATAGATCGATGTTTTTAAATTGGTTGATTTATTTATTTAGTTTAATTAAGTTATTAATAGGAGAATTTGGAACGCATGGGGGGAGGGGGAAGCTAACCCCCGCGAATCTAGACGGTTTTACAAAGGTTAGTTCCTTATCTCCAATATCGGTAGTACCCAAGTTCATGGCAGGAATGGTTGTGGTCTCGGTGTACTCAGTGATGAGGTGTTCTAGTGTTTCCTCATTTTCTCCACAAATAATCTACATTCGCCATTATTTCTTAGCTTCAATCTACTGAGCTGTTCGTTGGGGAGCCAGTGTCCTGTTAAAAACCCGTGACAATCCGAAAATAATTACTTAAATCTAAAAGAATATTTGATTTTTGTCTGTTGTAAGAATCTTCCAGGTTATTGAGTTCTGCTTTAAGTTTGTTTCCACATGCGAAGCAGAACGGTCCTGGTCCAGTTAGTGGAGTGTTCGCTCCGTGCTTAGCTAGATCGTTTGCTTTTTCATTGCCTTCTATCCCTTGGTGGGCTGGCACCCAGAGTAGGACGGCTTTATTTTCTTTGCCTTATTTGTTCAGCTTCTCTAGGCATACTTTGGCCAACTTCGAATTGATGGTTAGGGAGTTCATCGCTTTTAGTGCTGCTTGACTATCGGATAAGATGGTTGACGAGACAGTGTTCTGTCAAAAAATATTCTGATTGTTATGTGGAACAATCAGAATATTGTTCTTACCCAAACTAATAAAGATCTTTGATTTTTCTCGGTCGTAAGTTCATAGAAATTTTTTCGAGTGTCTTAGAACGTTGGAGTATTGCCATTCCAGGTTACGGATGGAGTCTCCCAGCTTCTTGAGTTCTGCTTTAAGTTGGTTTCCACTTGGGAAGCCGAACGATTCTGGTTCAGTTAGTGAAGCTTTCGCTCCGTTTCTAGCTAGATTGTTTGCTTTTTCATTGATTTATACCCTTTGTGAGCTGGTAGTAGTAGCATTCAACTTGGAATGATGGTTAGTGAGTTCATCGCTTTTAGTGCTGCTTGACTCTCGCATGAGACAATGTCCTATTCGAGCGTCGCGTCGTGGGGACCTGTTATATTGTGAAAATTGAATGCTAAAAAGGAAAAATGTTATATGATAACTATTCTCTTTCACTAGTGGAGGAAGCTTGTTCAAAAATAGCTTTTCAAAAAATTTAATAAAGATGGGCGTTTCAGATATTAAGTGCATGCGCCCTACGTGTTTCTGATAATGGAGGGATATCAATCTACTAGTTTTGCATGGTGGGGGTAGCCACACTAAAGGGTAGGAAATTAGAAAAAAAAAACATTATTCTAGCGCGTTAGATATTCAAAAGGGATGTTAAGTGAACCCTAATAAAGTTCCTACTCAAAAGACTGGCAATTTGGACGCTACCAAAATTCATGGCAGATTTTTTAGGAATATATTGTTATCTGCACCACACTTTATCGATGATTTTAGCTACTTCGGCTTGTGGAAATCAACGGATTATGTATCTCCCGTAATTATTGAATAATTTCCTCCAAAATAAAAAAAAATTGTGTGTGCACTAAGTGCGCATATTTGAAACGAACTAGTCTTACTATCAGCTATTAAATTGGAGGATTTGAAGGATATGTTTGAAAAACTTATATATAAACTGTTTTAATAGAAATGTTATTTTCAATTTATTTCTGTAATCTGTACATATTCTGTTTCCTCCATAGCCTGCAAATTTTGTGATGAAAATACCACCCGATATACACACTTTTATGTAAATAAGTTTTACTTGTTGTTTCTTGGGTTTGTGGCTAGGATCATTTAAAACAAACTTCTTTTTTTATATACGACGATTCGCATTTAATATAATGCTCCCTCAGTATATTTTTTTGTTTTTCCTATATCTTGGAAAGTAGTAATTCTTCTTTCGTTTCTGTAATGAGACTTGTATGTAAATGTCTAATAATATTAACGCTTAAATTTATTTAAAAAGAGAAAAAAAATTGAACCTAACCAACAATTCGTATTTATAGTGGTTTACAGTAATTTTTTTAAATTATACGAATATCCATACATATATAAAAGCTGAAAGGGTTTTTTTGTTACATACATCCCGCCGAAACCGCTTCACCAATCTTGATGATTCTTTATTTAAATGAAAGGTATATATGTCTAGATTTGTTATGAAATATTTTTATATTGTTTAATGGCTATTTCTTTGTGTAAAACGACTAAATACTAAAACATACCTGAAAAATACCTACACATAATACCTCCAGAAATAAATTATTTGTCATTGTCAGTGGTGTCAGTTAGATTATATTATATCAAGTTTTTAGATATTTTAGGGATCAGTTGTTAATACCGATATCGCCAGCTTTAGATACATAAATATTAGCACAAAGGTTCGTTTAAATGACATTAGTGATTAGTGAATTAGCTACGCAAAGCGATTTTAGCAAATTCATCCTCTTGAGTGTAAAATTATGTCGAACAATTTGTTGTATTAAAATTCCTTACTATCTGGTAATCTGGTCTAGAAGAATGAAATTTTACAGAAAGAATTAGAAGAGATTCTTGAAATTTATCAACCAAATGGGTAAAGCTAGTAAAAATTTATTAAAACCTTCGTGACCTCTGGATTATACGCAAAAAATTTGCATAAAGGATCATTTAAAAGACATGAGTTAATTATTTGGACATAGCGAATTTATGCAATTCATGCCCTTAGGGAGTAGAATAGGGATGAAAGTTTGTTGTATGAAAATGCATTACTATAACATCTCGAAGTATAAAATTTTATACCTACAAGGGTTTATTTAGTGACAATAATTTGAACAAAATATTTCTTCTTCAAACCATCCGTCTAGGAATAAAAAATAACGTATAAAGAGAGTATTAATGCTCTTGAAAAATTAAATTAAATCAGGGGAGTATATCAAGGAAAGCGACAATTCTTCAAATATTCAATTAAAACCTTTACATGTCAAAAAAGTTATTTATTTTAGTAATACAGTTTATATGGGACCATAGGTAGGGTTCTATCTATAGAGGGTAAATAGTCATTTCACTATTTATTATTTTCGAGAGATTTTCTTTTTTCAGATTTTACAAAATTTCGACTTTGGTTCGATTTCTAAAACACCCTATACTCTCTATAAAGCTCTATCTATAAAGAAGTAAACAATTATTTTTATATCAATGCATGAACGATTCGAGGTGTAACGCGAACGTAGTCGCTGGAAAAAGCTAGTTCTCGTTGATTATTGGTTGATTATTTGGCTAATTCCGAGCGAGCAAATGAGCCAAATGCTTTACCTAGACCGTTATTCAGAAACTACAAACCTATCGATGAAAATATGCATGAAAATTTACTTCCTAGCACACAACCAGAGAGGATATTGGTACCTGGGTACAGTATCAAGTTTATTATAATGCTTATATTCTTAGCCTTAAATCAAATGTTTTTTGGTGTTTGCGCGATCTTTACCACTTTTTCTCTCGCTAGCTCGTGTGTCAAGGCATGGTCAAGGTCACGTCGTGTCAAAGCCGTGGTGTGTCACTAGTGTCAGGGCCTTAAATTTTTACACCTATCGCGCGTAAAGAAGTTTCACTTCAAAAAAAAAAATAACAACGCTCGAGAATGTCCAGGTGACTTTTTCGCAACTTTGTGTCTTTCCTATTTCTTTATGTCACGCTTAAATCGTCAAATTACTTAAATACATACTTTTCTGCATGTAATTAACTTACCTGGCCTTAATCTGATGCACTCGAGTGATCAGTTGCGCTCTATAACGCTCAATTTTTTTACTGCTCTGATCGGCAGCCCTACACGCACGACCCTGTATAAAAGGTTCATTAACTGGGGCTGCGCTTTGGTAAAACCGAAAATCCTCACTTGGGCTCCCCTACTATCATCTACCTATATCGCTTATTAGTTTTTTGTTAACATTGACGTTAAAACAACATTAAAAAGAGAAGAAATATCGCTTGACGGGTCGTATTTAAACATGTTTTCTGGAAAAGTTAAACCGACTGGCACAAAATAGAGTGGAACGGCCTGTCACAATACATCATTCGTCCATTAATTTTCCACAATATTCCATTATGATTAATGTATCGTTATTAGACATCAAAAATAGCTTACCACGGTGACGCAGGTGCTAAATCCCGATTTATGGGCTAGTTAATGCTTGATTGGCTAAAAAACGCTCTTTTGGTCTATTTATTCTATCGTTTTGTTTTTAATACTTAGAATTAATACAAACTTCTAAAGGTGCGTTCTTTTGAGTCGCTTTTAGTTGATCAGTCAAAATCGACACATAACTGGAAATTGATCCGGTACTGGTTTCTAAAATGGCTGAGAAGGAGGTTGTTCAATCAAGTATAGAAGCAAAGTACAGGGTGGCCATATCAATTCTCTCTGATATAAGATAAGTTTGCATTTTCGGCAAATTTCTAAAAGTATTTTTGTTTTAACTGACACAATCTCATAACTAATTGTTAGCATGTTGAGTGTTGTGTTCGACTAATTATGCAGCTATGTCGATAAGTAACATCAGACATATCACAGCCCACCTAGATTTTATCAAATAATAACGATCTACTGACACTAAATCACAAAAAAAAAAATATCTAGGAAAATCTTTGTTTGAGGGATAGGCAACCTTAATAGTATTTTGAAGAGATGTGAATTCCCCATTGAATATCAAAATAACATACTGTGTGTTCCATTTAAAATAAAAGAGTAACTTGCTTTTAAAGGTGACCAATGTTCAATATTAATTTTGTCTCACCCTGTATAACTTTTTGAATCAAGTTTTAATTTGATTTAAAGTACAATAGTTAATTTAACTACATATTAGGCTATACTGGGTAAATTCCAATTTAGGTAGCTTTTATTGCAATCTAAAAATTGTTCTTTATTTTTAGAAAATGTCAAATATGTCAAAAAATTACATTTTAGTCATATACTTTTCAAATAAAACTCACCTTTATTTTTCTCCCAGAATCCGAAAATCAATTAATATATAGGGTGTTCCATTACAAAAAACCCAACTTTGATATGTAACTTTTTTTGCGGACACCCTGTAGAACTCTCTATATTTTAAAAAGTGCCCTGAATTAATCCACATATGCTCACAAAATTTCATTTCAATACAAACTGTCGTTTTCGTTGGAACCTCCGAGTCGTATGAGAGGCGCCACCCTGTATATTAGCGAATTATTAAACGAAGAAATCAGAGACATTTTGCAACAGCGCAGCGGCGTAGCCTGGCGTCAATACAAGTGGATGTAATAAGTAACTCTGCAATTAATATTTTACCCAACACAATAAAATTTCTTTTTTTTATCAGTCTATAATTTTGAAGCTACAAAAACAAAATATACAAAAAATTTAACAGGAAAAAAAAATAATTAAACCAATTTAAAAAATGAACTACATTTAGGTAAAAAAACCAAAGCTGTGAATGTATCTGTTTGGTTTAATAGTCTGATAAAATAACAGACAATCAATCTTGTATCTCAGAAATTGAGATGTTTAGGACATACATTCAAATGAAGTTTTTTTCTTAGAATAGGTACTAGAATCACCTCCTTAAATATTAGCATGTCGTTAGGAACACCCTGTATAACTTATAAAAACAATACCGACTAGCATGTGTTGCCAGATGCCTATTCTTAACTAATAAAAACGGTCTATAAATACTCGTACTGTATATCTTTATGAGCCAGATAAGTTTTCCCTGTGGACTCCATCGTTTTTATTTAGATGGCAGCGGAAATTTATGACATGAGTGGAAAAGGTCCGCGCGGCGTCGCGATCCAGAGGAAAAAAACTGGAAAAATGGTCGGAGGGTAAATAAAAACTGGGCCAACAGAGAACGGAAAATCGTTTGTCGTGTCTGAACTTCGTGTATGAGTGATGTATGACGTTGTAATCCACTCTGTTTCCGTTTGACCATTTTTTGTTACTTGATGACGAGCTTGATGATAAGAAATACCAAAGCGAGTTGGCGATATACTAATTGCCTTGTAATAATTTGAGGATCCGAATTGATTCACATCTAAAATTTTTCTCAAATAATCGTAATTGATTTTAGGAAAATAGGTATGTTCAACAATTTTGGACATACCAGGTGTTTCTCAAAAGTGGCTTACCTTTATAACTCTTTTATTTTTTCAGATAAAAAGACGAGATTCGGTATGTTGCTTAATGACATAAATTAGGATTGATTAACGTATTTCATTGTTTTCGGTCACTTCCTGTTTCACCGGAAATTACTACATCTTTTGATTTTTACATAGCACCCTCGGTATTTTTTTACTTTAGTCGATAGAAAATGACACTCTGAATAGAATGACATATCATATATCAACTTTTCACATAAAAATATCATATTTTAAATTTCGATCGAAAGTGCCATATGGCTGTGTTAAAAACACTAATTATTAACAAGAAGCCTTAGAAAAATATATTTGATCGTCTAATATTTTTCGTGTCTTGTCCTGACCGATTAAAAGATGCTCAAATCGTATTTTTAATCATATCTCAATTTTTTTCAAATGGAACAAGGGTGACTCATTAGCACATTTAGAAAAAACATTTTTTACAAATAATTTGGAATCACACACTTCGGTATTTCGAGTCAAATTGTCGTTATGAACAGCATGTTACAATTTCAAATAAACAATATGCAAAAATGTCGAAAGTTGACATATGATATATCATTCTATTCAGAGTGTCATTTAAAAATAGGTAGTGACCGAAAACAATTGATTACGTCAATCAATCCTGATTTTTGTCGTATACTAACGTACCAAATCTCGTTTTTTTATCTAAAAAAAAAAAAAAGTTATAGAGCTGAGCCACTTTTGAAAAACACCCGCTACACGGAAAGCTTTTAGATTTTTCATAAATGTTTATTATTGGTAAAAGGCCCAACACCAAACTCCAAGTTGTATTTTTATTAATGATAGGCAAATGCCAGACAAAGACCAAACTCCTTTGGTCTTAGTTTTGCGGTCTAGTAAGAAATATTGGTCTTGCTGCAACCATTTTAATAGATTTTTACTAGAGATACTTTCTACATAGGAAATCTTTAAATAAGTCGAATTTTAAGTAATTTAGTGCAAAAGAAACTTGAAATGAAGGAAACAATATTTTCTGATAAAAAATTGTTATTTTTCAATATATTATTGAATCAGCATTTTTTTCTATAAAATTTTATGCAAAAGTCAGGTAAAAGCTATTTGCAATACTAATACGGCAATATTCGGTATGTTTCGACAAAAAAGCTTTTATACGAATATACCTTATATTGCTTGGCAGCTGCCATTACTCACATATTCGCTGGCAATATTTTCGGCTAAATTTTTTTTTATTATTTTTTATTAATATACAATTTATAAATTATTGAGGGGAAGGATAAGTAAATAAAAATTTCCTTATTTTTTTAGAATTATTATAAACTAATCAAAACGAATGTATATGTGTATCTGATTCTATATTTACTATGTTTATGTTTATAGACCGATCTCTGTATATTTATAGCAGCATATCATCAGAACAATTTTGTTTATTTTATGCATAAATTTATGCAAAAACTAAATTCTTTCCTGGAAAATTCCATAAAATAAGTTTCTTATTTAGTGCGATTTTGCCTTCTTGATAATTAAAATTAGTGTTAAATATGGCAAATTTTTTGATATGTTTACGTTAATGTTTATATGTTAGTGTTAAATATGGCAAATTTTTTAATATATACACATGCATTGATATAAAAATAATTGTTTACTTCTTTATAGATAGAGCTTTATAGAGAGTATAGGGTGTTTTAGAAATCGAACCAAAGTCGAAATTTTGTAAAATCTGAAAAAAGAAAATCTCTCGAAAATAATAAATAGTGAAATGACTATTTACCCTCTATAGATAGAACCCTACCTATGGTCCCATATAAACTGTATTACTAAAATAAATAACTTTTTTGACATGTAAAGGTTTTAATTGAATATTTGAAGTTTTTTACAAATTTAAGTTTCTGTCGTAAAAGTAACTACTATGAAAGTTCTCTATTCGACAATTTATTGAAATTTAATTAATCATTGACTTTAAGTAAAAAAAATGAAATATTTTTTTGTTTCAATGTATCCAAACATGCTTAGGACTAAAAAATAGAAAAGAAGTTTAAGACATTTCTTTGTTCATAGAAACTCAAATTTGTACAAATTTTCCCGAATCTCCCAAAAAATGTTAAAATTATTGCGCATTGAAGTTGACAATGAATATCTTTTAAACGGCTAATTTAGTCAACTAATCATAAGAAACCATTTTTGAAGAGCAGTGAATTTCCTATAAAAGCATAAGTTGCGCGTATCATAATGATCTTTTGTTAAGGAGGTATAAAATTCATAAAAAAAGAAATCTGCCTTAAAATATTCAAACTTCAACCTTTAATAGCTTTCGAACAGTAAGGTTTACAAAAAAATTATAAGAAACCTTTTTTGTAGAGAATTTAATTTCCTAAAAATATATGAGACGAGATATTTTTTTCCAAATAGTAGATATCGAGATTAGAATTTTTCTTTCTAATAATAAAGAAAAAATAGAAAACTGACAGGCGGGGGGGGGGCCTTCCTATTAAAATTAACAGTTCATACTTGGAGGGATTTTTTTTTGAGGTGTCTATCTCCCTTTTTTTCAGAGTAGAAAGTGAAAAAAATAGTCGATTTTTTAACCCACCCTATAACATATACAGGGTGGTCCGAACTGTATTCCGGAAACTTCGGCAGCATATTCTGCAGATAAAAATAAGTAAAAATGTTCGTATAGATGTATGTCCAAAAATGTTTAGTTTCGGAGATACAGGGTGTAGAAATTTCATTTTTATTTCGATTTTTTCCAAATAATTTCTGCAGTAAAGTCAATATTTGGATTACAATTGGTATCTGGGAGATTTTTTGACATGAGAAATTTGATTTTGATGTCAATATGACTCCTACTAGTAGAGGGCGCCACCTACTGATTTTTTAACTGGTTTGAAGAGTAATAACTTTTCGTCCGTACCTGTATAAAACTACTGAGTAAAAAATATACATTCACGGCGCTTTTTACGTAAAAAAGGTCTCTTGGTAAAAATCGCTACGAGTAATGGTTTTCGATATATTTGGAATCGAAATTATCAATACCTGTCATCACTGACATAAATTAAACATGTTGACTAAATAGTTATTAGACTGAGATCATAAATTTGAAATGTTTTTGTACCAAAAGTTCAACAAAAACTGTTTTATCATCATTTTTTGCAGAAAAAAATATGATTAATTTAAAAAATAAAAATTTCCCAAATTTAATATTTCAGTGAAATAACTGTCTACTCAACGTGCTTTTTTCGTCCCATTGCTGCCAAAAGTCACTAACTTACTTTATTACTTCCGAGAAAAATGCGTCTAAAGATGAATTGCATTGTATAAAGATGTTATAGTTAGTAACTATTCAGTATTAAAATAAAACATAAATAGCCAGAAATCGTAGTTAATGACTTTTGTAATCGATTCTCCGCTTTAAAACATAGTTAGTGATTGAATTTGGTTGTTCGGAAAAATGTTAGTTAGTGACTTTTGGCAGTAATAGGACGATTTTTCGTCAATAATGGCATGTATTGACTATTTCCATTCTAAATATCTTGAGAACGGTTGCTCGTAGCGATTTTTATAAAGAGATATTTTTTACGTAAAAAATCACAGAGATGTATATTTTTTCCCTCGTTAGTTTTATACAGGTACAGACAAAAAGTTATTACGCTTTAAAACAGTTAAAACACAGGTAGGTGGCGCCCTCTACTAGTAGGAGCCATATTGACATCAAAATCAAATTTCTCATGTCAAAAAACGTCCAGACACCAATTTTCATCTAAATATTGACCTTACTTCAGAAATTATTTGGAAAAAATCGAAATAAAAATGAAATTTCTACACCCTGTATCTCCGAAATTAAGCATTTTAGGACCTACATTTATACGAACTTTTTTACCTATTTTTATCAGCAGAATATGCTGCCGAAGTTTCCGGAATACAATTCGGACCACCCTGTATAATATATAATACATTGTTTTACATATTAACAAATTGTCACTAGAAACGATCCACTGCACTTAAGTAAATCTTAAAAAATCCTAAATTTGTTTTTTGCTTTCTTAAACCCCACTCTGCTGTATTTTATAACAAGATCTGCTTCTTGGCGTCGAACCAAAGACGCTTTATTAAAGTAAAAGCCTACAAACATTCTCGAAACGATCTCCTATCAGCTCTGTTTGTACAAAGCCAATCGGCACACGAAAATATACGATAATTGCAGTTGTTCCTTATCTCGGCCTCCGGTTTTAAACTAAATTAGCTCCGGTATAATAACCATATTTTTGAATGTTCCAGATTACAGATAATCCGAATAGGCGTCTGTGGGACCCGTAAAAGTGGAGGGGGAAGTCGTCGATTGGTCCCTCCGGTGCGGCTTTCGACAGACAAGATCGCTCCCCGGATGCGATCGAGGGGTTTCGGATAAATTTCGGCAAATTCGGCGATGGCTTTCCTCTTCATTAGACTTACGGAACGATATTGGCGTAATCGGAATAGAGAAAAATCGGTAAGGAATAAATGGTATTCACTAATTCTCTAAAGACAATAAGCACATCATACAATGTAACATACATGATCCTGCAATAATGCGTCGGGCATTTGTAGGTTACAGTTGGGGGTTGGAACATTTGGTGTTATAACAGCAAAATAAAAGTAATTCGCCACAATACTCCAAAACACTTTTTTTAACACCGGACCCGGGTTTTGTTAACCTTGTTAGCATCATCAGCACATGATTAAAAGTAACATGATTAGCTGAACGCGCGTCGTCAAAAAAATTGTGTGCGTATATATACTCTATGTGCGCATATTTGAAGTAAAACTTCTTTTTTCAAGGACATGTTTGAAAAAGTGTAGTTTGAAATGTTGAAAAAGTAATAAATTAATAAATAATTTGATTAGCTTTCACAAAATTAAAATTATCGTCTGTCCGTCTGTCTGTCCGTTCGAAATGTCGAGGGCGTCATCATGTAGCCCGTCCCCAATTATGCCGAAACCGACCCACACTCTTCTACAATATTAAATAGTTAGTCCCACCCTGATGAAGATGTGAAAGAAACGTCGCGTCGTATCCAACATTGCAAACTATCATAAACATCTATATTCCGAGTTTCAGCCGCCTAGCTCACATATATGGCCCGAGTTACGATGCTCACTAAATGAATGATTCACTAAATCGGACGATTTTTTCGCCATTGATGATGGAGTTTCATAGTGCACTTGAAACGTCGTCAAAATATCATGAAAAGGTAGATATAAGATTCCAGAGGGCGGGTGTTGCCACTCTTTTTTGAATAACTTCACTTTACAGGGTGGCGCCTCTCATACGACGCGGAGGCTCCAAAGAGAACGGTAGTTTATATCGAAATGAAATTTCTTGAGCACATGTAGGTTAATTGAAAGCATTTTATAAAAATATACAGAGTTATACAGGGTGTTCCCATATTAAAAAATCATATGCCTAAAGTGTAAGGATTTTGACATATTTCACATTTTGTGAAAATGAGGAGTAAAGTAAATTTCAATAACAGCTCCCTAAATCGTAATTTACCCTGTATAGCCTGATATTTAATTACAATAACCATTGTGTGTTAAACCAAACTAAAATTTGACCCGAAAAGTTATACAGGGTGAGAAAAAATTAATATGGAATATTGGTCACTTTTAAAAGGAAGTTACTCGTTTATTTTATAAATAGAATACCCAGTGTATTATTCCGGTGTTCAATGTATTCATTTATCTTTAAAATATTATTAAGATTGCCTACCTCTGAGACAAAGTTTCTCCTAGATATTTTAATTTTTATGATTTTGTGTCTGTAGATCTTTATTATTTACAAAAATCTAGGTGGCTGTGATATACCTTTTGTTAATTTAACAAAAATTAAAGGATGTAGAGTAAATACTCAGCGGTAATAAAAAGATACACGTTTAAAACATATTTTAATTGTTACAGAATTAAAACTAGATATAAACCTATATTTATGTGACAAAAATTAACTAGATGAAATCAAATGCTTCAAATACTTCCTTTCCTGTTAACTGCATAAAATGATTCTGTTTTCAAAAGATATTTTCATTTTAAAAAGCATAATAATATATGAAGTTCTATTTCAAAAAGCAGCTACAATTATTTCTCTCATGTTGTCGACAATAGTTTTGGTCACAATAGTTTTTGTCCACAATAGTTTTGGTTTGTAAATACTGTCTTTAACATATCCTCATAAAAAAACCAGACTAGATAATATCAGGAGCAATTAAGTATTATATTAATTTAGAAAAATTAGAAACTAACTAATAGTCGAACTAACTAATAGAATCATATGAATTGTCTTTGATGTAGGATAAGTTTGCGTTTTCGGCAAATTTCTGAAAATTTTCTTTCTTTTAACTGACACAAAATGATAACTAGTTGTTAAAGTTGGACTAATTACCAGCTATGTTGAAGTAACGTCAGGCATTTCACCAGCCACCTAGATTTTATTAAATATATATAATAAAGATCCAATGACACTAAAACATAAAAATGAAAATATCTAGGAAAATCTTTATTTGGGAACCTTAATAGTATTTTGAAGAGACATGAATTTCCCATTAAATATTGGAATAATATATTGGGTGTTCCATTTAAAATAAAAGAGTAATTTGCTTTTAGAGGTGACCAATGTTCAATATTAATTTTGTCTTACCCTGTATAATTTTTGGGTCAAGTTTTAATTTGATTTAATGTACAATAGTTATTTTAACTACATATTAGGCTATACCGAGTAAATTCCAATTTAGGTAGCTTTTATTGCAATTTAAAAATTATTCTTTATTTTTAGAACATGTTAAATAATAATATGTCAAAAACCTTACATTTTAGTCA
Source organism: Sitophilus oryzae (assembly GCF_002938485.1). Lineage (NCBI taxonomy): Eukaryota > Metazoa > Arthropoda > Insecta > Coleoptera > Curculionidae > Sitophilus > Sitophilus oryzae. Next base: position 8,535,038 of record NW_022145749.1, on the reverse strand, counting down.
TATACTTTTCAAATAAAACTTATTTTTCTCCCAGAATCCAAAAATCAATTAATATAGGGTGTTCCATTACAAAAAACACAACTTTGATATGTAACTTTTTTTGCGGACACCCTGTAGAACACTTTATAATTTTAAAAAATGCTCTGAATTAACCTACATATGCTCACAAAATTTCATTTCAATACAAACTGTCTTTCTACCGGGAGCCTTCGCGTCGTTTGAGAGGCGCCACCCTGTATTTATAATCGCTAATTATCAAAATCGTTCATATTATGCATATTATTTAAAATCGTTCAATTCGATCCCTTATTGCTTTTTCCAAAAAAATCCTTTATGGGTATTTCGCCACTGCACTGCAAGAAAATCTACAAAATAAAATAATTATTTTTTGTAAACACTTCTGCGTTAAACCTAAACGGACGCTGCTTTTCAGAAGTTATGTTTACAGTACTACAAATTTGCCTAACAAAGAAAAAAAATGCTTAACGCTTCGGACAGTTATCTCTTTCCGTCGTCGGAAGCAAAAAAATACAAAGAATAAAAAACTATTTAAAATATTTAAATTCAACTATTCGAGAACACTTTACTTTTTAAAACAGATACGTCTACAAGAAACCGTTGACGTTCTGTTAAAATGACATTTTTAACTTGATATTTAAACTTCAACATTAACAATATTACTACCTGATAACAATTACTTAATAAGGTAAAACCAAAAAGCCCCAAACTTCCTGTATGATTATTTTTGTAGACGTATCTGTTTTAAAAAAGTAAAGTGTTCTCGAATAGTTGAATTTAAATATTTTAAATAGTTTTTTTCTTTATTCTTTGTATTTTTTTGCTTCCGACGACGGAAAGAGATAACTTTCCGAAACGTTAAGCATTTTTTTTCTTTGTTAGGCAAATTTGTATTACTGTAAACATAACTTCTGACAAGCAGCATCCGTTTAGGTTTAACGCAAAAGTGTTTACAAAAAATAATTATTTTATTTTGTAGATTTTCTTGCAGTGCAGTGGCGAAATACCCATAAAGGACTTTTTTGGAAAGATGAATTCGCCACATAGGTATAGACATTTTTCCCTTATTGCTTATTAGCGCCACTATGGTCATTTAATGAACCCATTTAAGTGATCACTTTTAAACAAAGTCCCATAACAGATGATTCTCCTTACCTCTGCCCTCCACAATGACAAGCAATAATTGTATGTTCTCTCATTATTTTTCAGTTAAAAACCTCTGACAAAAATAGAAGCGTCATTGAAGAGTTCCAACTTGTAGTACGATTAACATCGCGAACAAACACCTTCACAGCCACACCGCTCCAGACTTTTATCTTTGCAACGAAGCGGTGGTGCTGTGCCACTTCTACTTCCGGTTAAATTCCTGTCGGGCTTGGGAAATGTTTTCATTGCCCGCAATTCCGCTCCCTAACCTAGTTATTTGAGCGCGGAGCAGCGCCGTTAAGAGAAGAAAGCGCTGATGGTCTAGTTATTACGCTTATGCTTTGCTCTATTTTACTGAATAGAGCTTCGGAATGATGAGTAACCGACGTGGGTTTTTGTGTGCTATTAGAGATTGAAATGTTAGATAATAACAGGAAGATTTTTTTATTGCAGTTTAAGTAAGGAAGGAACTTAGACGCAGGGTTACAAGCTATACATCAACGTTTCAGGCGCAATAGTATAATATATTATCACACTATTTTATTAGCAACAGTATGGATAATTTTAAAGAAATGTTTTTTTGTAGGCTATTTGTTGTGTAAAAGTAAAGTAACAGTGGTGTGATAAGTTGAATGACGAGAGGAAGAAAAATTTTAATAAAAAAACACAAAAATTATTTTAATCTATCTCTTTTAGTGAAATAAAGAAACCTCATCGATTGTAAATGACTTAAAATTTTAAACATAAATTTTCGCAAATATAAATCGCTCTTATCTATATGTTATATTAATGTTTTTTTTTATTCGAAATGTTGAAAATTGTGAAATTATATGTTTTTAAGCTTGATTTGCATGCATCCGTTGTCCGACGATACGATGATACAATATTAATTTTATTGGTTGAATTTACAGACTTCGATTGGTTAGAAACGGTTAACCAATCGAAGCCTTTAAATTCAACCAATAAAATTAATATCGTATCAACGTATCGTCGGACAACGGATGCATGAACATCAAGCTTTAGACTTTTTAGCATTTTTTTCGTCTATTTAATACCTACAACAATGTTGATAATGGTTGCCAAAAATTACAGAGCTGCAAGCTCACAGAAAACTTTTCTGTGAGCGTCTTTTTTTGACTTAAATCATTTTAATGACTTAAATCATTTTAATGACTTAAATCATTTGGTTTTAAGTGATATTTCGAAAGCTGACTTAAGACTTAAAATTTAAGTCAATTTCAAAATTACTTGTGATTTAAGTCTTTATTCCGATATCGAAAAAGATTTAAGTCATTAAAGAAAAATTAAGTCTTTTTAAAAAATTAAGTCTTTTTAAAAAAGATTTAAGTCATTAAAAAATATTTAAATCTTTTAAAAGATTTAAGTCTTTTTGGAAAAGATTTAAGTCTTTTTTTTATATATATTTATCGTAAATTTTTAACAGCGGCATCAAATATGTGTTTACCATCTTTAGTTTCATAAAAATGTAGCATATGTGAAAACCGTATCTTTGTACCGCTGCTCATAGTGCTCATAAACGAGAAACACCGTAAAACACACAAATATGGGACAACCTGTACAAAGTACCACAATATTTTATTTTATTTAAGTTGTTGATGTTTTTATATGTGTGTTTTTATGGCCTTGAGGCGTCTATTTGTTTATTGTTTATTATAGTTGTTTATATAATATTTCACTCTGTATCTACAATAAATTAATATAGATAATAAAAATATCGGTAATGGGGTTTAACATTATTTAAAAAATAGGTATTTAAATTGAATTCTGGTTGTCTTGACTTGAGGGAAATTATATTGATTTAAGTCATTTTACTCACTTAACTTGTAAATTATCATGATTTAATTAAAAAAAGACTTAAGTAAAAAAGACTTAAATAATGTTATATTGATTTAAGTCTTTACAAAAATGACTTGACTTGAAAGAAAATGACTTAAGTCTTTGACTTTGAACTTAAAATTTAAAAAAAATCATTTTTCAAATTAAAAAAAATAATTTTGATTTTAGAAATGATATAAGACTTAAGATTTAAGTCTTTTTAAAACTGACTTGTTGCAACTCATAAGAATCAAACGCCAATAAGAAAGAAACGCCAAGAATCAAAACGACAGATTAAAAAAATCGAGAAAATTCGGATTTTCTGAAATATTTTTTGAAAGTTTCTTAAGATTTCGAAATATTACATTTTAGAGAAGCTATTAAAAAACGAATAATTACATTTAGAGAAGCTACTTTGTTATGACTTAATCATCTTTGTATCTCCTCTGGTTTTTGAGATCTGTTAAAGTTTATTTGTTTGAAATTAGGCCAACCTGTATAATAGGAGAGAACCTCTGATAAGGCAACCGCAGGGCTAAAAAGGATTCTGACAGCGTTGAAGGGTGTAACAACTGGTGGAGAAGATTAAAACCACTTTGTCTGTTATTGAAGGTTTTAGGTCGACGGGAGACGGTAAAGAAGGCCTAATACCGAGGAGAGACACAGTAAGTTACTTTATTTAGGAATGTATAGCATATACAGAAAATTTTTATTTCTACATGGCCTAAACCACAGCCTTGCCGATTTCACATCTATGATGATGGCCTGAACCGGCTTGCCGATTTCAGATCATTTCCACGGAAATTTTCGTACTTACCTACAGTTAAGATAACTATTTTAGGTAACTTTTTTTATATACCGAGTGGTGCACCGTCGCGTCGTCAAAACAGGAAATTCTATATGCAAATTTTGAACTATTCAAATATTGGCTCCCCTATTTATTAAGTCGTAAATGTGTTTTTTAATACACATGCTAAATTTCAACAATTTTGGACAAACCGAACCAAAGTAATTTATGAAAAACTGCATCAATTTTTAATTTAAAACTGAACAAGTAACAATGCAAAACCAGTGAAATGCCAACATACCTTAAGTTGTTAACCTACGATTTTATCATTGTCAAATGTAATTTGTTATGATATCTACACAACTATGTTATAGTACATACGGTTAGTGTCCCCGAAATACATTTTTGTCATTTAAAACTGCTTCAAATGCGAGGCAAAAGCCTAAACTTCATTCAGAACCTCACGTTTAGTGTAATAAATTAGTGGTTTCAATTACCCTTTATATTTTTTAGTTTACGATCGTTCACAATGTTTAAAAACACAATTAAAACTAATAGAATATCCTAGCAACAGCTTGCGGTACTCAGTTGTATCCATAAAAAAAGGAAAGCCTAATATTTAGCTTATAAAACAATCAACTTTTGATTTCTAACCACAATTTCTCTTGACGAAAGATAATCAAAGGCCAAAATTACATTTCTCGTAAATTTTGAAGTATACTTAGTGGAAATGTTAAAAGTTTGATAACTTTTTCTAAAAATATTCTAATAAAGTTGGGATGAGATTGTTACGGCTATTAAGCTATCTTGTACACTTCGCACAAAAAGAGGTTCTAAAAAGAACAATGTTCGACTGCAATGTCTGCTAGTTGACCTTTTTTACAGCAGAGCTACCACCTGAATCCCCATCACTAAAAATAATGAATTGTTTGTAACTGAGCTGTAATTTCTGTATTATTAATCCGGTAAATGATGGAGATAAACAATTGTGATTGATTAAAATTTTAGTTTAAGATGAAACTTTTGTTAACAACACTCTAGAATTTGAATAATGAATTGAATAATAACAAGACAAGTGAAATCTGTTTAAAAAAGACAGCGATTTAGAGTGATTGAGTGGTGACAATTTTGATTATGTAAAAAATACTGGTTGCCTAATGATTAACATTAATTTAAAAATAAATCTCTAACATGAATAATGAACAAAACAAATTGATGTTTAGTAACAGTTAGTAGTAGTCAGAGATATAGATATAGTAGTATCTTGGTTTAATGGCCACAGCTTTCCGGCCGGGTAATAGAATTATCGTTTTTTAATAAAAATTAAAAAATATTATAAAATTATGTAGCTAGAATAGTATACGCGCGGTTTTATATCAACTCTATTTTTTTTGAAGTTTATGAAAATCATTCATAAAAAAATATATATCCTTCAAATCCTTTAGTTTAATAGCTGTTAGTGCGAAGTTTCACTTCAAATATGCGCACATAGTGCACACAAAATTTTTTTCATAACCGGGACGACCGAGTATCCAAACGGTAACCCGTCCATCCACTCGCCTTATCTAATGTCTCTTAACTACGGTGATCTATCGGGAACCGGTCGGTGTTGGCGTAGCTGGGCTTGCGCACATCGTATGTACAAAATTAGAATATGATACCCCAAAACTTAAATAATAACCATAGAAACGCATTTTGATTTTTGGGAATTTCAACTATATTTTCACATTTTTTTTCTCTAAAACCACATCAAAAATGAGGAAAAGTACCGTATGATCGAAAAAAGAAATCATACGGTATAAACGGTATTAACATTTTAGAACAAAGGAAAACTTTTATGAATACTTAATGCATTTTTTAAAAAATTAATAATAAACAAGTCTTTCATTCCGTAAGGAGACTACCCGCAAAAATACTGCATATGAAATATTATTACTTATATCTGAACTATGCATATCCGTCATAAACATGAGAAAAGTGTATTCCCCGACGTAATAATCTAAGAAAAATCACATATCCAAAATTAAATTCGAAAAGATGTTATTCTTTGAGGAAATAGATTTTCAAACTTATACTTTTATATTTCCGTATGCAATAAGACAAATGGATGTGCTCTGCCGTTCGGAACTATAAAATTGAAATATTGTTCGTATACCTCGAAATTATGAAACTTTATACGATTCAATATTTTGCTCGTAACCGAGTTCGTCCTTGCTTTCATGTTCAAGCAATATTTCAGTCTTATAACATCCTAGAATAATTTAGGCATAAACTAAATAATAAACTAGGCATAACTAAAAATTCAAAAAAGTCCTATGGATATTTCGCCACTTGCACTGTAAGAAATTCTACAAAATAAAATAGTTTATTTTTTGTAAACACTGCTGCGTTAATTGGTTGTCAGCAGTGATTTACTCATAAAAAAATTTGCCTAACGTACTAAAAATTGCTTAACGTTTCGGAAGGTTCTTCCCGCCGTCAGAAAAAAATAAAAACACAAAGAACCAAGAAATATATTTAAAATATCTAAATGAAACTATTTTACTCAAGAACAATTTCTTTAACAGATACTAACGTATGGTCCTAAAGTTTTGGGAAAATTTTCATCTGGTTAAGTAATAAAATGCATTTAATGAAGTAGTCATGGTAATAAAATGTCATCAGTCATGTCACTTCGATAAACAAAGCAAAAGATTTTGGGTTTTGCTTCTTAAAATGTCTTATAAAATTGATCTTCGTCGAGGAGTTTATAATCTTGTTGGGCGAATGGCGAAACGAGATATTGTCGTCATTTATCGGGATCAAAACATTAGCAAATCGATAATTTATTGCACAATCAAAGAATGTGAAGAAGCCTAAATCCGGTCGGCCGCGGGTTGTGAACCAAATAAGAGAAGGAGGACTAATTGAAGCAGCAAAACACAAAATTGGGATCTCACAGCGAAAACTGGCCAGGAGATTTAATATTGGAAAGACTACGGTGTTTAGAACCCTATTAAAGTAACAATATTATCTTCCGAAAAAGGAGAAAAGCTCCAAAATATACAGAGGCCCAGCTAGAGAGAATTCCGAGATGTTGCCGCGCGCTGAGGAGAGTGCATTTCGTCAACAAGTTGATCGTGATGGACGACGAGAAATATTTCTCACATTGTCCAACTCTGAGATGAAGGGCAATGATGGGTTCTACATGGACAATTATGAGAATGTCCCTGATGATGTGAGATTAAAAAGTAAGAAAAAGTTTGAGGACAAAATTTTGGTATGGTGTGCCATTTCTGAGGCTGGCTTCATCTCACATCCTTACATTGGCGTTGTTCGGGGTGAAGCCTTAAATGCAGAGCTTTATATCGAGAATTGTCTCCCTAAACTTCTTTAGTTTTTGAACACGCATCATGCGGACAACGAAATAATATATTGGCCGGATCTCGCTTCATGTCATTCCGCGAGAATCACAAGGGACTGATATGAAGTGAACAACATCAACTTTGTACCGAAAGTAGACAATCCCCCTAACCTACCTCAGGCTCACCCAATCGAAGAGTTCTGGGCAATATTCAGTCGGAAAGTCTACAATAACGGGTAGGAAGCACAAAACGAAGAACATTTGCGACGCCGTATATTCTCAAAAATTAGAGAAATCGACGCCGAAGTTGTCCAAAGGATAATGCAACGCGTCAGCGGAATTCTTAGGCAAATCGAAAATAACGGTCCCTTGTCCACTGTTCGAATTTTATTTTATAATTAGGATAGTAAACATAGGTTGTTTAAAAATATGATAAAAATATAAAACTATTTTTATAAGAGTTGTCAGTTTCTGAATTTTTTCCCAAAACTTTAGGACCATACGTTACTATAAAAACCGTTGACGTTCTGTTAAAATTACATTATATCAAGTTAACGTATCGGTCCTTCAAAAAGCTAGCGAGAGAGTCATGATTACAAAATCTCGCTTAAGATGGGCTGATGGGTGCAGGATGCAAGAAAACCGCCTACCAAAATCTCTTCTTTACGGTGAGCTTGTAGAGGGTAAGAGGAGACCGGGTGGACAACTCAAAAGACACAAGATATTTTCCACGAAAACTTAAAGGGGATAAGCTTGCAGAATCAGTAGGAAGGAGAAACGTACAAAAGAACGCAATGGAGAAGAACTGTAAACTCAGTTAACAGCGACAACCAAAAAGTAAAGAGGCAACAAAACAATGAGATTTTTGAATGTCCGGAGTGCAGAAGAAGAGATAACATCACGTATCGGGGCTTTTCAATCACAGAAAAGTTCATGAAAGAAAACACCTTGCGTAACCATCCATATACAAACTAAAATATATAGGAAACTGAAATGATACCGTCTGTTGGAGAATTCAGTGGCGCCATGCATCGGGTCGTTACAGAACTTATGATACAATTTTATTTTATTTTACAGGAAACTTTACATTTTAACTACAGGTAACTATGTTGTTTTGTCCACTCTAGCGCCATCTATTATCAATTTTTTGGAACGTAATTTATTTTTTTTGTACAGAAATAGGTAATTTTTCTTCTATTTCTTATTTTTTTAATAAGAATAAGTTACTCTAAATGCTACATCGCTCCATTATATTCTATTGTTCTCAAGCAGGTGGCATTTCATTTAGAATTAACTTATCCTCATCAAAAAATATAATATATATATAAATATAATATATATATATATATATATATATATATATATATATATATATATATATATATATATATATATATATATATATATATATATATATATATATATGGTAATATGGAATATATATAAATATATATATCATAATCGACTTCTCATATATAGGATTATAACGTATATAAAGCCTATGCATATAATATAAATATGGTAATATGGAATAAACCTGAAAAAACCGCCATCATAATCGACTTCTCAGTACCGCAGGATTATAACGTGGCTAAAGCCTATGCAGATAAGATAAACAAGTACGCTGCACTTCTCAGGAAATAAAAGCAATCTGGGAACTGCGGAAGGTGATTATAGTACCGTTAATAATAAGTGCCAATGGACTTGTGCACAAAATGACAAACCAACATATCAAAGAACTAAACCTCCCGAACAACACCATAATGTGGATGCAAAAAGCAGTTGTGCTTGGTACCGTCGGAATTATTCGAAGAATTGTCTCACCTTATTGACAATATTCGTCGTGCCCTTGGCTGGTTACAGCCCGGACATGGACTAGAACTACCACTAACAGTGTGAGAAAAAAAAAAAAAAATATATATATATATATATATATATATATATATATATATATATATATATATATATATATATATATATATATATATATATATATATATATATATATATATATATATATATATATATATATATATATATATATATATACGAGCAATTGTATATGTAACCATCTTATGATGCGTGTCAGCGAGTAATGGCAGTAGTAGTAATATGAAGTTAAACTTCAAAATTAACAATTACTACCTGATAACAATTACTCAATGAGGTAAAACCAAAAAGCCTAAAAATTTTTACGTATGTAATGTTTATTTGTGTTATGTTCATTAAAATCAAAGAATCGATAGCCAGTGGCGGATACAGAGGGGTAATAAAAAAAATAATAATAAAATAATAGGGGTAATATAAAGGCCCCCTCCCCTTAGATCTAAAAATTGGATTAAATATTAGGATTTTGGGTTAAAAACCTAGATCATATATACTTATGGATAAATCAACGCCATAAGTTTAGCATTAAAAAATATGTTTCTAACATCACGGCATGCCATTTCCAAACCTTCTTTATTGCACTTATGGTTTGTTTTTCTCGAGGACCTTACTTTGCGCATGTGCATTAAAAGTTGCACGTATTTCCAAAATAATCACAATTTTATACGGTTTAGAAAGTACAAATTATACATTGTTATGGAAACCAATTTTTCATTGTCATCATATTGACATAATCATATGTCATAATCTTATTTCCATTGTGTAAAGACGCTTGTTTTTTGCCTTTTTTAATTTAAAAATTGTATTAACTACTCTTATATCGACCGCTTTTATATAGCCAGGGATGCAAGTGTGTTCAGTGAGATTAACTAATGTTAAGTTTGTGCAATTATATTTCTATTTTTGTTCGTTGGACTTTCTAAATACTCGTAAAAATGACTAGAAAGTGTTTAGTATGTGAAAGTTCTAATATAAGGGTCCCCGAATTATCTTTTCATAGGCAAGTAAAGTATTCGGTTGTTCTTTTATTTATACGTACTGGCTCGTTCGGAGTGGCTAAATATATTTTTTATATAATTTAATTTTTGTGACAGTAAACATTCAATTTATTGTTCAAATATAAGCATTTATAAATTAAATTTTTAAAATTAATGTTCAAATTTGGCGCGCGGGCGATAGGTCCTCGACAAGGATAGATAGAAGCACCGCGCGTGCTACAAAAAAAGAAGATAAATAGAAGTCGTTGATATGTTTGCGACAGTTTACATAGTGATTTGCTTATCCACGTAAGTATATATGATCTAGGGTTAAAAATGACACTCTAAAAAGCATATTCTTTATCACTTTTTATTTGGGCCCCCCTAAAATAAATTCCTGTATCCGCCCCTGGCGACAGCCATACATTAATAACCTCGATAAATGCCTGAGCCATACATTTAATTATTGTTACGTTTTTCGTCGGTTCCGTGTGGATAGAAAGTCACAATTTATTTAAACACTATTTATTTAACACTAATTAACAAAAATAATAACGATAAAAGACTTATAGAACTATTTACAAACGATTTATAACTAAGAATTTATTTTGAATTTTAGCGCGTCAACTGTATATTTATAACTGCCCTCTCTAGGCCACTGCCGCCGGCTTTTATACCGACAGGTAAAAGAAATCTAGAATAGTCCAAAGATCGTTAGGCGCATAGAGAAGGTTTTCGAATGTTCTCGTATGTACGAGTCCATTCTAGTGGGTCTCGATTCTTCTCGAACGAATGAATCATTGCGGTGTCTATGCGATGTTAAGGTCATCCGAGGGCGGGCCATATTGTGAGGTTAGGTCGAGTCCACACCGGCTCGCAACATTATATTAGTTTTTAGATTAGTATTAAAAAAACCTCTTTCATTTTTCGTTTAGAGAGTATCGCTTCCTCCATAATAATTAAAAGAAATAATTTCATAATAATAATTTTTTATAATAATTTTTACGTAATAAAAAATGATCAGAAAAAAATGTTGTTAAATAGGCGTTTCCATAGCACAACATAACTGCCGTAGTTTTATATGAGATCTCATAACATTTTGTAGTGGAGAACTGCGTAATAAGACTTTATGTTTTACATTTTATGTTTTTGATGGGATCTACGTTGCATTCTTGTAAAATATAACATAGATTACGACACTGCAGTAGCAATTAAAAAGTCAGTGATAAAATAAAGCGTGTTTTAATTTTTATAACAACGTTTGTCAGATGAACGAGTAAATACAACAATTTGAACATCCAATTTTCATATTTTATTATCCCATTAAGCAGAATATAATCCAATTCAACGCGATAAAAAATGAAACCCTCGTATTATTACGAGAGAGCCCATTACAAATCCATCCAATTACAGCTTTTTTGGTCTTTTAACGAGCAGGAGTCGACCCTAAAAAAGTGACAATTTCTTCCGTTCGGAACCAAGCTTTCCCCCCGAACAGAAAGCGAAAAAGTTGCAGTAAATCAACTAGCGAAGCTAAAAGATTACGAGTGGCTGTCTGAAAAAAGATGTTAAACGGTAGGGACGTCCCGATATACCCAGGCGAACAAGAAAAATAACTTAGGGTGGTGCATTTAACGACTTTTTAAAATATTGAGTTGCGTGTTAATGTCAAACAAAGAATGGAATCGAAGATTTGATAAAAAAAAGAATTATTTGAACATAACTTATTTCTTTGTTGGTACATTTATTTGGTATTAGATTTTTATAACCTACATTACAGCAAAAATACTAATTTACAACAATTGTAGATTTTAGATTGTATGGGAGGGAGGAAGTTAATCACCGCGACCTTACTAAGAACTGGCAACGGTTAGTTTTGGGTCGAGATTTCTGTATGTAAAAAGAGTACAATGCGTTTATAATGTACTGAATAAAGAGAGAACAGTAAAAACGTTACTAAACGTATCAAATAAATCGAGAAACTGTGCATATTGTTAAGGGACGTGATAGGGGATATAGCAGATTCGTCGCGGTCGACCGGTCGACCCAATCCATAGATAAGAGATATAAAAACCCAGTCAGTACTTAAAATTCTACGGAAGAGTGTACATCATGCATTCAGCTTTACGATTTAATTATGTCTCGTGATACTTTATTTGTTTATTTATTAACGAGTCGTTGTAATTTTCCTTATAGATTTAAATTTTTAGGTGCAAGTTAGAAATACTTGCATTTTTGGTAAAAATAAATGGAATTAAGTTGGTGTTCGACACTGGTCGCGCTATTAGAACTCTGAATTCAAAAATCGATATCTCAAAATCCATTAGAAATATTTTTTTGTAGTTTTTTTTCAAAAACTTTCTTAATATTTCTGCTATATTTTCTTCACAGACAGTATGTGAAAATCTTTATAAATAAAAAAAAGTTACACGATTTCTGAAAATTGCAATGCACTAAAAGTAAAGGGATGGGTTTTTAAAATTTTTGAATGGAAAAAAACAAGCCTACCGATTTTTTTTATTTAAACATCTTGTCCGAGCTTCAAAACAAAAAAAATATCTAAAGTAGTTCTTGAGTTATAGCGTGTTATGTGTTAAGTTTATAAATTCTCGCGATTACTGACGTTTTCTCATTATAACATTAAGACTCACAAATAGTTTTAATGCGGACTCTGACGAATCGTGTACTTGGCAAGTACACCAATATTTGCGTACTTGCGGCAAGGATATTATCTTATGCTCCGCAACGAGTGACAAATAATTGCACAAGGAAACCACTCACACCACATGACAAGTAGATATATCACAATAAAAAAAAATTACTTCAAATATGCATACATAGTGCATACACAATTTTTATTTACTCATTTTTTAAATTCGAGTATATGTAAAAATTTCCGTAAAGACTATGTAAATTTTCTCCAAAAAAATCGTGTATAGGTATTTCGCCACTGCAAAATCTACAAAATAAAATAGTTATTTTTTGTAAACACAGCTGGCGTTAATCTAGCGGAAACTACTTGTCAGCAGGTTAAGTTTACAGATAAACAAATTTGCCTAACGAACAAAAAATGCTTAACGTTTCGGAAAGTTTATCTCTTTCCGTCGTCGGAAGCAAACAAAAATACAAAGAATAAAAAAAAACCATTTAAAATATTTAAAATTCAACTATTCGAGAACACTTTAATTTTTTTAAAACAGATACGTCTACAAAAACTGTTGGCGTTCTGTTAAAATGACATTATATCAAGTTAAACTTCAGAATTAACAATTATTACCTGATAACAATTACTTAATAAGGTAAAACCAAAAAGCCTCAAACTTTCTGTACGATTAGTTTTAATTTTTACGTATATTATTATTATAAAATCAAAGAAGCGATTGCCATACATTATTGACATCTACCGATGCATGAGCAATACATTTATTTTTATTAGATTGTATTAAAGAGCCTCTTTTATTCTTCTTTTAGAGGCTATCACTTCTTTCATTATAATTTTAGCTAGATTTGTGAAAATATCCCTTTCTTAAATACTCTTTATGTTCTTTAATTCGAACATTTAAGGGTTTAGATGTTTCACCAATGTAAAATTTATCGCATTCACATGGTATTTTGTATATTACATTTTTTATTTGTTGTTCTGTATTCATTGGTTTAGTGTGTGATAAAATGTAAACTTTTTTATAACATTTTTTTAATTTGTAAAAAAGCATGTCAAATTATTCAGTTCACACAGAAATATCAAAGAGAATAATGACAAACATTTAAACCCTACGGACACTATGAAGGAGAAAGAAACTAAGTTATTAAGAAAATGTTTTTACGTTTATCTTTTTGGCATGTCTTATAGTACGGTAATTACATTAAATAGCTTCAGAGCGAACATTTGCAATATTTCTTTTTTACTTTTGGATAACCTACACTGACACTTCCCTTACAAAAGCAAGCTGGATGTACGCGTGTGTGTATTCTCTGTGGACATCGCGTGTAAGTGGTCCTGACTGGAAGACATCCCCGGAGATTTTAGAGACGAATATTCTCGCTTGGTTTTCTGTCGTTCTTGGAGAGGGAAGTGCCACGACTCCGAAACAACAGAGACGTTTTAGGATATTATACGATTAAAACAAACTGCATGTGTCTCATTCCCTTCCAAAACAAAACCATATAAATTATATACCACTGTAATTACAAAACTTCAATTTATTTCCGTATTGGAACGGAATTTTAAATTATGTCTTTATTTTCGAGAAAATTTAGTCCAAACATAACGAATATGTTGTTGATGATTGACCATCAAAATCTTAAAAATACAGAAGTTGTCTAAAATGTGCTACAATACGGATATAAAAAATGTCTATACCTATTCGGCGGATTCATCTCACCAAAAAAATCCTTTATGGGTATTTCGCCACTGCACTGCAAGAAAATCTACAAAATAAAATAGTTATTTTTTGTAAACACTTCTGGCGTTAAACCTAAACGGACGCTGCTTATCAGAAGTTATGTTTACAGTAATACAAATTTGCCTAACAAAGAAAAAAATGCTTAACGTTTCGGAAAGTTATCTCTTTCCGTCGTCGGAAGCAAAAAAATACAAAGAATAAGGAAAAAAAAGTATTTAAAGTATTTAAATTCAACTATTCCAGAACACTTTACTTTTTTAAAACTGATACGTCTACAAGAAACCGTTGACGTTCTGTTAAAATCACATTATATCCAAGTTAAACTTCAAAATTAACAATTACTACCTGATAACAATTATTTAATAAGGTAAAACAAAAAAGCCCCAAACTTTCTGTATGATTATTTTTAAATTTTACCTGTGTTATGTTTATTTATGTTATGTCCTTTAAAATCAAAGAAGCGATTGCCATATATTACTAACATCTACAGATGCATGAGCAACACATTTATTTTTATTAGATTGAATTAAAAAAGCCTCTTTTATTTTAGTTTTGACGTTGTTAGTCTTTTCACTAATGTGCCGGTAGATAAATCAGTTAAAATAGTTAGGGATAGATTAGAACAAGATACACATTTAACAGATAGAACAAAATTAAACATAGATAGTATTTTGGAATTGTTGACACTTTGTGTTAAAACTACTTATTTCCAATTAAATAATGAATTTTTTCAACGAGATTTCGGTATGGCAATGGAATCACCTCTCTCTCCTTTGTTAAGTAATATTTTTATGGAAGATTTTGAAAATAATACGATAAATAATTTTTCAAAAAAGCCTGTAATATGGCTGCGCTATGTTGATGACATTTTTGCAATATGGCAACATAACGTTTCTAAAATAGAAATTTTTTTGGATTATATAAATTCTCGCGAACGTTTCAAAATAAACTAATTTTAGATGTTTACAGAAACCCCACAAACACAAATACTTAAATTTCACATCTAATCACAGTATAAGTGTAGAAAAGGTGTTATAAAAAGTTTATAGGATAGGGCAAAAATAATATGTACAGACGACATTTCACTAAACAGAGATCTAAACCACATAAAAAATACATTAATAAAAAACGACTATCCACCATATTTTATTGACAAAACATTAAACAAAATAAAAACACCAAATCATAGTTATCACAACACAATGATAACAATACACAAAAGTTTCGGAAAAAATAAGAAGGATAGGAAAAAATATAACATACGAACATCTTTCAAAACACAAAATACACTTAGATCCATTATATCACATATTAAACCAGTATGCAATACAGAACAACAAACAAAAAATGTAATATACCAAATACCCTGTGAATGCGATAAATTTTACATTGGTGAAACATCTAGACCCTTAAATGTTCGAATTAAAGAACATAAAGATTATTTAAGAAAGGGAGATTTTCATAAATCTAAGATTTGTCAGCATTCATGGGACACAGGGCACAGAATAAATTTAATAACGCCAAAATTATAATGAAAGAAGCGATAGCGTTTAAAAGAAAAATAAAAGAGGTTTTTTAAATTCAATCTAATAAAAATAAATGTATTGCTCATGTATCTGTAGATGTTAGTAATGTATGGTAATCGCTTTTTTGATTTTAAAGAACATAACATAAATAAACATAACATACGTAAAATTTAAAAATAATCATACAGAAAGTTATGGGCTTTTTGGTTTTACCTTATTAAATAATTGTTATCAGGTAGTAATTGTTAATTTTGAAGTTTAACTTGATATAATGTCATTTTAACAGAACGTCAACGGTTTCTTGTAGACGTATCCGTTTTAAAAAAAGTAAAGTGTTCTCGAATAGTTGAATTTAAATATTTTAAATAGTTTTTTCTTTATTCTTTGTATTTTTTTGCTTCCGACGAAGGAAAGAGATAACATTCCGAAACGTTAAGCATTTTTTCTTTGTTAGGCAAATTTGTATTACTGTAAACATAACTTCTGACAAGCAGCGTCCATTTAGGTTGAACGCAGAAGTGTTTACAAAAAATAACGTTCTATTTTATTTTGTAGATTTTCTTTCAGTGCAGTGGCGAAATACCCATAAAGGAGTTTTTTTGGAAATACGGATATATTATAAACCTTTATCTTTAATTTCTTTCTTCATTTGTGTAAAATACCTAGTCAGTTTTACATAAAACGTTAAATGCCGAACGCTTATTTTGCTACTTTTTCGGACTAGCGAAATGTACTCTTAAAAGAAAAATAAGAGAGGCTGTTTTAATCCAATCTAAATATGTAAATAAATGTATTACCCAGGCATCTGTAGATGTTAGTAATGTATAACTACCGCTTCTTTAATTTTAATTAACATAACATTTATAAACATGACATAATTGACGTATCTGCTAAAAAAGCTAGTGTTCTACTGTTTCAAGTGTTCTTGAAACAGTAGTTTAAGTATTTTAAATAGTTTTTGGTTTGTTCTTTTTGTTTTTTTTTGCTTCTGACGACGTGAGGAGATGTGCCTCCTCCTAAAACGTTAAGCATTTTTGTCGATTAGGCAAATTTATATTACTAGTAAAATAACACTGATAAATTGGGCTCTGCTAGATCAGCGCAGTGATTTAAAAAAAATATATCGTTTTATTTTTTAGATTTCCTGCTAGTGGCAAAAAAGCAGAATTCTTTTCAAGAAATGAACCAGCCGCAAAAAGGCATAGAAATTATTTACTTTTAAAAAGCTGGTTAAACAAAACTTTACTTTTATCAATACCGCTTCAAATTTTTCTTGTAATAGAGCAGTAAAACTATTCAAAACAATCTAAATTTCATTACCGTAATAAGAAAATCAACAAAGTATTCCGATGGCATACTAGGAGTACTCTTTCGGAATTGCAGCGCAAAATGCAATTTGCTATTTCCTACAGTTTTAATTAATTTAATATAAAACGGAGACCGCCAAGGAAATTTCACTAAACAGAAAACACTAATAGAACTAATGACCGCAATGCAGAATTAAAATTTTAGAAAGGTTTTCTTTGTTTTCATTTTTGGCTAATTTAATTCTGTTTCTGGATAGAGTCAAAATACAATTGACAAAATTAACATATTTTTAACGCTTTGTTTTCCAAACATATGCAAAGTGAGAATTGTAAGTTATATTAACAACGGGGGTTATTTCTATATTAAATACAATTCTTAAACGTTTTTTCTAATACTTTGTACATTTTTTAGCATTCATATATTTTTTAGAGAATTTTAATTTAGGGTGGACAGAGTACGGTTGGTACAATTTGGCTTTTATTGTTCGTAGAATAATTGTTATATATTAATCAAGCTATGATGATGATAATATGTTAAATTCAAGATCGTCTTTCTATCTTCGGTAGAACTATGCCATTTTAGTTCCCGGGTTGCTAATTTGAAAAGTGTACAACATTTAAAAAAACAACAAGGGCGGTTGAAACAGCGATTAGGGTGAATTGAACATTTGAAACGCATGCAGGCAATACAAAATATAGTATTACATAAACATATTTTATTCAACGTTATTTCTAACTTTAAGAATAATAATTATGTATATACAGGGTGCTACAAATTCGAGGTACGAGCATTGGTATCTCGGTAACCGTAATAGATACGAACATGGTTAATTTGGGACAGAGTTGCGCTTTGGGATGTTCACTAAGATGATCAAAAAAGTTTTAAAAATGTCAAGGATTGCTGAGTTTTTTGGAAAAAACTGATTTTTCTGAAAATCAATTTTATTTTTTCCTGTCGTTTCTTTTTAGAAAATCAAAAAACTAAATGCACATTCTCTTAGCCATTTTATTAGAGCTATCTGATAGTATTTTTGGATTTTCAAATTAGCTAATAATTTTTGAGATACAAAGGCGAATTTAATTTTTTTAAATACGGACCTGCATTTTTTATTTCAGATTTTGAAAGAACTCGGTGTCATGAGTACAATGATATGCCACTCTTAATATTTTTTTATTGTTTTGACATTTCAGCACCATTTATTTAAACTAATTTCAAGTCCAGCTCTGTTTTTTTTTAAATATTTAATCTATTCATCGTTACAATATTGATAAGCTTTCAAACTTAACAATGACGTGGGGAAAACATTAAATACGAAAAGTCAAATGCAATAAAATAATATAAATATAATATAATATCAACAATCAAATAATTTTCCCTGAAGATTGATTGGAAATGGTAGAGCAGTATAATGTCCAGCGAGGTTCCTGGACCTATCGCCAAAGGGCTACATTGTTTGATGTCATTTGTAAAAGTGAAATCAATTTATCTCAGCATTTACAATAAAGAGTACAAAATGTATTCGGAAGTATAAGAAGAAAGTTCAAAGAGCTATAAATAAAATTGAAAAATAAATTTTCAATTATTCATTAGAAACTAGTTTGTAGAAGTTGATTTATTTATAATAACTACGATAAACTACGATTAATATTATGCATATTATTAGATCGCACATTGAGATTTCATACTCGATATTATTATTTATTTCAATCTTCCAATTGGTTCGATTTTCCTTATTCAATGTCAATTAGCGCAGATCAATATTGCTGCCATGAATATAATCAGATTAAAACCTCTTTTAATTTAAGAAACCAGAGTCGGACTTGAAATTATTTTAAATAATAATTAAATAGTTTTGTTGCTGTTAAGGTACCCAAAACAAAAAGAGTATAAAGTGTGGCATATCATTGTATTCAGGTGACCGAGTTCTTTCAAAATCTGGAATTAAAAAGGTAGGTCCGTATTTAAAAAAATTAAGTTGGCCTTTGTATCTCACAAATTATCAGCTAATTTGAAAATCTAAAAATACTATCAGATAGCCCTAATAAAGTGGCTATGAGCATGTGTAATTAGTTTTTTGATTTTCTAAAAAGTAACGACAGGAAAAAATAAAATTGATTTTCAAAAAAATCAGTTTTTTCCAAAAAATTCAGCAATCCTTGAAATTTTTATAACTTTTTTGATGGCATCTTGGTGAACATCCCAATAACGGCAACTTTGCCCCAATTTAACCATGTTCGTATCTATTACGGTTACCGAAATACCAATGCTCGTACCTCGAATTTGTAGCTCCCTGTATTATACAGGGTGAGTCTTAAATAAGTCTAAATATTTTTAGGGGTAGTATATTTTGACCCCAGAAACACGATGACGAGAGTTTTTCGCGAAAAAAACTTAGGAATTTTTAATTTTTTTTTGAAGTTTTTTAGTTTTTAGTTAAAAAAATATATTTTCTTGATAATATGGCAACATATGTAGTAGATTAAATTTACAAGAAAGAAAACCTAGAAAAGATCCAGCGGTTCTTAAAATTTATGCAAAAAATATTTTTTTTTTGAAATTTTCAAAGTAAAATAACTCCGTTATTTTGGACTTATTTGAAAAACGGTAAAGAGAAAATATGTTTCTTTTTATCATATACATATATATATTTTATATATCCATAAAGATAATTCTAATAAAATTTGGACAAGCAAAAACCATACAAAATATATTTTAAATAAAAAAAGCTGTTCTTTTAAAATAAACAAAGCTGCTAGGACAAAGCCCAAAATAAAGCTGTTACATAAAAATAATTTTAAAATAAAATAAAAGGAAATATCTCAACAGTCAAACATAAATCATCTACTACTATTTACTGGTCCGAACAGTACCAACAAAAATTGTTTCAACAGTCCTCAAACCCACCTTTGGTAAAACAATTTATATATTATATATATATATATATATATATATATATATATATATATATATATATATATATATATATATATATATATATATATATATATAACACATTTAATACACAGGTCATACATAATAACACATTAAAACTAACCTTAATTTTGTATTCTTCAATCTTCACTTAACTGACAAATACACGATCAATATTGTCACTTACATAGATCACATGACAATACCATAAATCTGAAAAGAAAAATAGTTACTTTTAGGCATCAAAATTACAACATGACCCCTTATACAGATTGTTAACTGGACGGTTACTTATTGGGGAACAGAATGGCAACGCTGCCTAAGCTAAGCTGCCGACTCGTCCCGTTGCGTAGTCTCTTGATGAGCGGGCCGAGGTTGCCATATTTCAACCATAAAGCTCTTGCCGCGAGTAATAAACAAATTAACAACCTGTAGATATACAAAAACAGCATGCAATGAGCGGATTCAAACACAAATTCGGGTTTGAACCTGTCATCCCCTTCACTTTCTCCTTGAACCCTTCAACGTCCGGGTAACCGTTCACGAGATATGTTTTGTTTCAACCGTACCAGTCTACCATATACCTGGTAAATATATTACAAAAAGCCCAAAAAAATAAAATAACATTTGTAGTCAAAAGACTTCTTACTAACAGATATGAAATTGAAGGATTTGAATGACATATTTTTAAACGTGTAACTTGTGTAGCATTCACTGTCACAAAATTTGTATTAAAATGACGGTCTGTCCGTCTGAGAACTCCATTCGGGTACATCTATCCACGTGCCGAGTTTGGTTCCAATCGACCCCTATTAAGAAAAATCCTGATGATTTCGTCCATTTAGAGGCATAAGTTCTAAACGTCGCGCCGAGAGCGTCATCCTGTAGCCCATCCCCAATTATGCCGAAATCGACCCACATTTTTCTTCAATATCAATTCCTTTGTCCCACCCTGATGAAGATGTAAACGAAACGTCGTATCCAACTTTGCAGGGTGGGACCGTGTGCACCGTCTCTGACATAGCCTGCTCACCAAATTTGGTCGCGATCGGACGATATGAACTTTTGACGTTTCTTACGTCAAAACCAACTGCCAGAGTAACACGTATAGTACACGGTCAAATTGGCCTTGGTCCAATCTATCGACATACCAAATTTCATTTTAATCGGACAATTTTTTCTAAGCCGTAGGCTGTTCTTCCCACTTTTCCTCTCGCCTGTCGTGTCGCCGGTGTGTCACGACCTTGAATTTTTACTCTCAGCGAGTGTAAAGAAGCTTCACTTCAGAAGTTTTTAAAATATCTCTAAGAAAATAAAACTTTTTTAAGAAAATAAAACTTTTTTTATTTAATTAAGAATTAATTTTAACTTCTTAATGTTCCAATATTTCTTAAGGACATTCATTTTAGTTTACTATAAATTTTCTATTCAATGTTATAACAGTAATCATTTGTCTTATTGTCAGAGCTCGAAAACAAATATACTACAGTTTGATCGAACACTTTATATTTACATTTAGCACGTCCACACTCAACTAAATTGCGGAACGTGCTCGCGCGAACTTTCAGTTGTCAAGTTTGAACAAGTTTCATTTATAAATCCGCAGGTATCCTTCAATTGTGTCACAGTTGTTGGTCGTTTGTCTTCAAGTGTAGTTGGAAATTTACGAGTGATGGAACGTGTGAGAGGTTAAACTTATAGAATGGGCAGCGTTGCCAGCAATTTTCGAGGGAATTTCTTCGACGGAGCCTTAAAAAACCTTAATTTTTTTCAACTTCACAAAAATTTCTAGATCTTGTGAAAAATCATCAAATTTAGCGTATTTTACCTATTTTATAATTAGGAGAAAACTTTTAAAAACTTATTTCTGGTAATTTTTTATTTATTTGCTTTAAACTTAGGCATCCTTAATTAAACACTGTTAAAGTGAAAAAATATATGTAGAGAAAACAATAAACACTCTTAGTACATATTTTAACTATTTTTATTGTGCAAAACTTCCAGAAACCTTCATATTCTCTTCTTTTAGGATAAAAATTCTTCAACCTTTCAATCGACGATATTTGGCTGTAAAATCCTTCATTTTGAAAGAAATACTTCATTTCTGGCAATACTGAGTAGGGGTATTTGTTTTAGTTTACTTGGGGAGCCCAAGCGGGGATTTTGGAATAAAAAAAATACTCAAGCGCGACAAAATAACACAAGAGGAGAATTTTGTACCCTTTTAGGTATCCCCACCATACAAGAACCATTTATACAGGGTCGTGCGTGTAGGGCAGCCAATGAGATTATGAAAAAAAATTGATCATATTATAAAAATTATAAAAACCAAAGCGCGTCAGATTAAACCAGGATGAGTTAATTACATGCAGAAAAGTGTGCTTTGACTATTTAACACAAAGTCGTGCATTCTCAGGCGTGGGTATTTTTTTTTATTTTGAAGGAAATCATTTAAGAATCACGAGAATAACACAATTTGCAATTTCTATTCTTTTCTCACTTTCTACCCCTTTGTATAGCCACAGCTACCATGCAAACAGGCAGTTTAATATACCTCCGTTATCAAAAATATGTGGGGAGCATACACTATTAATATCTGAAAGGCCAAGTAATTCTTTGTGACATATTTTACAATTTTGAAAACCTGTACGTGCTCTTTACTTTTTAGCATCTAATCATTTTCGCAATACAATAGGGCCCCACGATGCTTAAATAAATTCCCATTTAGCATCTTGGGCTCCCTTAATATTGTATTTAGTTATTAAGTAATGAAATAAACTATTTTCAATAATAGTTTAATATTTAACGGTTGCGAATTTTACATAATATTTAGTATTAGGATTCACATTATGTAATAATACGCAATGCGAATCATAATACTAAATATTATGTAAAATTCAGTAGTTTTTAAAAAGTGTGTTTACTTTTAAGCGGCCCTCACACGATCAATAATATTGTCAATATTTTTCATTGTCAATATTTTATCAATATTTGAAAGGTGGCCTGACACGGTCAATACATATATCAATATCAAGTTTTGTGCAGATATTAAGTGTGAATTATACCCTATACCAAAAAATAAAAGATAAAAAAAAGCGTGTATTGCCATCATTTTGGTATATGTAAGTGAGAAAAAATCGAGGAAAAAAATTATAAAAAGGCGTTGGACAAAAAATGGATATCAAAAAGAAAAAGGTTTGGCCAACTAAATCTTCTAGAGTACGTTAAGAAACAGGAGCCTGATGATTGCGATCTAAAACTGGTGAAAACAACGACGGCGATGTTCCGTCTTCCGTCATGGTTACCAATAAACTAGTCAAATCTTGTCAATGCGACCAAACGATCAATATATTGTCAATAAAACTAGCTCCGCCTTTAATATTGACGAGTATTTTCAGGGACCCGAAAATCCATCAATATATTGAAAGTACATCAATATCTACGCTCAAACACTCAATAATATTGTCAATAATACAAAATATTGACAATATTACTGATCGTGTGAGGGCCGCTTTAAAATATATTTATATCGGTTTTACAGATATTCGGGGTAAATTACATAATGGCACTTCAACGGTAAAATATAAGACAAAAATTCAGTTCTAAGAGCCATATGTAATATACAGGATAGGTCTTAAGTAAGTTCAAATATTTTCAAGATTGGTAGATATCGATTAAAGAAACATATTTTCTCTTTACCGTTTTTGAAATAAATCTAAAATAACCGAGTTATTTTACTTTAAAAAAAAAAGAATTCTTAAATTTTGAGAACCACTGGACCTTTTCTGGGTTTTCTTTCGTGTAAATTTAATCTACTATCTATGTTATATTATCAAGAAATTATGTGTTTTAACTAAAAACTAAAAAAAATTCCAAAAAATTTTTCAAAAAAATCCAAACTTTCGAAATTTTTCTTCGCGAAAAAATCCTCATAATCGTATTATTGGGGTCGAAATACACTACCCCTAAAAATTAATGCACTTATTTAAGACTCACCCTGTATAATACCCCGAACATCTGCGAAACTTTGGTGTTTTCGACACTTGCCATCCATGCCGGCGCCGCACCGGTTCGAGGCCGGATAAAATCGGATATCTCGTAAGTAAGAATCGAATTAGACACTCGTCAAGCCATTAGGCCATTGACAATGGCCGAGGGCTGCGGTTCGGATCCTGCATAAACAAAGTAGGTCCCGTCCAAATTAGCGCTAGCAGCTAAAAAGAGACGTTAACACCACTTTGAACGTAATCAGGAACAAACCTAAAACTATAATATTTTACATAAAAAACCTCTAAATACTATAAACAACCTCTAAATCTCTACCCACACCCACTAATACTTTTATAAAATATCCTGTACAATATTTTCATGAAATACGTCCTAGTTCAAAGTTTAGGTCTGCATAAACAAAATTCCAATTATATTCTCCGACGCATGAGAAAATAATTACAATCATGTGTCCTAATTTGTTAAATCCATTTATCAAAATCTATTAGAGAGTCGAATTAGTTTTAAAAAGATGTTTTCCGGAATATCTTCATTTATATAAAAGAAGGGCGAAAAATATCTTAAGGTAAAAGATTGGTAATTTTTCTTCAACCACAAAAGAACCTGTCTAAAAGAAAGACGCGTCTTCTGACACCTAAATTGATTCACCTTGTCAAAAATAAGGTAGCGAACATCGAGATGATTGACGCTTTGATTTTTACATGTCTAACCTGTATGGTACTATATCATCAAATATTTTTATAGAACAAAAGAAAATAGTAACTGTGCTTAACTGTGTCAAGTATTCTTTATAAATTTAAAAATTTAGATGCCCTTTTTCGAGTTTGTGTATTAAAAATGACACTGTTTGGCTGAAGAAAAAATGTTAAACTAAACTTACATACATGGTTCAAATTAAAATTCATCACTTAGCTCACTTCCGTTTGAACCGGAAGTCGTTTTTATTGAGAAAATTGAGATATAATTTATTAAATTTTAAAACTAAAGCTTTATTCAGAAATTATAAATTACTGGTTTCAATCAGCGTAAAAGTTTATTTCTCTAATTTTAAATTGTATTTTTGTAGACAATGTGAATGATCATAAAATCTAAATTATAAAGCATGAAGCTTTATTCAGAACCTCGCAATTAGTAGTTTCAATTACACTTTATATTTTCAGTTTACGATCATTCAAAATATTTAAAAAACATAATTAAAATTAATAGAATATCCTAGCAACAGCTTGCGGTAATCAGCTGTATCCATATAGAAAGCCTAATATTTAGCTTATAAAACAATCAACTTTTGATTACTAACCATAATCTCTCTTGACGGAAAATAATCAAAGGCCAAAATGACATGAAAAGTTAAAAGTTTGATAACTTTTTCTAATAATTGAAAATATCTACTATTAATTTTGATGGTCTGAATGCTTATAGCGGCGGCTATACGGTAGCGACTTGCGTGCACGGTATAGTTTGCGCAAATTAGAAGGAACACTGTGCGGTGTCCACACGATGCAAGTAAGAGCGTACATTCATTATTACTTTTATTCTGAATTTGTGGTTCCCTTCGTGGAAATGTCAAGTGACGAATTATTATCTTTTTTATTGCTTGTTGTTAAAGAAAAAACAGCAAAATAAACGGTATAGATCGATGTGGAGTAAAAACTGGCTTTTAAATAGAAAACCATTTTCTTATACGCATATTTTTTTTTGTTTATATCGGAATAATATTTCGATTTTATCTTCCATAGGCATGGCAACGATCAATATATTTCAATGAAACTCATTAGAAACTCCTTATTGGAATAGGTACGCATATCAGACATTTTCTAGATGTCTGATATGATTCTGATGATTCTCCGAGTTAATAATATAAATAAGAACACAAAACCCACAAAAGTCACAAAACTGTAGCTTGAACTCGCTGATTCCGTCTACACGTATGATATCACCGCACAAACTGGTTTGCACAAACTAAAATCTTTAGCAGCGCGACGTTTACGCAGGCCGCGCTTTTTGGTTTGTGCGTGCTACCGTTTTACCGTCTACACACAGCGAGTTCCCGATACAAACAGGTTTGCGCAGGTAAGATCGTGGTAAAACTTGTATGTGTAGCCGGAACTTATATTGAAATTAAATAAACAAACTTCTACGCTAATTGAAACCACTAATTTTTTCCAATAATTTTGAGGTTCTTAGAGAAAAGCGGTCAATGCTACGATTCTGTAGTCTCCCGGTATATTTTAGTCACATTAAATATAAAATACTAGTTGAAGCCTGGCCTTTGGCCTGGCGCATCCTCCACGACATCAGAAAAAATAATACTTTTTATTTTTTTTTAATTAAATAAAAAAACAAAAAATCCGGCGACGACAGTTTTTAGAAGAGCCAGTTAGCTGTCTTTTAGTAAAAAAGCAACTTTCTAGAGCAAGTCGTTACTTCAGTAGAGACGACACAGATAAACATTAGCATTTTATACATGTAGATTATTATTTCATTATTCTAAATAATTTGGATAAATCGTAATTATAATAAAAACTGAAGAAAGTTGTTATTATTTTCAAAATAGAAAATAGTGTTTCTATTTTGAAATTCCTTTGTCATCATAACGTCCCTATATTCAGTCCAAATAGCTTTAATAATAAATAGGGTCAATGAAAGCATAAACCAGGGACTAGAGATGGAAGTCATTTCGAATATCGAAATTATTCTTAAAGGATTTCTGGCGCAATCACTTTGAGTATTTCGACTGTCGATGTCAGAAAGTTCCAAGAACTATTTATTTCTTAAAATTTTGCGCGTTTCCAAGAAAATCGATTGGTTAAAATGGCCGATGAACTTTAACGGAGTATAATAACTAGTAGTTTCAAACATATCAGACTTGAAATTGAATATCTGTACCTACAAATTTGAATAGATTTGAAGACATATTACGTACAGGGTGTTTCAAAAAACATGTGCCATCACTCATGGATAGACCCCTCACGTAAGAATAAGGTTTATTTCTCATATCAACATATGTCGGATTCTGCTTTGTTTCGTAGATCCAGGGTGTTAAAATCTTATTTTTTTATTTATTATAATTTTCTTCCAACTACTTTTAGCGTTTCGAATGAAATTTTTAGGGTAAAAGTTACTATAAGTGCTACATATTTTAATGCTAAAAAAATGTCGACATATTCACCAGGGACGTGCATATAGGTTATCATTGGAATATTTTTCTAAAAAAGGATGTACGCCACTGACTTTTTTTTCTATTTTCAGCGAAATAGTGTAAACAGTTTAACGCCGATTAAAAGTTATCCTTGATATTTTGTCGATTTCGGCCTTCTTGATGAGATAAACGCAGTTTTATTAATTTACCTATAAAAAAAATATCATTAACTTGCCAAAGTTTTAAATAAGAACTTATTGCTTTCTCATCAAAAAATATGAAAAAAAGTTGGGTATGGAAAATGCATAGTTTTAGAGTTACAGGATGTTAAAACTTTTTAAAATTAGTTTTTATTGTAATTATCTTAAATACCATTATTTTGTATTTGAAATTGCTGTAGGGTGGACTAATAGTAATACTATTTAATAACAAATTAGGTAAAATATATGATTTATTAATTTTATATTTATTTTAATTTTATTAATTGTGATTAATAAAATTACGTTTATCTGATCAAGGAGGCCGAATTCGACAAAATATAAAGAGATAACTTTTAATTGGCATTAAAGGGCCTACACAACTTTGATATCAAAAGAAAAAAATCAGTGGTGCACACGTTTTTTTTTTGAAAAATATTCCAGTGATAACCCATATGCACGACCCTGATAAATTTATCGACACTTTTTTAGCATTAAAATATGTCGCACTTATAGTAACTTTTACCCTCAAAATTTAATTCGAATCACTAAAAGTATCTGGTAGAAAATTATAATAAATCGAAATATTATTAAGATTTGAACACCCTGTAGCTACGAAACAAAGCAGAATCGGACCTATGTTGATATGAAAAATAAATCTTATTTTTACGTGAGGAATCTCCCCACGAGAGATGGCACATGTTTTTTGAAATACCCTGTATAATAGTACAGATAAACAAAAACACTTAAAAATATTTTTCTAGTACAGTTTTTACATTAAAGATGAACAGACAATAACTGTGGTTCTTAAGTTACTTTTTAATATTATTAGTAAATACTAACTTTAATAACCGGTAACGTGCAGATGTGACGACAAAGTTTCTTAGACAGTTGACAACAGCATCTTGCCAAGTACATTGTGGTAGTATAGCAGAAATATACCATCGAGCATCTCTGAGACATCACGTTTCACCGCTGCTTTTCTCATGTTGCTAGTTATCATAAGCAGCTTCCAAGTCGTATGTTCTTTAATGATCCAAGACTTCAAGAGTGGGCAATCTTATGGATTAAAATGACGGCGGTATAAATTTTAGCGAAAATGTTACGCGTTAGAAGATATACAGGAATTTGAAGAAATGAATGGCGAGGAATTTGATTCAGAGCAAATTTTTCAAAAATGTGGCACAAAATTTGATTACAGATCTTTGTCTCCAAACGAAGATCGATAAACGAACTTGAAGCTCGCTAGAAATATATAACAATTGAAAAACTAGTTTTCACTAGTGATGAGGAATTCTGGTGTTTCCCATTTTCATCACAAAATCTGCATTCGCCGTTGTTTCTTAGCTTCAATCTACTGATGTGTCCGTTGAGGAGAATCCTGTTAATAACGCCATGACAATCCGGAAGATTGTTCTTAATTAAATCAAGGCAAATCTAATTTTTCTCGGTCGTAAGTTCTGAGAAATTTCTTCGAGTGTTTTAGACCGTTGGAGGATTTCCATTTCAGTTTACAGATGGATTGTTTCAGGTTCTTGAGTTCCGCTTTAAGTTGGTTTCCACTTGGGAAGCAGAACAATTCTGCTATAGTTAGGGGGTCTCTCCTTTTCTAGATTTTTCATTGCTTTCTATCCCTTGGTGGGCTGTCACCTAGAGTGGGAGAACTTTATTTTCTTTGCCTAGTTTTTTTTTAGTTTCTCTAAGCATGCTTTGATTAACTTCGAATTGGTGGTTACTGAGTTGGTTATTTTTAATGCTGTTTTCCATTTCTTGGTTCCGATAGTTTCTATCTAATGGCCCTTCTACACGTTGGCCAATGTGTTCGCCAGTGCATTGGCCAATACGTTGGCACACGTACTTTCCAGGCCCCTCTACACGTAGGCCAGTGCGTTGGCCAATACGTTGGCACACGTATTGGCCAAGGAAATGAAAATCTATAAACATGACGTTTAGTTTGTCTCGACGCCAAGATAAAAAATGGATATCCGGACGGTAGCGACTACGAGAATTTATTTAGTCAGTGCTTATAAATACTATCTTGGTGTGTACCATGTGTGTACCATTACCGAGTTATAAAAAAAATGATGCAGTTTAATACCGAAATCAAAAGATTTTGTAGAATGATATCGTTGGGTCAGTCAATCGGTTGACGCGCTCTGGATCCAATGGTCGCGAGTTCAATTCCCACCAGATGTACTTTTTTTAAGTTCTGATTAATTTGCTTTTCATCTTTCTTTCTCGCGATTTTTTTTTCAATTTTAATTCGAATTTGATTGATTTAAATTTTTGGATTTTAAAATTAAATGTCTCACAGACAGCTGTTGTATTGATCGATATCGGTAGTGAGCAACAAGACAAAAATTTCTGGTTTGATTGGTCGGGATTATCCGTGATTTTGCTACTCATAAAATGTCTAATATTAGGCATTATTAAATACACTGAATACAGGGTGTCAGTGGTGTAACTAGAAATTTTTGGCTTCCACATAACTTTCGGCGATTGGGCCCTTGGCCTCATTGGGTCCTAGCCCCATATCTCAATTTTTAACCGGGTATCCCAATATTCCATCGAACTACTACGTATTTTTAGAATCAAAATAAGTTAATTGGACACAATTTACTTCTATAAACGTGCTTCGTTTATCAGTTAGAGGGCACAATAAAAAAAGGGCACAAAGGGCACAAATAAACACATTTTTTCTGATATTTTAAGAATTTCCGTTATTCTGATTTAAACTAAATTTGGTGTTTGTATGTTTGCTGATTATTAGGCGTAAATTTTTATTTGATCGTCAAAATACCATGAAAAGTGTTGTCTTTGAGCCCCATCTACATTCTGAGTTTCAGCCCCCTAACTCACATAAGGCCCGAGTTACGATGCTCAAGATCAAAAAGTCAACGTTACCACTTTTGCTCCCGCGTCCCGTCTCGGCCGTGTTCCGGCCTTCAGTTTTTACTCCCATCGCGTGTAAAGAAGTCTCACTTTAAAAATTCTCTAATTTTTTCTCTCAAAATCTAGGCGATGTGGCTTTTTTTACAAGGGACAAAAAATGTAATAAATACTATGAGGTCCATTTTACGGGAAAAAGCCGTCGGTAGAGTTGTAAAATATTTTTATTAAAATTATTTAAGTAGAGGTGGGGGTAGGTCTCACCTTTCTCGTACTTTTTCACATTTTTTGTGATGGTCAAATGTTAAAACACTTAGCAACATAGAAACACCAAATCTAGTTCAAATCGGAATATCGGTTCTTAAAATAATCTCCTTGATGCCTTCTAACTGGCAAACAAAGCACTTTTGTATAGAGGTAAATTGTGTCCAATGAACTTATCTTGACTCCAAAAAAATAAGTAGTAGTATCCTGGGAATATTGAGACACCCCGTACACACACAGAAAAATATTACCGACCAATCACCGATCAATACCAACTCCCTTTGATGTGTCTTGAAAAAACCGACAACAGATGGATCGGTCGCCAATGCTTGGGCCAACTCGGCCAGTGCCGCTAACACGACCAATGGTCCCCTCTACACGTTGGCCCAACGCATTGGCCGGCGTATTGACCAACGCACTGGCCAACACATTGGCCAACGTGTAGAGGGGTAATTTTTAAAGTGTCTTGAAAAAACCACGGCAAACGGATTAGTCGCCAATGCTTGGGCCAACTCGGTCAGTTCAGCCAACACCACCAATAGTCCCCTCTACACGTTGGCCCAACGCGCTGGCCAGCGTATTGGCACATGCATTGGCCAACGTGTAGAGGGGCCATAAGATAAGTTGTACACATCTTTCGATAGTGTAGATTTCTGCATGAAGGATGCTGGGGTAAGTACCTACCCATTGCATTGGTTAGAAGTATTTAGTTTTTGGCCCAAAAATTTACTTTACAGTATACCACGTTATGATATGGTCGTTTCTAGAGGCGGGAATTCTAGTTCCTTGAAAGAAACTAGTTAGTTTTGCTTAGTTCTAGTTCCTCCAGAGGAATAGTTCCTTGAACTAGATCTTTAGTTCACATTAGTTCCTGACTAACATTGACATTTCTGTTGCTTGTTCATGATTTTAGTAATAAGTCAGTGTATAATTTTTATAATGTACGAATATTACAAGAAGTGTAATTGTATATATTAAAAACAAATTTTAGTTTTATTGCAGATAAAAACAAAAAATTAAAAAAGAAATTGAAATCGGAGTTTAAGAAACTAAGTCACAAATCAAATGGAGTAAATAATAAAACACTTAATACTGATACATGTAGGTGAAGCTAAATGATAAATATGAAGGTAAACTTTTCTCTTTTATTTTACGAAAAATTGCATTTTCCTTACTTTAAATTCTTTATTTTTATCTAAAAAGTTAGAGTATCTACTTCGTTTTATAAGATATTTCTTAATTTGAGGGATATACAGTGAAACATTCCCATAAAAATATTCAAAGGACAAACTAAAAATTAAAAATAGTATTCACGATAATTTTCTGTGGTAATTAGGCCGCGCCGGCGCCGTCGTCGTCGGCCGGATCCGTTGTCGTCGCCTTTTATTTTATCTCGGAACTGCGGACAAAATTTTAATTTGTTTCTTTAGTTCCTCTCGCTCCTTTCCTTTCCGGGACCCGTAACATACGGCTGGTACTCCCCATTCCCGCCTAGAATCGAGCTACGATCGCGCTGGCCGATCCGTTGCCGTTGCATATTATTATATTTCGGTCCTCGGAAAAAGTCCTGAGAAACTAGTCTTTTCAACAGACTAGTTAACATAACTAGTTCCTTTCGTTCCGCGGTCGGAATAGTAAAATTAAATTCATAAAAATATTTCCTCGGGTCCCTTTTAGGTCCCTTTCCGCGCTATAGTGGTTAAAAGTTAAATAAGGTATAATTCCAACAATACGAGACTATTATTCCAAAGTGAGAGGTCATTGCCCGATCATCGATCCCAAAAAAGCATTGCCATCTATTTCAATTATTTTGCCTCCCTCCGAAGTAACGTGGTTTTAAATACACTAGTAGTTCTATCGCCATTGTTGCCGTAATAAAACGTATTATAAATAATTGATGTCCAAGACCGGACCAGACCCGTAATTCTTTTCCTCTAAGACGCGCTGCCGGACCACCGTGTTGAAGTCCAATTTCCTCAATTCGAAATTCTCAAGCGATTCTGGCAAAATTTATGGCCGAATTACTTTGCCATTGCGTGTTCGAAGTCCCCGCGGATTCAAATCGAGAACTAGTGCGAGGTAAACTTGCTGAGAAATACTTTTTCTAAAGGATCGTATAATGGAAGGGAAGAGAAGTGCATTTATTGTGCAGATACGTCGAATATACAGGGTTTTCATATAAACACTTTATTGAAAATATTTTAGAATCTAATTTAAATAGAAATCTGAATGATTTGTGTTTAAATTAGATATCAAACCAAACTATATTTCGGGTAAAATGTCACCTGTCGAAAATAATTATTGTAATTTCGAATTACTCGCTTCCTCTCTCTCTCGGGAAAGAGAGAGAAAATTGACGTCCTGAATTCAAAACTTTTTATTATGAATATCTCAAACAGTACTGAATGATCAAAATTTAATGTGAAATTAAAATTGTGAAATATAATGAACATCTAGTGTATTATTCAGAAAAAATGGCTCAACTTTCGTCAACCTGAAATCAGTTATGTAAGAAATATTTGTTTATTTGGTATTTGGAAGCCTTTTCGAATAGTATGCCATAAAATTTCTTCTACGGAAATGCATCCTCTTCGAGTTTTTTAACTTTAGAATAACTGATATTTTGTGTTTAGGGAGGCTTCTATACAGGGTGGTCAGAATTGTATTCCGGAAACTACGACAGCACATTCTACAGATAAAAATAAGTAAAAAAGTTCATATAAATGTATGTCCTAAAATGCTTAGTTTCGGAAATACAGGGTGTAGAAGTTTCATTTTTATTTCAATTTGTTCTAAGTAATTTCTGAAGTAACGTCTATATTTGGATGAAAATTGGTGTCTGGGAGGTTTTTGACATGAGAAATTTGATTTTGATGTCAATATGACTCCTACTTGTAGAGGGCGCCACCTACATCTGTTTTAACTGTTTTGAAGTGTAATAACTTTTCGTCCGTACCTGTATGAAATAATTGAATGAAGAAATATACATTTTTGTGAATTTCTGCGTTAAAAATGCCTCTTGGTAAAAATCGCTACGAGCAACCATTCTCTAGATACTTAGAATGGAAATAGTCAATACATGTCATTATTTACAAAAAATAAACACGTTGAGTAGATAGTTATTTGACTGAAACAATAAATTTGTGAAATTTTTAATTTTTTTAATTAATCAGAAATTTTTCTGCAAAAAAATGATATGATAAAACAGTTTTTGTTGAACTTTTGACACAACAATATTTCAGATTTATGATTTCAGTCTAATAACTACCTATTTAGTCAACATGTTTAATTTATGTCAATGACAGGTATGGATAATTACGACTCCAAATATCTCGAGAACCGTTACTCGTAGCGATTTTTCCCAAGAGACCTTTTTTACGTAAAAATAGTAGTAAATGTATAATTTTTTATTCAGTAGTTTATACAGGTACGGACGAACACTTCGTACTCTTCAAAACAGTTAAAATACATGTAGGTGGCGCCCCCTACAAATAGGAGTCATGTTGACATGAAAATCAAATTCCTCATGTCAAAAAACTCCTATGCACCAATTTTCATCGAAATATGGACGCTTCATAAATTATTTGGAAAAAATCGAAATAAAAATGAAATTTCTACACCCTGTATCTCCGAAACTAAGCATTTTAGGACATACATGCGAACTTTTTTACTTATTTTTATCTGCAGAATATGCTGCCGAAGTTTCCGGAATACAGTTCGGACCACCCTGTATACTAGATTTTTTTCAGAAGTGATTTCAGTTAAGAAAAAGTTCACAAATTGACAATGGTATGACCAAGAATCAATGGAGCATTATTAAGTTTGTTGACGGTAAAAAACATTGCGAAATAATTCTAATGTAATTTCCCATAAGAAATGTTATTTTACCATAAAACAGCCGCTACACTATCACCAAAATGTTTTACTAAATATTTCTGGAAATATTTAGTGAAACATTTTGCAAAACATTTCTGGAAATAGTACGATAAATAAAAGCCCGTGTTATAAAAATTAGTTCCCACGTTACCTGAAATTGATCGAGACGCGCCGTGATTGGTTGTTTGTTTTTTATTGTTAATCTGGGTTATCAATAAAAAACAAACAACCAATCACGGCGGGTCTTGATCAATTTCAGAAAACGTTGGAACTAATTTTTATAACACGGACTTATTTATCGTACTATTTTGTGAAATAGCACGAGGCAATCAAGGTCAAACGTTTTGGTAGCTTCAGGTAAATAAGTAAACATGGAAAAACTAATATAAAAACAGTTACTGCTGGTAAATTAAATTGGCTATTCCTCGAAGGTTACACAAGAATATTTAGTTTTAATCATTGTCTAATGTTATTAATTACAATATAGTAAAAAAATATAAAATAGTGACTAACTAGCGGTCTACTATTTATCGGCTTATAATTCACGGTATTGCGCCTCGTGAACAAAATATACACAAAATTATTTTAAGAAATCGTCTAATTATTTATTATTTCTGGTTATGGTAAAGTTACATTTATACTGTAGTCTGTAGCAAAGTTTAGTTTACAAATTTAGTTTTTTTTTACTTTTAATTGTCTAAATCCCCGCATAATAAATCAATGGATTTTCATCAAACTATGCTGGGTGCTAATAAAGTATCGTTTACAGATTTCTCTTAAGAACAATAAAAGAACATTGCTTTTAAATAATGTCCGTGGACCATACTTTTGTTGAGTCAATTAATAATTTTCCCAAGCGGATATATTGATAGTGTTACCAGTATTACACATCAAGCAATACTACTGTTATATTAATCAATTAATCCCGTAAAGAAACATATCATATACAATTTTATATACTAATTCATTATAATAAAATTAAATTAAAATATTGTAATTATATTCCTGCAATTTAAATGAAAAGTTTTGTTCCTAAATATTTACTATACATAGAATAAACCCATGTTCAAATATTAATTCTGTGGAATATATATCGATATAACATAAAACGAGATGTACATAATTAAAAAAATATCGTAACAGCAGCAATTTTGGAAATAGCTCAAAACAAAACAAAATTGAACGAGGCAACAAAAAACGCTAAAAAATCCCCCCTCTCCCTCCCCACGAGCAGTTTTCGGGCGCTTTTAAGAATCAAAAGTAGGCCGAGGCAGACCGAAGTGGGTCAAGACAAATGGAAATAAATCGAAATGCGTCCAATTTGGGCAACGAAATGCGACCTTGACATGTTTCGAATTGTTTCTGGCATTGTGTAGATGCTGTTTAAAGCTATTTGGATTGCATTCTATATTGTTAATTTCTGTAATTTCCTGTTATTGCCCCAAAAATTCTAACCTAGTTTATATTTTAATTAACACCCTTTAACAGTATTTTTCAAATAAATTACAACTTCAACTTGCATTTTCTAGAAAATATTCCCATAATCTCCCTATTTAAAACAAGCTGAAATATAAATGGCATTATACCGTTCCAGTGAGCACCTTAATTACAGAACTTGCAAATTATTCGCTATTACCTGAAAAAAATCGCCCCGTTTCACAAAAAAAAACACGACTAAATAACACAACGACGGAATAATAAATCAAAAGGCTGAAAGCGAGAAGCGAAGAAATTTCTAGCGGCTTTAAATATCTTTTGGGTTTTACGCCTCTGCAGTATACAAAGCGTTAAATGAAAACGAGAGAGGCTTTGGCGAGGGTTATCTGACGGTAATGTTATAATACCTGGGGTGGACAAGGTTTATTCAATTTACTCAAAGGGTTTCTCATGCATAATTCTAATGGGTATGGTACTCACGTTTTTGTTAAATTTGTATTTTAAGTGGTGTGTTTATAGATAAGAGGATATTTAACGCTATCTATAATCTTAAAAATTAAACTAGAATTAAACAATACACACATGTTATGTAAAGTATGTTTGAAAGTGATGAGACGATGTTTCATTTGAAATAAACAGTTATGTCAAATGTCCATAACCTTTTTCTTTTTCTTTTTTTTTCGAATCTGTAAGGAGTCGTCAGAAGAGAACAAATGTATACTGCTTGAATATTTTTTTTGCCAGAATGTATGCGTATCCTGATGATTTATATATAGCCTTTTCTGACAAGGATTATAACAATTTACAAGTGAATTTATATAATGATCTGAAGAAATTTGCAATGGTAGTTCTTCAACAATTCACTAACGATAAATGAATCTTAAAACAGAATTTATAAGTTTTAACATGAAACAAAAAACTTAAATAAAACTGTAAAAGAGCAAAAAATAAAAGAAATATCTCAAGTCAATTAACTAGGAAGTAAAATTCATAACAATTTAAAATGGGATACGCATATAAATAGTTTAAAAAAGATAACGCCAGAACAATTTACACACTACTAAAATTTAACAATATAATTCTATCAAAAATGAAGAAACTACTATATCATGCATTATTTTTGCACATATAGAAATATATATTTTAATTAATAGTCCATTTCACTAGTCCGAAAAAGTAGCAAAATAAGGGTTCGGCATTTAACGTTTTATGTAAAACTGGCTAGGCATTTTTACACAAATGGAGTAGGAAATTAAAGATAAAGGCTTATATTATATCCGTATTGTAGCACATTTTTAGACAATCTCTAAATTTTAAGATTTTGATGGTCAAACATCAACAAAATATTCCTTATATTTGGACTAAATTTTCTCTGAAATAAAGACATAATTTAAAATTCCGTTACGATAGGAAAATAGATTAAAGTTTTGTGATAACAGTGATATATAATGTATATGGTTTTGTAACAAATTGCTCGTTATTTTATGACAAATGCTGAAACTCTGCAAACCTTAATCAAGCCTTAATCAAAGCATGTGTGTTTGTAAATTTGGATGTGGCTTAACACGACAGGATCGGGCTAAGCCTTAGGCAGATTTCTGAAATATAATGTAAATTTCCTTCGGCCACACACCCACTTTACCCGACCACTGAGAGCGACTCGAACAGTACAGCGTAATAGACTCTTAATACGTAGAGTAATACGACAGAAAAAAAAACTTAAACAAGCTACGAAAACAACAAAATAAAACACTAAAAATAACATTTAATGTAGATAAACTAACACCAACAGAAGAAGTATACCAAACTAACAAAAGAACTAAACATAATACAATTAACAAAATATCATAATATATTACTTCTACGAAAAATCTAAAATAAATTAATAAAAACAAATATTTCTTTAAAATTAATAAATCTAAAATTCAGCGAATTTAGAAAAAAATCAGACATCAGAAGAGCCGAGAGAACTTAAAATAAACTTTCTCAAAAACAGAAACTACCACAAAATACAATATGTTACCAAAAGAAATAGCACCATTAAATTATAAAAAATTTAAGAAAGAGTAAAATTAAAAACATGATATTTAAGGAGATGATATAAACGTAGACAACATACACCAATTTATAAAAAAAGAACAATGTCTTTGGTACCCAGGGATAGTCTTAGAAGTCTTAAAACTGTTCCAGATAAAGAAGGGGGTAACCAACGACTGTCACGGAGATAAAGTCTACTAAATAGAATTATTAAATTGTATGATCGAAAAAACAGCATTGAATTGGCTTGGAAATGAATATCGATGACCATATACTTCCCCATATAATTTTACATATAAAATTACAGAATCTTAATTTCTAAACTACCTATCGCTAACGCCGTTTTTTTCGATCATATTTTACTTTAGGTAAGAAATGGTTATTATACTTTGACATCATCCTCATCATCATTCCCAGATTATTTAACCATTAACCATTTCCAATTATGGTGTACCCTCTTCAGATCCCTTACATATTCAGATATTTTCCTGTAATAGGGTTCATTTGTCTATTGTTGGCTATGCGGATCCAAGTTATCCCTGCTAATTTCCTAATATCATAGTTCCGTCTTAGGTTTGTTTTTTTAGGTCTCTTAATTCCTCGTATGCAGTAATTTTTGTGGTCCACCTGTTATCCGTTCTTTTTCCAGGTGTCCTACCAATTGCCACATAAAGGACTTCTTAATGACATCTATTACCTGGGCTTTTTGTCGTATCCTCTTTTTTACGGTATTCCTTTGTTATTTCAAGCACATTGCTTTCCATCGACCATTGTGTTACCTGCAGTTGTTGCATCAATTATGATGTCGGTTTTAGGTGTCCAGGTTTTGCATGCATAGGTCATGACTGGTAGTATACATTGATCAATTTTTTGTTCTTTAGACAAAATGGCATTCTAAATTTAAATATCATTAAGTTTCTTCAATATGCACTCCATGCAAACTTAATTCTTCTATTGATTTTTGGTAGTAAAGATTATAAGCTGTATATTTTAGTTGACCCATTATATTTAGTTTATAGATGGAAGTATTATGTCAAAAAATATATCGATTTGTGCGGTGTGTAAACAAAATACGACATTAGTTAACAAAATTGTCACTTTCCAAATGGGAAAATGTTGATATATAATGCAAAGACCGAATAACAAATCAAAAGCAGCAGGCGTGAGGGAGACTTTGCGTCGGCTACGATATCTTTCGGCTTTCGCGCTGTTCGCTGAGCTAAAATGAAAATGTAAATTTGCACCGTCGAGTGTTTTATGGTGTTATTTAGCTGTTAAATTTTAAAGCTTGACACATCGAAAAAGCCACGATTTATTTGATTTATTCAAAACGAAGAAACTTTATGTGCATAATTTCATATGATATGATTCTAAGATTCTTAAAAAATATTTTGGATTATCTTTATTACTCAATAATTAGATTTAAACTTTTAATACCTTTATCAAAATATTTTAAACAGAAACATGATATTTAAAGTAAAAAATATCAGACAGAAGGGATAACATTGGTTCTAAATAACTTAATAAATGGCTAGATATTAATCGAATATAGTAATAGATATAGTATATACAGGGTTATTCACCTCATTCGACAAGGAGTATTTTAGCCAAATAATTAGATTTTTAGAAATCGTGACTGATGACTGAAATGATGACTAATAAAAGTATTTTCAAAAGGTACAGAGTGTCCCAAATAAATAAAAAATATCAAAGTTGCATTTTTTCACATTGTATATTAGTACATTTTTAGTTTCTACGATTAAAATAAAGGTAAAATTGTCCAAAGCTAAAAGGCAAAACTGCACTTATAATAGTATCTTACTGTTTTTGAAATATTTACGATTTTGTGAAAATGCAGTAACAATTTTAATGTTTCTTTTTCTAGGCGTTATTAAGTTTTTAAAACCAACTATTGTACTGAAGTTTTTCTATTTACTAATTTTGTGTTGCAATAATAAAAGTAATATCTATCTAGCTATCTTATACAAAGTGTTTAAAAATTTATATTAAATAGTTACTAGATTTATACGGCAATAATTTGTGTAATTTAAATGAAACACTCTATTATTTATTGTTACTACTATTCAGTATATTTTACGTGGGTCAGATACCTATAAATCTGTAAATAAAAAAAGAGATAAAAACTCTTAAATACTTGAATGAAATACTATATTTATTATATACTGAATCACATACGATATTTTGTAATAAACTTTTTTGATAAATCAGTGGTAATAACAACCATTACTATTATATGATTACTATTTACTCTCTTTTGAATTTTTAAATTTTATTCGAAGTGTTTGGAAAGCAGACATTTTTTAAGATTAATTGTATAATTGTTAATAATAGTATACTCTATAATTATTATCCCTGAAGTATATTTACAATAAATTCACCAACAGTATACAGATACAGAGAGTACTTAAAATCCAATGGTCTCCTAGAAACTCGAAATAGTTCTTGACAAATTAAGTTTCAGTTCAATTGTGGCCGCGCAATGTGAAAAACCTGCCGGATTTCCCACTGGAAAAGTAACAGTTTTCCTCGGTTTCTGTTAGTTCTATGGCCAGAAGGCATGTTAAAAGTTATAGTTCAGTTTGACGGAAAATTTAAATAGGCTAATAAAATTGTTAGAAAGTTTTCTAAATTAAAATTACTTAAATGTGATAAGTTCAGACTAAAGACTAAAGAAAAAAAAAGGATGTATTATGTATCAATGTTCAAAAAAATCAGGTCTCCTATTTGAGAATATTAGTTCAAACTTTTTAAAAAAACTGTTGGTTTGGTAGCACGTCTTAAAAATATTTTTAAAATGTGTTTTATTAATTAAGAAGCTTTAATTAATCTCATAATGAATTTACCTCTTGGCATATAAAAAACATTTCTCGGTACCCCCCTGTCGATTTTGTCAAAAACCGAAATCTCTCAGAACGCAACTAAAATATACCCACTGATAGTTCATTTTATGTAGAATTGAATGCTGAAAATCGTTTTCCGATATCTCTAACAGATTTCGAGTTATTTGAGAAAATCTACAAAAGAAATATTTTTTTGTTTTTCGAAACATTTAACACCAAATATCTCTGGAACAAAAGGTGTGAATCTCAAAAACGATACCGTTTTTGTAAAGTACACATTAATATTTCGAAAACATTCCTCGGTACCGCCCTGTCGATTTTGTCAAAAACCGAAATCTCTCAGATCGCAACTAAAATATACCCTCTGATTGCTCATTTTATGTAGAATTGAATGCTGAAAACCGTTTTCCGATATCTCTAACAGTTTGGGAGTTATTTGAGAAAATCTACAAAAATGTGATGTGTATTTACGTTATAAATCCGCTAAATCAACTTGTATAATGAGTGAGATATTTATTCCAGAATTTCAAAAAATTTTAAAGTGAATAATGTAATTGTTAATTGCTGACTTGATTTAATGACGTACAATGTTGCATTTTATACTATTTGGGTAAAACCTATGTTTTTAAATAAATGAGAATTTTTTAGTCCTGTAATGTATGTTTTGGACACTATTGTATTTACTGGTGAAAATATGGTCAGTACTGACATAAAATTTACATATGGTCATTAAAGGAATTTACTTATTTACTTATTTTGATGAAAAAGCTAATAAAATGAAGTCGATAGGTACTGAAGATCTGATTCCGTAATAATTTATGGAGAAATGTAACGAGTCTACAAGGCAGTTGATACCAAAAAAATAATCAGGATCATATTTTCTTAGTACGGTAAAAAAAATTATAGAAGTTATTACTATAAAGCCGGGTTGTCACTGCGCGAAACTGTTTCGCGAAAAAATGTTTCGCGAGAAATGTTTCGCGAGTGTGTTTCGGATAACGAACATACGTTTCGTGCTCCAAGGAGAAACAAGTGGTGAGCCGCCAGTTTGCGCGAGACAATGATTCTTGGTCCATTTCTGGCGCGAAACACACGATACACGGTCACACTCTGAGCAACACGGAAGACGAAACTCTTTTGATGCGCGAACGAAAACCGACTGACGCTGGCTCACTTCGAAAGATATTCGCGAAACGTGTTTCGAGGTGAGTACGAAGTATACTCGAAGCGAGACTAGTTTCGCGAAACCGTTTCGCGCAGTGACAACCCGGCTTAAAACCTTATTTTCCGGACTGAAATCAAGTGAACAAAAGTTTGTTTTACGATATAGTTTGAAATAAACTATGTTAATTAAAAAAACGGAGAGTTTTATTTCAAACAATATTAGAAAATATAGTATCGGGTTTAATTCATTTTTTATAGAAGGTTATTCACTGAATGCTTCATTCTGAACCTCGAAATTAGTGAAATGAATTAGTAAATTTAATTGTACTTTATACTTTACAGCGAACAATTCTATATAGAGATCATGCAATATAACCTACAATTTATAATACTAAAAATATTTCCATAGCCCAATGCAATATTTCCAGTCTGAAACACCGTGTAATATAGTTGTCTATGAAAAGTATCGATTATTGAACAATGATGTTATGTTTAAAATATTTTGTTTTAAACAAGTGTTTAAAACACCTTTATTTGTTTTAAACATTTAAAAAATGTTTGATGTATAGGTGTGTTTTCAATAATAAAAAATAAGAAAACCTTTTTCTTTCAACTATTTAATAAAAAAAAGCAACTCTAATGCAAAAGTAATGTAGAATGTATGGTGGAGGGTTAATAATCGCGACCATACAGATCTATCGTGTCCTCCTTTCTTGAGTTATAACGCATCATACAGTATCAAGGCTTTGACAAAAGCCAGTATCTCAGACGGTTTTACAGATGCTAATTCTCCAAATTCCTTTTATAATTTCCGATATCAGTTGTACCAAAGTTCATGGTACGAATGGTTGTCATCTTGGCGCACTCAGTGATGAAGTGTTCTGGTGTTTTCCCATTTGTCCCACAGAATCTGCATTCGCCGTTGTTTCTTAGCTTTAATCTACTGATGAGTTCGTTGAGATAGTGTCCAGTTAAAACCCCGTTATA
The DNA here is from genome assembly GCF_002938485.1 of Sitophilus oryzae. Taxonomy (NCBI): domain Eukaryota; kingdom Metazoa; phylum Arthropoda; class Insecta; order Coleoptera; family Curculionidae; genus Sitophilus; species Sitophilus oryzae. The sequence continues at coordinate 8,492,017 of NW_022145749.1, read as the reverse complement.
ATCCAAAGATTGTTCTTACTTCAATCAAGGAAAATAATTGATTTTTTTCGATCCAGGTTTTGTTCCAATTTTCTTCCAGTGCCTGAGACCGTTGGATGATATCCATTCCAGGTCACGAATGGAGTTTTCTAGGTTTTTGAGTTCTGTTTCCACTAGGGAAACAGAATGGTTCTGGTTCAGTTAGTGGAGTGTTCGCTCCTTTTCTAGCTAGATCGTTTGCTTTTTCATTGCTTTCTATCCCTTGGTAGGCTGGCATCAAGTGGGTAGGAGGCTTTATTATCTTTGCATAATTTGTTCAACTGCTCTAGGCATTCTTTAACCAACTTCGAATTGATGGTTTTTGAGTTGAAACAAGATTGTTTCCCATAGTTCCTATCTAAGATAAGTTGTACGCATCTTTCGATAGTGTAGATTTCTGCGTAAAGGATGCTGAGGTAAGTGACCATTGGTTCGGAGTATTTAGTTTTCGGACCAAATACTCCTATCCCTGTTCCTGCTTTGGTTTTGGAACCATCAGTATACCACGTTACGTTATGGTCTTTTACCTGCTGAACAAACGTTTCTCTCTTCCAATTCTTTTTATTGGTCATTACTACAGTGAGGTCTTTCTCAAAGTTGTACATTCTTGGTATATCATCCACTGGGAGTTGGAGGAGTAAAATTTTCTTTTGAGGGTTTTCAAGCTCCTGAGCTGACAATTCTCCCATTACTGTTTCCGCCAATGACTATTGTAATCATCGTCTAATCATTGGCGTATTTAACTTATAGCATTACCATTAAGTTCTCTAAAAATCGAATTAAGTTTTACCGCCTCATATTTACCCAATCTACTTTTTACGGAATTTAAAATAAGTTCTAAACATAATCTCGATTTTGGAGTTAATATTGTGTTTAAAACAACAAAAGCGGCTTTAAACCTTAAAAGAACACATATTTTGTTTAAAAATTATTAATTTTTTTTTCGATCCTGTTATAGAAAAATTGAGATTATTAGAACTGCAATTTCAAGTTTTAAACTCCAATCAAAAATAAAACATAAAATTGTTTGGTTCACGTTATTTACCTCTCTAGTTGCAAAGCAAATATGAATCGACCAATTCTCCATCGCTCTCCATCCTCTGATTGAGTTACATATCTAACACAAAAGCTCCATTTAAACTTCGCATAGTTTAATGCCGCATTTACAATTCAAATTTTCTTCGGCTTGACTAGAGTCCGGCGCAATAATTAATTTTCTCACTCGATCGATCAGTGGCGGCGGGAAACACGATAAAACCCCCATTCAAAAAAATACACTATGTTTTACAAAACAGGCAGAAACTTTACGTTTATTAAACGTTTTACGAATAAACAGAAGATATATATATATATAATATATATATATATATATATATATATATATATATATATATATATATATATATATATATATATATATATATATATATATATATATATATATATATATATATAGGTATATATAGTCCGGCAATAGTGTGTCGGGCATCTGTAGCTCCTAGAATAAAAAACTTGAGAATTTTGTTTAAGTGCACACCTAAAGTATGTATCAGGATGTATTTCAGGAAAATATTTTAACTTCTATAGGGTGGCTCAAAAAAGTGTGAGTGGACCTGGATGATTTTTTTTAAATGGAACACCCTGTATATTATTGCATTTTTAGCTTCCTTTCAGATCACTTTACATGACCTTAAGATATGAATAAATATATTTCGATAGTTTCAGAGATATTAAAAAATAAATAAAAAATATATATTTTCAGCCCTTCTTAAAAAAATTATTAAAAATACAAGAACTGTTCTGAAATCAAAACTATATTAGGTATTTACTTTAGATAGTCTGTTCTTACTTTGCTATAAATATGGTAATCGTAAATCATACAGGATGTTCAATATTCTACGCCAAACTTTCTAAAATATAAAATAAATTTTCTTTGTTATTTTAAATGGAACACCCTGTATATTATTTTTTTATTAGATCCGAGAGTTAAAAAATGAACATTTTTTGTATTTAGAGTATTTCAAAATTTTTAACGGTTTCGCAGATACGCGCAGTATTATTTCATATGGCGCTTTCAATGGTAAAATACGAGAGAAAAATAATTGGGTGGCTTTGATACAAATTTACTGTGGAAAATGCCATATGAAATATAAACCCGCAAATATTTGCGAAACCGTTAAAAATTTTGAAATACTCTAAATACAAAAAATGTTCATTTTTAATTCTCCGTCTTTTGAAAAAATAATATACAGGGTGTTCCATTTAAAAAAACAAAGAAAAATTATTTTGTATTTTAGAAAGTTTGCCGTAGAATTTTGAACATCCTGTATAATTTACGATTTTCATATTTATAGCAAAGTAAGTACAGACCATCTAAAGTAAGTACCTAATATAGTTTTGATTTCAGAACGGTTCTTGTATTTTTAATAATTTTTTTAAAAATGGGCTGAAAAATATATATTTTTGATTTATTTTTTAATATCTCTGAAACTATCGAAATATATTTATTCATATCTTAGGGTTATGTAAAGTGATCTGAAAGGTAGCCAAAAATGCAATAATATACAGGGTGTTCCATTTAAAAAAATCATCAAGGTCCACTAACACATTTTTGAGCCACCCTATAGAAGTTAAAATATTTTCCTAAAATACATCCTGGTACATACTTTAGGTTTGCACTTAAACAAAATGCTCAAGTTTTTTATTCTAAGAGCTACAGATGCCCGACGCACTATTGCCAGACCCTGTATATATATATATATATATATATATATATATATATATATATATATATATATATATATATATATATATATATATATATATATATATATATATATATATATATATATATATATATATATATATATATATATATATATATATATATATATATATATATATATATATATATATATATATTGTTACGTTTGTTTTTCGTCGGTTCCGTGTGGATAGAAAGTCATTTATTTAAACACTATTTATTTAACACTAATTAACAAAAACAATAACGATAAAAAGACTTATAGAACTATTTACAAACGATTTATAACTAAGAATTTATTTTGAATTTTAGCGCGTCAACTGCACTGGTATATTTATAACTGCCCTCTCTAGGCCACTGCCGCCGGCTTTTATACCGACAGGTAAAAGAAATCTAGAATAGTCCAAAGATCGTTAGGCGCATAGAGAAGGTTTTCGAATGTTCTCGTATGTACGCGTCCATTCTAGTGGGTCTCGATTCTTCTCGAACGAATGAATCATTGCGGTGTCTATGCGATGTTAAGGTCATCCGAGGGCGGGCCATATTGTGAGGTTAGGTCGAGTCCACACCGGCTCGCAACAGTGTGCCCCTTCTTGGGCACATGCTCGTCCCGAGATGTATACGGTGAATGAAGGTATTTGCAAAGCTGGCCCCTGGTACATTGCGAAGTCTGGTAGAAATAGCAGTCTACAGTTTTCTCTCCCGATCTCAGCTTTGGGTTGTAGCAGCAAACGAGGATCTCGATTCCCGTAAATCTGAACAAGACTTCAATCATGTTCCGGATTGTACGCCAACTCAAACCATCGAGTCCACACGCCAGCTTCGGAATGGCTAATCGTGCAATGTTGTTGTTTAGCAGGGCTTCTCTCAGTTCAATCAGGGTCTTCCATAGATTGAGATAAGTCGGCTTACTCGGGGACCATTCCTTGGTGACCAGGTAGAAGATGTGCCTTGCTTGACCATGTGCATTGTCGGTTAGCCTCAAGACGCTTCCAACCTCTGGATCCTGTCGGCGTAGTTCTCCGACACGCCCAAACTTCTCATTGAACGTCGCAGCGATTCCTCTGGACATCCGCAAATCTCGAGCCACACAATGAGCGAGCGAATAATCAGGAGGCACGGAAAAGAGGTCTCGTTGATCTTCTTTGGTTACACCATAGCGAGCCTTCTCACTGCTGTTGTATCGGGCCATGAAATCGTCAAAGGACATCTCCGAATCAGGGGGATCAAAGCTGCAGGTTCTCACGGTCCCAGCACGATCTTCTATTTCGCCTTGGTAGGGGCTCAAACGGTTGAAATGGACTACCCTCGGTTTTCCTTTTGGCAATTTTCTGATACGGTATACGACGTCATTAATTCTATCCATGACTTCGTATGGCCCTTCCCACGAGGATTGTAGCTTCGGAGATAACCCACGACGTCTCTGCGGGTTATATAGCCACACCAACTTCCCTGGTTGGTATCCTCCATGCTCAGCTTGAATGTCGTAGTGTTCCTTCATTCGGTCACTAGCACTTTGAATATTTAGGCGGACTCTCTGATGAATGTCGTCCATCCTTTGACGTAGTGTGTGGACATAATCTTCTCCGGCGACTTCTTCTCCCGGTCGGCAACCAAATTTCAGATCACAAGGTAGGCGCACTTCCCGTCCCATAACGATGCTGGCTGGAGTTTGCCCTGTAGATTCTTGGATGGATGAACGGTAGGTCAACAGGAACAGGTGAAGAAATTTGTCCCAGTCTCTTTGGTGGTCAGAGACTATTTTGGCCAGATAACGGTTGATAGTTCTGTTCATGCGTTCAACCATCCCATCGGATTGTGGATGTAGAGCAGTCGTCCTGGTCTTTCGGATGTTCAGGATTTCACAGACGCCTTGGAACAGATTGGATTCAAAGTTTCTTCCCTGATCTGAATGAAGCTCCATGGGAACACCAAACCTGCAGATCCATTCTTTAACAAGGGCATCAGCAACGGTGGACGCTTCTTGATTTGGCAACGCGTAGGCCTCGACTCATTTGCTGAAGTAATCCATTAGTAGTTATTAGTCCATTATTAGTACCACAATGTATTTGTTGCCATCGTTCGTCTCCGGAAAAGGACAAGCCACGTCGATCGGTATTCGTTCGAAGGGACTGCCAACATTGTACTGGCGCATAGGGGCTTTACCACGCTTTTATGGCCCATTGAGGGCTGCGCAAGTGTCACATTTCTTATACCAGGCCCTCACATCTTCTTTGCAGTTCACCCAGTAGAACCGTTCACGCAGCTTGCCAAGTGTCTTGGTAACACCAAGATGTCCACCGCTGGTTCCATTGTGAACTTCCTCCAAGACTTCTGGGACCCTCTTCTTTGGAATGACGATTTGCCTTCTCTCTTCTTGTCCCTCCGGTCGCTCGATCACACGGCGAAGTAGTCCGTTATCTATTACCAAGGAATTCCACTGGGCCCAGTACGACTTTACGTTCGGCGAATATCTGCAAACTTCTTCCCACGTTGGTCTTTGGCCTGTGTTTTTCCAGTTAATTACTAAACCTAATTCTGGGTCACTGGTTTGGTCACTTGCAAGATCTTCGGGTTGCCAACTATCATTAACCACAGTTGTTCTTAGGAGTTTCACTTCTTTCTCTTCAGCTCGGGAACAATGCTTACAGTCCTTAGCGCAAGGTCTCCTGGAAAGTGCGTCGGCATTCCGATGGATTGCCCCAGCTCGATGTTCTGTGTCGAAGTCAAATTCTTGTAATCGTTCAATCCATCTAGCTACCTGCCCTTCAGGATTCTTAAATTGCAACAGCCATTTCAAAGCAGCATGGTCTGTTCTTAACAAGAACTTTCTTCCATAGAGATACTTGTAGAAGTGTTCCACTGCTTTAACTACTGCTAGTAATTCTCGTCTGGTTACACAGTAGTTCCTTTCCGGTTTTGACAAGGTCTTACTAAAATAACCAATGACTTTTTTTCTTGACCATCCTGGATCTGAGACAGAACAGCGCCTAACGCAACATTGCTAGCGTCGGTATCCAATATAAAGTTTCCGTTGCCAAGAGGGTAGCTAAGTATGGGCGCACTAGTCAGGGCCTTCTTCAATTTTCGGAATGCCTCGTCAGAATCTGAGTCCCAAGAGAAACGCCGCCTCGCCTTCGGTAAGTCTGGTCAATGGTTTTGCGATGGTCGCAAAACCCTGTACATAGCGGCGATAGTATGTGCATAGTCCCAAAAAGCTTCGTAGTTCATGTTTATCTTTAGGTATCGGCCACTCTTCCACTGTCTTGGTCTTCTGTGGATCTACCGCAACGCCTTGGGAGGAGACTACATGGCCCAAGTAGTGTACCTTTTCTTGACACAGATGACATTTCTTGGGGCTAAGTTTCAAACCAGAGCTCCCTAGTCGCTTGAAAACTTCTTCCAAATTCTTCAGATGATCGTCAAAGGATTTCCCAACCACTATGATGTCATCCAGGTACACTAAACAGGTAGTCCAGGATAGTCCCTTTAACACAGACTCCATTAGTCTCTCAAAGGTAGCTGGCGCGTTGCACAATCCAAAAGGCATGACGGTAAATTGCCACAGTCCGGAGCCCACCGAGAACGCTGTCTTCTCTCTGTCTTTCGGCGCCATGTCGACTTGCCAATATCCACTCTTCAGATCTAACGTAGAGAATATCGTTGACCCCGCCAGTGTGTCTAGAGTATCGTCTATCCTCGGCAGGGGATAGCTATCCTTCTTGGTACCATTATTGAGCTGCCGATAATCAACACAGAATCTGGTGGTACCGTCTTTCTTCTTTACTAGTACTACCGGCGATGTCCACGGGCTGTTAGATGGTTCGATGACACCCTCTTCTTTCATTTCTCGAAGGATTTTATCAGCTTCTTCACGTTTGGCGAGCGGAAGTCTTCTCGGATTTTGTTTGATTGGTCGTGCTTCTCCGGTATCAATTTTATGTTGTACTAAATTGGTACGACCTCTGTGTCCTGCTTCTCCTTTATCAAACACATCTTGATACTTGATTATCAGGTTTCCCAATTTTCTACTATTTTCGGGAGATAATCCCTTAACGTTTACTAACTCCTTCACCATTTTGTCCGGAATTTTTGAAGTCGAAACTTTGGAGGCTTCCACGCTTCGAATGACTGAGGAGACCGAACAACAGTACCCTAACAGGGTTCCCTTCTTCAAGGATACAGAATAATAATTCGTATTCATTACTCTCACCGGTACAGTTTTCTTCGCTCGTAGCAGGGCTTTTCCAACAGCGATCCCTCGTCCTATTTCGCTGTCATGGTTCCTTGGCTCCAACAGAATAATACTCCCATTATTCATTTTACCTTCCAGGCAACCATCCAAAAATACCTCACAGCGCTCAGGGATCGAAACATCTTCTGCTACTACCACGCGAAGCGTCTCCTCACATTTTCGATGTAGAACCACTTATTCCTCATTTATTTTCAAAATTCCCTCTTTGAAGTTTAGGTCAAAACCTTTAGTGGTCATGATGTTCATTCCGAGAATAAGTTCATCTTCGATATCTGCTACTAACACTGGATGTTCAAAACTGGTGCTCCCAATAACAAAATTAAGATTTACTTCTCCATGGACAGCAGCGGAGCCCCCCGTAGCAGTACGTAGTCGCCATTGTGTTGTTTTAACCTTCTTCGATGTTTAAGAATGTCCGGTCTGATGATAGTTTTCGTCGCACCTGTATCCAACAGCATGGTCCGGAACTCTCCATCAACAAAACCATCCACAAAAATGCTGTTGAATTTGTGTTGTAGCGAGGCGACTTGAGCAGTTTTCGTTGGGGCATGTTGGGTACAGGTCGACGTGTGCCCCTTCATTTCGACCCTTAGTAGTTTTCCGACCTCGACGAAGCCGGTTCTTCGTTCTTCTCCTTACAACGGCTTCGCACGTGTCCCACCTGTCCGCAGTTCCAGCAACGAATCGGTCCCTTCTTGCCCATGTACTGGTCCATTACCTTCCGAACAATCCCTTCCACGGATTCGTCGGAACATTCGTCGATGGCCCGTACTCTTCCTAAAGACCGAGAACTTTGTTTCGCGGCCTCAAATTCTAGGGCACGTGCTAAAGCATCCACCAAGTGCGTTGGGTGGGCTAGGAGAAGTGCTTGTCTTGTCTCGTTATCACGTAAGCCGTCGGAGAATGCCTGTACTGCCAACCGCTCCATAACATTCTCTGGCGTAGCAGGGTACGCAAGGCGAACGAGGCGGGCTACGTCGGCTTCAAACTCTGCAGAGACTCATTTGACTTTTGAATGCGATTTTTTAGCTGGGAATGATAGACATGTTCCAAATGAGCTTGGCCGTACCTCATTTCTAAATGTCGTACCAATTGCTGATAATCTCCCTGTTCCGATGGTGACAATGTCTGCAGAATATCAGTCGCATCTCTCGCAGTGCGACAGTCAAAGCGGTAGCCTTTTCAGCGATTGTCCATCCGTTCGCTCTCGCAGCGGCCTCAAACTGGCAAAAATAATTGGCCCAAGCGGTTTTTCCGTCAAACTGTGGAGGCTTAATAACTGACTTTGAGATATACTTATTTTCGACTAGTTTCGGTGCCTCCGATGTTTCTTGACATTTTGGTGAATTGGCCTTTTCTATTTCTTGTTTTAAAATTTCGATTTTTCTATTTACATCTTCCTCAATCTCTGTTATTTTATTGTTAAAACTTTCTTCCAAAATTACTATTTTATTATTAAAGCTGGCCTGTATATCTTTAGAATTTTCGATGATCTTATCTTCTAATGTATTGATTAAATCCTGGGAATTTTCCATAATTTTATCACTGATTTTCTCTTCTAAATTAAATTCAAGTGAATTATTTTACTATTCAAATTGTTCAAGTTGTCGTCTAATTTTTGAGAATTCTCTGTCATTCTATTTTCTAATTTTTGTAGGCACGAGTCAAGGTCACCTTCCAACTCAAAGCAAAATGTGTCAGGATCCTCACCTTCCTCCACCAAAACGTCTCTCAGTCTAGCTTGCAAAATGCTTTTCTTTCCATCTGTTTCGCATTCCCTCTCTTCCAGAACGCATTTTAATTCCGACACTTTCAAGTCTTTCAACAATTTTTTCAGAGCCATGGTCAGTCTTTTTATTTTTCTTGTCTATCACACACGCCACACTTGACACCAATTGTTACGTTTTTCGTCGGTTCCGTGTGGATAGAAAGTCACAATTTATTTAAACACTATTTATTTAACACTAATTAACAAAAACAATAACGATAAAAGACTTATAGAACTATTTACAAACGATTTATAACTAAGAATTTATTTTGAATTTTAGCGCGTCAACTGCACTGGTATATTTATAACTGCCCTCTCTAGGCCACTGCCGCCGGCTTTTATACCGACAGGTAAAAGAAATCTAGAATAGTCCAAAGATCGTTAGGCGCATAGAGAAGGTTTTCGAATGTTCTCGTATGTACGCGTCCATTCTAGTGGGTCTCGATTCTTCTCGAACGAATGAATCATTGCGGTGTCTATGCGATGTTAAGGTCATCCGAGGGCGGGCCATATTGTGAGGTTAGGTCGAGTCCACACCGGCTCGCAAACATATATATATATATATATATATATATATATATATATATATATATATATATATATATATATATATATATATATATATATATATATATATATATATATATATATATATATATATATATATATATATATATATATATATATATATATATATATATATATATATATATATATATATAACATAGAAGATGACGTCAATACCAATCCATGTATTTCACTAAAAAAAGTTCTAATATTTTTTCAGTTAACTATGGATGGGAGATCTCGATAAAAGAAACATATTTTCTCGTTATCGTTTTTCAAATAAGTCCGAAATAACCAAGATATTTTACTTTGATAATTTCCAAAAAATTGATTTTGCGCTTAAATTTTGGGAACCACTTGACATTCTGGATTTTCTTTCCTGTAAATTTAATCTACTACCTATGTTACCATATTATGAACATATTATGTTTTTAAGTAAAAATTAAAAAAATATCCAAAATTTTTTTCAAAAAACTCGAAAAAAACCTCATAGACATGTTTCAACAAAGATGCTACCACTTTTCAAATGATCCGGCAACACTCTGTAACGCTGATAATATTTTAGATAGATGGAGCAGGTGCCTATATATGAGAACCCAAATTTTCAAAATAATCCGACTTATCACCGGTCCTCCTATTATCATTGCCGGAATGTCGGTTACCGGAAGTGGCTAGACAGCTAACTTTTGATCCATAAGGATATTTCGGGATATTTCATTTTTTCCTTCCATTAGAAGCTTAATGCTACCAAAAATTCAAAATTTGAAGTTTGTAACACTTCTAGAAGTACCTTAGAATTTTGATGACGGTGAATGAGTCGCTGGCGAAGTTAAAGAAGTTTGACTAGAAAATTGAATAGAATTGAATTAATCCTTGAATTATTGTTGGTACATTGATATACAAATAAAATCAGAAGAGACCGCTTCGATTAATTCTAGTTGTCTACCTTTTTCTCGAGTGGAAAGTCAGTAACCGGTGATGTCTAGACAGGTAACTTTTAATCCATAAGGATCTTTCGAGATTTTTAATTTTTTCCTTTGTTTATAAGCTTAAACCTACCTAAAATTCAGAATTCGAAGTTTGTAACTCTTCTAGAAGTACCTTAGAATTTTGATGATGTGTCAGTGAGTCAATGTCTAAATTTTCTTATTCCTTTTATTTTAAGGTGCCTAGATGATATATTTTGTTAAAATTTTATTTTTATATGAACAAATGCTTATTGTTTTCATTATAATATGGCTTAACGAACGTCCCAATTTATCAAACAAGCAAGTCTTTGACTGAAATGAAAAACAAGTCGTTATATCAAAAGAAAACACAACATATAAGACATTCTACCATATACCATAATTATAAAAAAAAAATTATGATAAGATTGAAAGAGAAAACCAAATGCAAAGTTCTTTATACAATTTCTTTACGTAGTTTATAGTTATTTTTTATTACTTTTATTTTTCTATAGAATTTCCGTTCGTTAACATACCTGCTTAATGATGCTGAAAAAAAATGTCTAATACTCCGAGTCAAGCTGTTCGACTCTGATACGTGTAAATGTATAAAGGATTTTAAAATAAAGAAGTGAAATAAATATGACCTGGAATAAACACTACAGACTGAATTTTCCAGCCCATTAAGTTCTCTGGGAAGTTCGGAATGTGTTTTCCGTGTTTTCTGTCGCCAATTGGATCAGATAGTACGAAAACTAAATATTACAGGGTAGTGCAACAAAGATAAAGTAAACAATTGCATTTAAATGAATATAAATTACGTAAAACTTTTTCTTATATATACAGGGTGTCTTAGAAATAAGTGCAAGCATTGGGGAAAAAACATATTTTCTCTTTGCTATTTTTAAAATAAATTGATCATAACCGAGTTATTTAACTTTGAAAATTAAAAAAAAGGCAACATTTTGAACTAGGCTTATTCGACGCCCAGTGTTGACACATCTACTAGAAAGATTTAAAAACGACTTGGAATATTCAGATCAAAAATAAAAAACTTACCTAACATTACTTACCTAAATCTTACTTAACAACAATGTAATTAGCTTAGAGCGTCGTTTTATCACTTTACCTAAAACCGCAACTCCACACTGAACAACACTTCATTTCACTACCGATTCCTGGCAGCACTAAACTTAAATACCCAAATAAGTGTATTTGGCACAAAATACATTCATATGGCATCTGAATTATTTAGGATTATTTTTTGAGAATTTAAATTCCTCTGTTTTTCTATTTCACACTCTTGTTTTTGTGAATAAATACCAAAATAATTCTTATTATTAATTAAATATTTCCATTTGAATAATAACCCAAGTAGCATTTTTAGACACAAAATCGAAACAAAATCTCTGCTTAAAAATATTGCGAAACAGTTTCATCACATTTTTCATACATACAGGGCGAGTTTCCTACGATGTTCTCTATGGGTATCTCGGAAACTATTGGAGATAGAGAGTCGGTTAAATGGGGAAAGAATTGCAGTTTTGTGGGGTCATAAACATGCGCCTTTCAGATTTTTGAAAAAGTTCATGGCTTACTAGATATTTTGAAAAATACAAATTTCGGCTATTTTAAAAATTGTCCCTAATTCCATTATAATCTATTTTAGACAAAAAGTTTTCAGATAAAAGTTTTAGATAATCACATTCTTAATGACATTGTGTCCTCCGTTTTTTTCTAAAGCCTGCCATTTTTGACATATGACACAAACATATGTTTTTTTTAAATGGAAACCATAGTTGGCCATGACTTCATAAAAAGCGCCATTTTTTAAGTTTTTAGCGACATAAGCTATAATATGTTTCTTTCGAAAAATTACTGAGTTATAGCCAATTCTTATAATTTTAAAAAAATTTCACTTAGTTAGCCATGGAAACAAGTTCAATCGTCGTTGCTCTCAGAAATGTGAAACTGTCACCGGATTCTCCGGACTGAAGTATCAACGTATAACGGATGGATTAAAATGAATCTTTATACGTTGATACATTGGTCCGACGGTGCTCTGTTGGTCATAGCATTTTCGCGCCACTTTTCATGCGTAAATATTTTACTTCAGCCCATCAACGGACCCGTTCATACGATAACGGACGTTTTGACACTTTTTTGACAAATTTAATCTAACCTAAATAAAGATATAAGTAAAATAGCAAAATCGTTATGGAAACGAAAATATAAAATGACACCAATATATATCCGATAAACGGAGGCATTAAAATGCAAATTTAAAAACTGCGTTATTTTCAAACCAATCAAAGTCTTTAAATTCTACCAATAAAATTAATATCGTATCAACGTATCGTCGGACAACGGATGCATGAAAATCAAGCTTTACTGTATTGAGTAAAATCTCAAATAGATTGGATAACCTCAAAATTTAATCAGCTGATCTGTTTAAATGTAGGTCAAACGTTGATTATTTACATATCTAATAGATGATGCTGATTCAAAAAATTCCGTATGAAGATGAAAAAATACTTGATTTAGTCATTTCAGTCTCATTGGGCTCATCGGTGTGAGAAGACTATCTCTTGGTGGAATGTCGATCTCGGAATATTTATGTCATGAGTTCAATCTTATATAAACTGAATGCTTCACTAGTCATTGATTTGACGTTGTATGACAAACTACCGTTTATGTTTAACTAAAGATTACCTCTAAAAGTTTTTCGCAAATGTTTTAAAACACGTTCTAGATTTTATTAAAGTTATATTTTACTTTATTTTTTGTAAAGACAGACGAAAAATCAGTACGTTCTTTTTACTGCCCTCCATTATCTGTTCAGAAAACAGTTTTACAAGTTTATTCGTGTAGTTATTAAATTCCCTAGGCAAAGTACTGATTTTGCCATAAAATTTCAAACTTGGCCGTAAAATTTTACGCCGTAGCAGTTGCATCGCCCAAAAATGCACTCACTTTAAATAAATATTAGTTTGCTATAAAACTTTTTACGGCGGAGTTGTCCCTTCTTATAGAATTTCGAATTCGAACGACTCACTCTTCGAGTTTTCTTTTTGTTGTTTGACGTGCCCGGAATAGAACATTAAGGGTTTGTACTAGTTGCGTTTATTTTCGGCATTCTCAAAAAGAAACTTTATTAGGTGAATACTAAAGTAGGTAGTAGTAGTATATTAGGAATGTACAGGGTGTCCCATTTTAGTTGAAATCATACGGTATGTCCGTTATTAGTGAAGGTAAGAGGATGCGGTTGTTGCACAAACCTGTCCCGCTTCGTTTTTGAGCTACAAGGTCTTTTTGAAAATTTTGCAATTTGGGACACTCCCCGCATTTCTAAATTTTGTGATAAGTATGTTAATTCGGGCCACTTTTTAAAAATATAGACAATTCTACAGGGTGTCCCCAAAAAAAGTTAGGTACATATCAAAGTTGTGTTTTTTGTAATTAAGTAAGATATATTAATTGGTTTTCGAATTCTAGGAGAAAAATAGTGGTGAATTTTATTAGAGAAGTAAATGACTAAAATGTAAGGTTTTTGAAATATTTAACATTTTCTAAAAATAAAGAACAATTTGTAAATTTAAATAAAAAGATACCTAAAGTGGAATTTCCCGGTATAGCATGATATATAGTTAAAATATCTATTGTAATTTAAATCAAATTAAAACTTGACCCATAAAGTTATACAGTGTGAGACAAAATTAATATTGAACATTGGTCACATTTAAATGCAATTTACCCTTTTATTTTAAATGGAACAGCCAGTACATTAGTTCAATATTCAATGAGGAATTCATGTCTTCAAAATACTATTAAAATTTCCTACCTTTCAAACAAAGATTTTACAAAGATATTTTGATTTTTATGATTTAGTGTTAGTTGATCTTTATTATAGGTGGCTGTGATATGTCTGATGTTACTTCAACATAGCTCTCTAATTAGCCCACTTTGATAACTAGTTATCATTTTGTGTCCGTTGATACTTATCAATAGATACTTATCCTACCTCAGAGAGAATTTATATGATTCTATTAGTTGATGAATGGCAGTCTGCATTTACCAGTTTTAATAGAATACTTAAATGCTCTTGATCTTATCTAGTCTGGATCTTTTTATGGGGATATGTTAAAGACACTTAAAAAAACAACGTTTACAAAACTCGGCCAACTATTGTCGACAACATAAGAGATGAAAAAATGATTGTAGTTGCTTCTCGAAATAGAACTCCACATATGCCTTTTAAAATGAAAAGATCTTTTGTAAAGAGAATCATTTTATTTTATGCAGTGAACAGGTAAGGAAACATTTTAAGCGTATGATTTCATCTAGCTAATTTTTGTCACATAATTATACGTTTATATTTAGTTTTAATTCTGTAATAATTAAAATACTATGTTTTAAACGTGTATCTTTCTACGTCCTTTAATTTTTGTTAAAATAGCAAAAGGTATATATCACAGCCACCCCCCTAGATTTATTCAAGTAATAAAGATCTACTGACGCCAAGTCATAAAAATTAAAATATTTAGGAAAATCTTTGTCTGAAGGGTAGGCAACTTTAATAATATTTTGAAGATATATGAATTTCCAATTGACCACCGGGAATAATATACTGGGTGGTTTTAAAAAAAAGCAGTGACTTGCTTTAAGAAGTGACCAATGTTCCATATTAATTTTGTCTCACCATATATGTTTTCGGGTCAAATTTTAATTTGGTTTAACATACAATGGTTAATGTAATTAAATATCAGGACAAATTAAAATTTAGGTAGCTGTTATTGAAATTTAAAATTTACTCTTCATTTTCACAAAATGTGAAATATGTCAAGATCTTTACTTTTTAGGCATGTGCTTTTTTAATAAAACTCACTTTTATTTTTTTCCTAGAATCCGAAAACCAATTAATATATAGCGTGTTCCATTACAAAAAGCACAACGTTGATGTGTAACTTTTTTTGGGACACCCAGTAAAACTCTATATATTTTTATAAAATGCTTTCAATTCACCTACATATACCCTCAAAATTTCATTTCGATATATACTACTGTTCTCCTTGGAGCCTCCGGGTCGTACGAGAGGCGCCACCCTGTGTGTATATTTTTTACCCAAGTGAGACATGAGTGAACATTTTAAACCAGAATCCTAATATAAACCTTCCTCATTTTTATCTAGACACATTAAAAAATATAAAATTGACTGAACAAAATAAATTTGATAAATCCGAAATCGACTTGATAACTGGGATTTAGCACACCCAATAAAACGTTAATGCCACCAATAAAATGAACGGCATTAATCTGGAAACAATCAACATTAAATAAATAATTACTATTAATCTTTGCGCGCCGCTCGAGCTGGCGCTAATAAAAATGACAAAACGTCAACGGAATATAATGAATACGCGGTAGTTACAAGTTCAAATGGCCGACAAATCTGTCCATTATTTATTTGCCGGCATTCATTATACATGCAGTTCCAATATTTGGAAATAATTGTTTTGTTGTTCGCTAAATAATTGCTCCCTGGTGTTTTGTAGCTTCTGGCGATGGCTCTTTTGTTGCCGATTATTGCCATTTCCAAATCACACTATTGTTAGCGAGTCTATCCTGTTTTCCATTGTATTGGTTTATCTCTGTAGGTACTTCTTCAAATGATAAGTTACTTTGGAAAATGAGTTCTTGAAGTTGTGAAACCATTAAATTAAATAATAGGTTAAAAATCATACATTAACGAAATATGGACACCTTAAAATTTTCATGTATTCGAGGGAAAACGAAATGTTATTTTAACGAAAGTTTGACCCTATTTTATTTACCATTTTTTTTATTACCAAGAATTTAAAAAAAATGAATGTGCACTATGTACGCATATTTGAATTGGAATTTCTTACTAACAGATAATAAATTGAAGGACATATTTGAAAAAGTGTAGTTTGAAATGTTGAAAAAGTAATAAAAAATATATTTTACGCGTAGAAAATACTTTTATACGTGTAACAAATAGTTTTTTACACGTAACAAATGTTTTTTTCCGCGTAAAAACTAGTTTTTATATGTAAAAAATAGTTTTTTATGTGTAAAAAATAATTTATTACGTGTATTAAATAGTTTTATACATGTAAAATAAAAAAAAATAATAAAATAGTTTTTTACGTGCCACAAATAGTTATTAACGTTTAACAAATAATTTTTTACTCTTAATAATTTAATTCGCTTTCACAAAATTTGTATTAAAATAATAAGTAACTTTTTTTTACTTTTAGCGTTACCAGTGAGACCTCTACGGATAGAACTAGTAGAACTCTATACAGGGTGCGTCTCTAAAGTGGCTCACCCCTATAACTTTTTTATTTTCTCATTTAAAAAAACGATATTTGGTATGTTAGTATATGACATAAATTAGGATTGATTGACGTGTTCCAACGTTTTCGGTCATTTCCGGTGGACCACAGCTTTTAATTTTTAAATGGCACCCTCGATGTTTTTTTACTTTATTCGATAGAAAATAACACTCTGAATAGAATGACATATCATATGTCAACTTTTGACATTTTCGCATACGGCTTATTTAAAATTATAACTTGCGGTTCATAACGAAAATTTGACTCAAAATACTAAGTCCGTGGTATCAAATTATTAGTCAAAAAATGCTTTTTCTAAATATGCTAATGAGCCACCCTCGTTCCATTTGAAAAAATTGAGATATGATTAAAAATACGATTTGGGCATCTTTTAACCGGCCAGGACGAGACACTAAGAACATTATACGATCAAATCTATTTTTCTAAGGCTCCTTGATTAAGAATTAATGTTTTTAGCATAGCCATGGCACTATAGATTGAAATTTAAAATACAATTTTTTAATAAGTGACAATGTCAAAAAATCACATATAATATGTCATTCTATTCAGAATGTCATTTTCTATCGAATAAAGTAAGAAAATATCGACGGTGCTATTTAAAAATCAAAAGTTGTAGTAATTTCCGGCGAAACAGGAAGTGACCAAAAACAATTGAACACGTCAATCAATCCTAAATTATGTCATATACTAACATACCAAATCTGTTTTTTTTTAACTGAAAATATAAAAAAGTTATAGGGGGTGAGTCACTTTTGAGACGCACCCGGTATTCGCCTCATTTAAACTGTTTTTCGAAAATGCACAGTGTTCGAGATATTTAATTTGAAAGATTCTGATTGTAGATTTTCTGGATATACCCCTTTGAAAAAAATCGAATTTATTATTAATTTATTAAATTTTTCCACTTTTCTCACCTGGTATGGCTAGAAGGCATTAATGTAAGAATTCTATATAAATGGCAATTTGACCCCCTGTAATGTTGTATTTTGTTGTAATGTTTTAATCGGTTTTTATTTTTTTTCTCCCCCTGTATGTCCTTTTTTGACAAACTGTGGATACTAAAAAAATTTACTAATTGATCTGCATCGATTCAAGCCCAAAAATCTTTCAAATCGGAATAAGTGAAAAAAGGTCGATTTTGGCTGGGTAAATTTTAATGATAAATCGGATGCTCGAATCGGAGTGATCGGATATTGGCAAAATTTCAACTATAAATCGTTTTCTACGACTCCTTATCAAAATGTAAGGAACGAAAAATAGATCATGAAAGGGCGCCATCAGTCGTCTATCCGACGGTGTATAAATAGTTTCTTATAATTGAAGGGTTTGGGAGATATTCTAAAAAGGTTGTATAGCAAAGAAAACATTTTCAAAAAAAAATTTCCGACCCAAATCCAGCTTTTTTCACTTATTCATAGCCCACATTAGACAACTAGCCAACATTACCCAACTACAAAGAGAGTATTTAAATATGTGAGGCTACACCATAATTGGAAATGGCTGAATAAACTGAAAATGATGATGATAATATAATGATTAAAGTAAAAGTTCAGAGTTTTTATAATTTTCTGTTACGATAATCACAATTCAATATAAACAAACTCCACGAATCAGAAATTCTTTTATGTATTTCATTGATTATATTAGATTCATTTCCACCTACATTGTTATCTATATCACAGACCCAATAAAATTCGCGCCAGTAACATAAACAACTTGCGAGAGAAAAAAAACGAGAAAAATGAACAAAAAAAAGAAACCATTTTCTAAGAATCATGTTCAGGTCGTAAGTTTGTAGCGAACACCTTCGCAGGACGCACATCTAATAAAGGAACGCGATGAT
This sequence comes from Sitophilus oryzae, assembly GCF_002938485.1. NCBI lineage: Eukaryota > Metazoa > Arthropoda > Insecta > Coleoptera > Curculionidae > Sitophilus > Sitophilus oryzae. The sequence goes on along the minus strand of NW_022145749.1, from coordinate 8,473,478 downwards.
CCTGCAGATCCGGCAGTATTTTCTGCTAAGTCTCTCTTTTCGTTCCATCCCGCAAAAATCGTAACAGTAAACAGAAAGCAAGCCGCTCTCTCCCCTTCACGGTGTCATTCTTTTCTTTTATCCTCTTTATTTTATCTTTTTTGCGAAAACTATATTTATTTATAAGAAAGGAATAAAATTCGGCCATCTTTATGATAATGTCGTATTTTTGCGATTTTACGATAATACAATTATGGAAATATTTTAAAGCACCTTTATATCTTACTAAATTAATTAATATTAGCTTAAATCATGGTTACCCTACCCATATAGTCATAACTCCCTTCAAAAATAAGTTAAAATTTACTAATATCTGAATATGTAATTTTATACTTATAGCAATGTTCAACCATCCTGTATATTATTTTTCATAAACAGCGATTTTTGTTAGCAAATATTTTCACTAAAAATAAATTTTGCGATCATTATCTTATCAGTGAAAAGAATAATATTCATAGTAGTTCTGTATATTATGGAGCTAAACGGTACGTACTTAATTGAAAGCCACTATGGATATTGTTAAACAAGGTAGGTATGTACTTTAAATTTATTCCTAAACAAGTACATGATTGCTTAGTTCTTATTTATTTTTTAAGATGATTTCTAAATGGGTATAAAAATTTTACGTTTTCAAACTTCAAAAAGGCATTTAAAAAAACATATCAAAACATATCGTATTTATTGAATATTTTTGTTGTCATATTCATACACTTTTAATTTTGTATAGTTCACCTGCGTCTGCTTGCTACGAACTTTATTTTATAATACTTTTCAGATGGAGTAAAATTGATAAGCAATGCCGATCTGGTTAATACTTGGCTTGATCATAAGGACAAGAACTCAAAATTATTTGTATTTCAAAAATGTGTTCTTTATTAGATATTGATGATCCTTCCAGTCAAATGAGACACCACTTGTGCCTGAAAAAGGCCACTATTTTGGAGCGAAACGTCGCATAAAAAAGTTTCCATTTTTCAATTTATTATAAAACCTCATACCCAAGAAAAGGAAAAAATAATATATGGATATGGTCTATTAAAGAGGTAACTATTAACATCCGAACCCCTCATACCGACAAAATGAACAGTAACAACGCGAAAAAGTAACATGATGTACAGAAATATCTTATATGTGAGGATACTTCATCTACCTGTGATTTGGATACTATAAATTTGGAAGATTCTGTCAGCAGTGATTCTTCTGAATCAGAGTAGTTACGATCTATGCATTTTGTTGTCCTAAAGTAAATTTATAGTATCTTAAGTTTTTTTTTTAATTAAATATAACATTAATGTTTCTTTTTCATTAAAGAAAGACATTTTTATCTTATATTAGGCTTATATTGTAGGAATCATGTGCTAATGTTATTTCAATTCTTTTTTATCACAGGGGTTTATTTAATACTTACACCGTTTTCATACTATAAATTATTATTTCCTTAGATGGAATACAGCTCCAACATTTTTATTATTTATAAGATTTTTTTTCATAAACGTGGGACTAAGAACATCATCATTTAGTACAATGAGAGTACTCATCATTTGTGTCAAATAAACCTAGTTTGAATAAATTGCCTACAATAAAAGAGTAGTTTTGCATTTTTGTCCTCTAGAGCCATATGGTCGAAGCACTGTGAGTCACCTCAATCAGTACCTCTGTCGGTACTTAAAGTTTTAGGGAAATGTGTACATCATGCATTCAGCTTCACGATTTAATTACGTCTCGTGATGCTTTACTTGTTTATTTTATTAACGAGTCGTTGTAATTTTCCCTATAGCTTGAAAAATTTTAAGTGCAAGTTAGAAACACTTGCATTTTTAGTAAAAATAAGTGGAATTGAGTGGGTGTTCGACAGTAGTCGCGCTATTAGAACTCAACAATTCAAAAATCTATATCTCTAACTCTATCGAAAATATCTCGAAATCTCTAAATCTATCGAAAATATCTCAAATTTTTAAAAATCTTTTAAAAATAAGCGGTTTGCGATCGTGATTTTACTTTACCTGATAGGGAAAGGCGTACCGGCAACGCCGCAACAGCATACCGTCGCATTTCTCTCACTTCGACTTCATAAGATCCCTATGCGATTTTCTTACACACATGTAAATACCAACCCAAAAGTAACAGTTGCCAGCACGGTATATTATTTGTCTATCTACCTTGATGCACTATCCTTTTCTAGAAGTAGCTTACGGAATTTTTACCCCCCTCGTTTTCGTAAAAAGTGGAGCTGTCTGAAAATATAGCCACATCTAATTATAATTATATCTTTTTTTTCATAGCAACTGTTGCCAAAAAAATTGCCTTATATCTATCAAAAATAGTAGATAAAATAGTACTTTAACAGCTAGGGTAGATTAAATGATACTTTAACAGCGAGGATAGTTATTATTAGATGTATTTATTTCTTCACGCACGTTTATTATTCGGGATTTAAACGGAAATAATTTGGATATAGCGTTTGTCGCCTCAGCCTGAGTATCTCTTGGTAATTTACTTATTTCGTTTTGAGCCATTTCTGGCTCCAATTCAATCAGCAATCGACACGAAAGAGAATTAAAAAATATTGACTCAAAACTGACAAGTAAAGAGAGCTTTATTTATTTGTCAAATTACATAGAAACCAACGCCAACCCAGCACAATATTTTTTTTTACTCGTAATAAATTCCTTGAAATAATAATTTCTGAATATTTTTTAAAACGTAACTCGCTATGGAAAAAAATATTGTTTTATACACGAGGATAAAAAATTTCATTATCGTCTCCCGAAATTAATCTTTTCGGTCAAAAAACTTCCAGACTCCATTTTTCATTCAAATATTGACGTTATTTTAGAAATGATTTGGAAAAAATGAAAATAAAAATGAAACTTCTACACCCTGTATCTCGGAAACTAATAATTTTAGGACATACATTTATACGAACTTTTTTACTTATTTTTATCTGCAGAATTGTATAAAAAAATAACTATTAGTTTATGAATTATCGCTAGTCAAAGTTCTTTCATTTCGACGGTAACACACTTTTCAAAATATACGGTACTCCTTCCCAGAAGTCTCAACAATTTTTTCAGGAATGATAAAAATGGAAAATACCGTAATTTCATTGTTCATTAAATGAAAGATAAGAATTATTAAATCAAGTATCTATCCGCTACCGATACCCGGTATCGACACGAAGTTGTAAGAATCAGTTTTGATTAATTTGCTTTCAACTTTTTACTGATTCTCTCTTTTTTAATTTTGACTGCTTTGATTGCCTTGATGTTAAAATATATTTTTTTGATCAGCTACTGTATCGATCGACTGTGATCGTAATATTGAAAGGTATATTACCCGAAGAAAAGGAGGATGGCCTAAATCACCCAACAAAGAAATTATTTACCGTCAAAAACATAAAAGGTAACAAAACGCTAAGTCTCGCAACGCAGAGTTCACGCGATTCTTCTACAAAAAGTTGTGAGGTCTCATATGAAACAAAATCTAATTATAAACCAAACCATCTCTCTCAAACGAAAGTTTAAAAGTAAACTGCAACAATTAAAAAACAATAATGTTTTATTTATACAAATTAATATGGTCTTACAAGGTAATAAAATATATGTACAAAACTATTCTAGTACTAAAAAATACAAATGGCAAAGAGATGCTGAAATATATTATGATATACAGGGTGGTCCGAACTGTATTCCGGAAACTGCAGATAAAAATAGTAAAAAAGTTTGTATAAATGCATGTCCTAAAATGATTAGTTTTTGGAGATACAGGGTGTAGAAGTTTCAGTAACGTCAATATTTAGATAAAAATTGGTGTGTGGGAGTTTTTTGACATGATAAATTTGGGGGGATTTTGATGTCAATATGACTCCTATTTGTAGGGGGCGCCACCGACATGTGTTTTAACTGTCTTTAAGAGTAATAACTTTTCGTCTGTGCCTGTATAAAACTACTGGGTGTAAAAATATACCTTTCCGGGATTTTTTGCGTCAAAACTATCCCTTGGTAAAAATGGCTACGAGCAACCGTTCTCGAGATATTTAGAATGGAAATAGTCAATACATGTCATTTTTGGAAAAAATTTAATATGTTGGGTAGATAGTTATTTGACTGAAATGGTAAATTTGGGAACTTTTTATTTTTTTAAATTAATCATAAATTTTTCTTTGAAAAAAGGACGATAAAAAAATTTCTGTTGAACTTTTGACACAAAAGCATTTCAAATTTATGATTTCAGTTTAATAACTATTTAGTCAACATGTTTAAAATTGTATAATTTATGTCAACGACGACAGGTATTGATAATTTCGATTCCAAATATCTCGAGAACCATTATTCCTAGCGATTTTTACCAAGAGATCTTTTTTACGTAAAAAACGTCGTATTTTAATGAAACCGGACCGAGCGGCCGGGCTTTCGGTGTACGAACGGACATAAATTGTTCCAGGTTGGTGTTATACAGTGGGCGCTAAAATTCGGGATTTTATGGCGCCGAGGAAAGATCCCGAATGGTATAGAACATTATTTTTTTGGTGTATATTTTTTACCCAGTAATTTTATACAGATACGAACGAAAAGTTATTACTCTTCAAACCAGCTAAAAAATATGTAGGTGGCGCCCTCTACAAGTAAGAGTCATATTGACATCAAAATCAAATTTCTCATGTCAAAAAACTCCCAGACATTTTTTTCATTCAAATATTTTTTTCATTCAAATATTGACGTTATTTTAGAAATGATTTGGAAAAAATGAAAATAAAAATGAAACTTCTACACCCTGTATCTCCGAAACTAATAATTTTAGGACATACATTTATACGAACTTTTTTACTTATTTTTGTATATTTACCCTGTATATTTAAATAAAAATATTTCACCATTCCAACAAAAAGGAATTTTCCGAACTTAATTAACATTTTAATTTAAGTAACTTAAGAAAGATTGAAAGCAAAATTAAAATAATATTTTCCTCCTTTGAAAAGATGCATTACAAAAAGACAATAAATAAAATTTTTGATGTGGAAAAATGATTACATCGCCACCTCATAAAATCTCATTGTTCAATGCAAATGGTTCAAAATGCCTTAAAAATAGTGTAAGAAAATTATATTTGAATATTTTTTTGCTCTAGTCCTGGCTATCTAAAAATGTTGGGAATTTATCTTTTTAATTTCTATATGCTTTCTTTTGCATACAAGACTTTCTTCAATTCCTTTTATAGAAGTTTATTTTGGTACATTTTTTAAATTATTTTTATTTATAACCATCATGAAAAATGATGATTTTCCTTGCTCTGAATATTTTACTTTAAACATGAGCAATGTTGTACTGTCTGTTAGCAATTTTATTGCTAATTTTATATCATTTAACAGCACACAATTCATCCAGTCTGAAATAAATTAACCTAATCCTCCACTCAAAAATGAGTGACATTTTCTAAATTATTAGCCATATCATTAACAGTCTCTTTTTTCTTATCTTTCTTAGCATAACTCTTCAATTTGTCTTGTATTTCTGCTAAAGTCATCCCTCTAGTTTCAGGTACCATATAATACACGAATATCAAGCCTAATACCGTAACAACCGTGTACATCCAAAATGGCGCTGCCATACTTGCTGCTTCCGTCACTATCGGGAACATGAACAGTACCAAAAATGAAGCAGTAAAGGATACACATACTGTCAGACCAGATCCAATTCCTTTGACGTTAGAAGGAAATATCTCTCCGACAATTGACCAGGCCAGAGGTCCCAATCCCATACTGAAAAAGATCATGTAGGCAACCATGCATGTTAAAGGTAACCAGAAAACAGAATCAAGTGACACTTCCTTGGTTTGCAGGAAGAAATATGTTCCTAAAAGAGCACAAGCTATTCCACATCCTACAGCTGAGACCATGTAAAGGATTCTCCTTCCTATTTTTTCTACTACTAGGGCTGTTATAAAGTTGGAACTGATTTGTGATAGACCAAATATCACAGTTGAGAGGTCTGGTGATATGGTTGTGCCACTGGCTTGGAAGATTGGTTTCAAGTATGCCATCATTGGATGGATTCCTGACAATTCTTGTAACAGAACTAATCCTATGCATATAATTGTAGCCCTTTTTGCCGGCTGTGATCGTAAAAACTCCTTAAATCCACCTAAAAAAAATAATCAATTATTCACAATTTTTTTCTAGATCTACACGTCATGATCAATATAATTATAAATTTAAATAGATTAAATAAACAAAGGTAGTTTGAATTGCAAATTAAACAATCATAAATTGCATAATGTATCCTAGTTTAATAATTATTGCAGGATGAATATCAATGCAGGTGGAATTAGTGCTTTACTGTACTATGCAAATGATTTAAAAAGTAAATATAATAAGCAGGATTTTGAATTACATTTCAGTTAATTAATAAAGATCTTTATTATACCCTTCAACTAAAAATATAGTATTTTTGAAAAATGTCTTTTGTTATCATATCTACACATCATTCAAGAATTGTCGTACGATTAATTAATTTAGGTATACAGGGTGTCCCATTTTGTGCGTTTTTTGGGCTTCTCTTTTATGAGTAGAGATACAATGATGCGGTTTTCACATCACATTGCTACTTTTTTATGAGATTTGTCCTTAACCTCTTAGTTCTTGAAGTACAGGGCCCATTTAAAATTATTGTATTTTTCCACTCCCCTCGTATCTTGGTTATCATATAACTTATCAAAAACATGAAAATTGAGTTCCGTAGAGTTTTTTACGTAAAATCCAGTGGCGTAATTAAATCTTCGCTGGGAGCTGTCATTCTTTAGATATGACTCAAACTTAAATATTTTAAAATGTACCTAGTATATTACATTTTTATTTTTCGCTGAGAGCTGTCAGTTTCGAAATATGACTCAAACTTTTGTTTTTTTTTTAAATAAGACACACTCTATATTATTTTTTTATTTTATTTGCCTTGTTATGAGCTTTCGAAGAGTATAATATATACAGTGTGTCCCAGAAATAAGTGCAAGTATTTTAGCTGGTAGTATAATTCAATCCCAGAAACAGGCATATAATTTTTTTTTGGCGAAAAAAAAAATTGAAAATTAGGAATTATTTGAAAACTCTTTTGAAATTTTTTTTTAGTTTTTAGTTAAAAAACATAATTTCTTGATAATATTGCAACATAGGTATTAGATTAAATTTAAAAGAAAGATAATACAGAAAAGATCCAGTGGTTCACAAAATTTTAGAAAAAAATCATTTTTTTTTAATTTTCAAAGTGAAATAACTCGGTTATTTTGGACTTATTTGAAAAACGATAAAGAGAAAATATGTTTCTTTTATCGAGATCTACCACCCCTTAAAATACTTGGACTTATTTTTGGGACACACTGTATACTCTATTCTTATTTTTATAAATAAGTTAAAAAAAGTATTAAAATTTTTAACATAAATCAACCTAGTTTAAACGAGTATTATTATTTTATTTTATTTAATTTACCCAGATTTTGATTTCCATCGTGGTATTTTAATAAACTGCACTGAAAATGAAATTATGCAGTTCTTAGAAAACAAGCTGATAATCAAATCAAAGTTATTGATATTTTTAATGCACTTGTGCAAAAATTTTAAAAGTTTTTACACAGAAACTAACGTGGAATAGCCAGTAACCAAAATTTGGCGTAGAATTGAAATAAATAAATTTAATTAATAAACTATTTATTTGTGAATAATTAAAAAAAATAATTAATGAAATTAAATTATTCGATTGTTTTGATTACCTAATTTAAAACGACCACCTATGTTAAAAAGTTAAATAATGCATTTTTTACTTAAGCTTAGATTAAGACAAATAAATAAAAAAATATTTACAGGCTAGGTATCCCATTTAAAAAAAAATAAGTTTTAGTCATATTTCAAGGATGACATCTCCACAAGTTAACTGCTAGATTTTACGGGAAAAACTCCACGGTACTTAGTTTTCACCTTTTCGATAAGTTCTAACATAATCAATACATAAAGTGTTCAAAAAATGCAACATTTTCAAATTCGCCTAGTATTTCAGAAATCAAGAGGGCTACGACGAATATATGTGTAGTATATTTAGTCTCGTAAAAAATAGCACTTCTGTCTTTGCATCTATACACATAAACGAGAAACCCTGTAAAACACACGAAAATGGGACACTCTGTACGTAATGTTGTAAAATACGTGCTTCTTTGTAAGCTGATCTAAAAACAATTTATTTCCTAACATCATACATATTTTCACCGCCTATATACACTCTTGGTAAAGCACTAATACGTCTATAAACAAAATTAACTTTAAACTAAATAAACAACACTTTTCCAGAGCACGGGGTTATCCCGCCTGCATCTTTATACCTACAAACATCGTTATCCTTCTCGTCCTTACCTCCGTTTTGTCCGTCCTTCTCTACTGCAACCATAATTTCATTAATTTCATCTTGCACCTCCACGGCTTTCTTTTTCCTTAATTTAACCAAAGCCGCCTCGGCTTCCTGCGTTCTGCCTTTGGCCAGCAGAAATATCGGCGTTTCTGGCATAAATATTCCGAAAACTGGAACACAAAGTTAGATTTATATTGAGGTCATTCTTTATCTCGCCAAACATTCGTTTGTGTTTTATGGATTTTGAAAGGAGGGCGGAAATAAATTAAGAATTTTCATCTAAGTTTATTAAAATATCTGAATATAAATGAGGGGTTGAGTATCAAAACTCGTCTTATCTGTTTTTGACAATTTTGATATACCTAACAAGTTTTGGTACCAAAAGACGCGTGGATAAGATTAGTTTTAGAACAAATGCACGACTTTAGCATGTGAATTATACAGGATAGAATGAGTTATGCCACAAAAGTTATACTGAATATTGTGCAGTTGGCGGGTAATACTAGAGTGTACAGTATGTCCCCGGATTGTCTTTACAAGAGGAAACACTTTTTATTATTAACATTTTGAGAAAGATGCATTCTTCATTAAAATTTTTCCCTTGTTCTAAAATTAATAGGTTAATCCCGTTTATATTTTTCCAAATTTCGTTACCATTTTAGAGAAAAAAAAATATTTTTTTCTAAGTGTTTTTCTAAGAGCCGAAGCTAAAAATAAAAAAATACATTTTTTAATTGAAAATGTAATATACTGGGTGTCCCAGGCTGAGCGTGCATTAGAAATTTCTAGAGAACTATAATATCTAAATCGGAGATTTTTTGTACATCGTTGTTTCATAACGATATCTATCGATTAAAAATATTTTCAATATGGCGGCACTTCCGGAAATACCGGAAGTTGACAGCAACTTTCTTATTTTAAATGGGTGCCCCCATTTTTTATTACATAATTAAATTCCCTGTAAAATTTTATGAATTTTGATAATAAACACTCTATACCTAACATTAACAGTTTTTGGGAAAAAAATATTTAAAATTTTTGGACGAAAAAAACTGCCTGTCAAAAATATGTGTATAGCCTAAACGTCAAATTTAGTTATTACCATAGCCACTGTGCCATAATGAGAAAATATGTGGCTATCTATTTCAAAAATGAAATTGTCCGAATGTCACATAATAATGACAGCAGCTGTCATGGAATTGAGCGATTAAAAAATTATCATAAATCATTTTTTTCAAATGGAAACCCACTTTTTTATTTTACTAGTGAAAAAGCTTTTCAATTCGTTACTTTTTGACTATACATGTTCCTACATACCTAAAATAAATAGTTTTTGAGTTCTTTAAGATTTAGTTTTAAAGCGTATGTTTTTCTTGATTTTAACCAATAGCCTATAGCTTTAAACGTCAAGTGATGTTGTCTGGCTATGTCATATTGTGACACTGTGTTCAAAAACCGGTATGTTATCGATCATCATTTCCAAGCCAACTTTGCGCTGTTTTTTTTCGATCATACGGCATATTATTAATATCAACTATTAGATATCATTATAAAGAACGAAAATACGAGATATATTTTTATAAATACACTCTTAAGAAGACAGTATTCATTATATAGGAAATTCAAATAATTTGTTTTCTGACAGATGGAAATAAATTGTCTGACTGGTTGACACTTAATGTCAAAGGAAACTAGATAAAACCAAGAAAAATATACGTTTTCAAACTATATCTTAAATATCTTAAAAACGCTTCATTTTAGATATAGGAACATGCATACTTAAAAAGTAACCAATTGGAAATTGAAAAATCTTTTCACTAGTGAAATAAAAAAGTGGGTTTCCATTTGAAAAAAAATATTTATGAAAATTTTTTAATAGCTCAATTCTATGACAGCTACCGCCATTATTAAATGACATTTGAACAATTTAATTTTTGAAACAGATAGCCACATGTCTTCTCTTTATGTCACAGTGGCTTTGGTAATCACTAAATTTGACTTTTAGGCTATACAATTTTTTTTGACAGGTAGTTTTTTTTGGTCCAACAATTTTAAATATTTTTTTCCTCAAAAACGGTTAATGTTAGGTATACAGTGTTTAACATCAATATTCTTAGAATTTTACAGAGAATTTAAGTATATAATAAAAAATGGGGACATCCGTTCAAAATAAGAAAGTTCTTGTCAACTTCCGGTATTTCCGGAAGTGCCGCTATATTGAAAGTATTTTAATCGATAGATCTCGTTGTAAAACAATGATGTGCAAAAAATCTCCGATCTAGATGTTGTGGTTCTCTAGAAACTTCTAATGCACGCTCAGCCTGGGATACCCGGTATGTCATTCTATTAACTAACTAAAATTATAATGATATTTTGAAGAAATGCGCACATTTTTCTAAAATAGCAGGTAACCGGCAGCTAGTTTACAATCTAACTAGTTAGTGCGCAACTATTTACAACATTATTTCTGTTGTTAGTATAGTATTTGGGTAGTTATACCGGATGCGTCTCAAAAGTTCAGATGATAAAACGAGATTTGGTATGTTAGTATATGACATAAATTAGGATTGATTGACGTATTCAGTCGTTTTTGGTCACTTCCTGTTACACCGGAAATTACTACAACTTCTGATTTTTAAATGACACCTTCGGTATTTTTTTACTTTATTCGATAGAAAATGACACATCATATAGACATTTTCGCTTATGGTTTATTTGAAATTGTAACATGCGGTTTATAACGACAATTTGACTCAAAATACCAAGTGTGTGGTACCAAATTATTCGTAAGAAAATGCTTTTTCTATTTGTTTTCCATTTTTTTGTTGGTTCCATTTGAAAAAATTGAGATATGATTAAAAATACGATTTGGGCATCTTAAGACTGGCCAGGACAAGACACGAAAAACATTAGTCGATCAAATCAATTTTTCCAAGGCTCCTTGATTATAATTATATATTATACACTCTAGATTGAAATTTAAAATACAATTTTTTAAGAGAAAATGTCAAAAGTTGACATATGGTGAATGTTATTTTCTATCAAAAAAAGGAAAAAAAAAATACAGAGGGTTTGATTTAAAAATCAAAAGTTGTTATTCCTAGTTAAACAGGATAAGTGACCGAAAATAATTGAATACTTATGTCATATACTAACATAAAATCGTTTTTTTCTGAAAAAACAAAAATGGTTGTAAGGGGTTAGCCACTATTGAAAAACAATATCATACACATATTGTTTCATTCTTTTAGTTTTATTTGAATTAAATAACTTGAAAAACTATTTATTTAAAGATTTTCTGTGTAGAAGTTGCCTCTAGTAAAAATATATTAAAAAAGACCAAGACCAAGATCAAAGAGTGTCTTGGGCTGAGTCTTGTATTTGCTCATCACTAGTAATACTCAAAACTTACAGTATTTTTAACCAATTAAAACATTATTTAAACATGTGTTGATATTTCTAACTATTATTAATAAAACCTATCTATACAAAGCAATTATTTCAAACAAAATTAAACAAAATATGTTATTATGTCGTTATAATTAATTTCAGATTTAATTAACTAGTTAAATATTAATTTGTCACTGTTTATATTGTATCGGTTGAGCTTTAATTAAGTCATAAGATTTAAAGCAAATAATTAATGTAAATTTATTTTTTGTAGATCAATTGTGTTGTGGTTTGCGTGTTTATTATAATCGTTTTTTGTAGTAATTATAATTATTTTATCTAACCTAATATTTAAAAAGTCAGATCAGAATATTAATTTGAAAAAAAAATCTTGAAAAAATTATGTTTTTTTCGTCACTGAAAGAGAAATCTATAAAGTAAAAAAGTATTTTTTGTAAACATAACTTAATTAAATCCAAACAGAAACCAACTTGTCAGTAGATTATTATTACTTGGAATACAAATTTGCCTAACCGACAAAAAATACCTCCTGAAACTACAGGATGAGTTTTATGTAAGTGCAAGTTTTTAGGGCTGGTAGATCTCAATAAAAGAAACATATTTTATGTTTTTTTTTCAAAAAGTCCAAATTAACCGAGTTATTTTACATTTAAAATTAAAAAAAATGTTTAAATTTTGAAAACCCCTGTTTTTTTCTGGCATTTCTTCCTTGTAAATTTAATCTACAATTGTCTACAATTACTACAATTTAATCTACAGTGATTCAGCTTGACCGGCACAGCGTTGCCGACTTTTACATTATTTTTTCTTTTAATCAAAATATTTTAGAAATCCAAAATAAATTAATTATAATTATACATATAAACAGTTATCATTAACATCAACAAAACTCGCCTTCTTAACAGCAATTAAGGGACATAAAGGGCCATTACTACCACTTTCCCATTCAAAATATTCTAGTAAAGTTGCAATGATTTTTTTACGGCTATTAATCTATCTTTTACACTTTGCACTAAAAGAGACTCTAAAAAGAACAATGTTTGACAGCAAGGTCTGCTAGTAAAAATTTTTAAGCTTAAACTACCTATCATACAGTGGCGGACTAAGCCTGTCGGGAGCCCGGGGCGGCAAAGCTAAATGTGGCCCCCGGTCTGCACATTTTGTAAAGATTGAATGACGTATGAATAATGGTTGACAATTTTCAAGTATTTATATACTGTACTAATTCTAATAAAAATCGATATATATACAGGGTGTCACAGAAATAAGTGCAAGTATTTTAAGGGGTGGTAGATAAAAGAACCATATTTTTTCTTTATCGTTTTTCAAATAAATCCAAAATAACGGAGTTATTTTACTTTGAAAATATACAAATACAAAAATTTTGCTCTTGTAAATTTGTTCTTGTAAATTTAATCTAATACCTATGTTGTCATATTAACAAGAAATTATGTTTTTTAACTAAAAACTAAAAAAATTCCCGAAGTTTTCAATTGTTTTTTCGCTAAAAAAACCTCATAGGCGTGTTTCTGGGGTTGAACTATATTACCATAAAATACTTGTACTTATTTCTGGGACACCCTGTATATTACAGTCAGTATGTCCCCGGATTGTCTTTACAAGAGGAAATTTTTTTGAAACTTTTCTTTTTTAAAAAAATGCGTTCATAAGAATTTTTGCTTGTTGTAAAATGGCGTTAATAATTTTCTAAATATCCATACCGTTTTAGAAAAAATAACAAAAAACATAAAAATGTAGTTTTTTAATGTAATTTTTCCCCAAAAAAAATCCTAAAAAAACTAAAAGTCCTAAAAATTAAAACGCTATGGTAATATAATTTCGATTTAATATTTTGATGGATCGTTATAATTTATTTTGATTAACGTCATATTTTTTGATGTTAAAGTATCACATTTTCCGATAACTATTATCACCCTTTCCGTAGCATTGAACTAAATAAATTTTGTGCTTCTTTAACATTTTAAAACAGCAAAAAATATAACTTTAATTAAAATTCTGTCAATAATAATCTATCAAAAAATTATCACGAAGTTATATTACCATAGAAAGGCGTTTTATTTTTACTAGTTCAAAAATTCAACTACATTTTCATGTTTTTCTTATTTTTCTCTAAAACGGTATGGAAATTTTGAAAAGTATAAACAGGAATTACCATTTTAGAACAAGCAAACATTTTTATGAAGACAATCGGCGGACATACTGTAGATATAAATATGTTATTCATCGGCAGTGCCGTTTTTACGTAGGGACCCGACGCGCGACGGGCCCCGACCAAAGAATTAAGGGCCCCCTTGAAGGCCCCAGCTTCAAAAAGGTATCAAAAACGAGAACATCATTTTTTTAAAGCTTATAATAATACATTTAAATTGAAAAACGAATGCAATTTGACGTAATAAAACAAACCCCGAGCGAATGTTTACATAAATCAAAAAAATTACAAAAATTCCATTGACAATTGCTGGGGCCTAATAATTGATAATTAAGTAAATATCTGCTTCCATTTATACTGTGTTTAGTTTGCGTATACTTATGGTTTGCATACTCTAACTACAAATTGCTTTATAAGCAATTTGTAACTAACTGAACACATAATGGCCTGTTTGCCAGTTGAATAAAAAATTACTTATTAAGATTTGGAGGCCCCCTAGAAGAAGGGGCCCGCCCCTTCCGCCCCCCCCTTAGTCCGCCACTGCTATCACATCATAATTCATTTAAACCAAAAATTCGTAATACAAAACTAAAGTGTCAAAACGAATGACAATGTCAGGAAATAAATAAATAAATGTAACAACTTGACATTTTTTACATTAGGGCTACCACCTGAATCCCCAGCGGGAAGTTTAAATTCCAATTAGTCAGTCCGGCGCCGAATATGTCCATGGTTGGCAATAATGAATTTAAAAATCGCGCCATCGATTACGCAACTAAAAGTTTAATTAGTATCGAATATACCTATGTTGCTATACGCTTATTAGCAAGGCATTATATTTTTTCACTATTTTTTTTAAAAGTCCATTTTTTTAAAAAATACCAAATACAAAATCAATTTTTCGCGAAAAAAAATATAATAAGTAGACGTTTTTCCGAGATCGAAATATACCACCTTTAAAAATATTTGCACTTATCTAAGACTCACCGTATATACAGGGTGCTACAAATTTGAGGTACGAGCACTGGCATCTCGGTAACCGTAATAGATACGAACATGGTTAAATTGGGGTAGGGCAATGGCCCAGCTACGTCGAAACACCGGTTCCCATTAGAACACCGAAGTTAAGCGACGTAAGGTGATACTAGTGGATGGACGGATGACCGGTTCGAAACTCTGTATCGTGCTGTTGTCCAAAAAAGGCAAAAGTCTAAAATCTATTGACACACACTGCTCTTTCACGCCGGTTCGAGGTCGGATGAGATCGGATATCTCGTGAGTAAGAGTCGATTTAGACACTTGCCAAGTCGGTAGGCCATTGGCCATGATATGGCCGAGGACCGCGGTTCGGATTCCGCGTAAACAAAGTGGCCCTGGCAGCAAAAAGGAGACGTTAACTGAAATCTTTACTTTACTTTTTTTTAAATTGGGGCAAAGTTGCGCTTTAGAATGTTCACCAAGATACCATCAAACTTTTTTTAAAATTTCATGGATTTCTGAGTTTTTTAGAAAAAACGGATTTTTTTGAAAATTATTTTTATTTTTTCCTGGCGTTAGGAAATCAAAAAACTAATTGCACATTCTCATCACCACTTTATGAGGGCTATCTGATAATATTTTTAGATTTTCAAATTAGCTGATAATTTGTGAGATACAGTGGCCGACTTAATTTTTTTTAAATACGGACCTGCATTTTTAATTTCAGATTTTGAAAGAATTCGGTCTCCGAGTATATGCCGCACTTAATATTTTTTTTGTTTCGGACATTTGAACATAATTTATTTAAACTAATTTCAAGATCGCCTGTTTTTTTTTAAGATTTAGTCTATTTATCGTTACAATATTGATAAGCTTTCAAACTTAATAATGACGTGGGGTAAGACATTAAATACGGAAAATCAAATGCAATAACTAAAGGGGCATTACTTTGTAAAAGTGAAATCAATACATTTCAATATTTACAATAAAGAGTACAAAATGCACTCGGAACTATAATAAGAAGTTATGTTCAAAGAGCTATAAATAAGATTGAACAATAAATTTGTGTATTAGGGAGGGTGGTAACCCTTTCGAACATGTAGAGCATTAAAAACTAGTTTATAGAAGTTGATTTATTTATAATAACTACAATTAATATTATGAATATTATTAGATCGTACGTTAGATTCCAAATTCACAATAAAAAAAGTTAAAAATAACATCCTTAAATTGCTGACCTGGATATGATTTATTTGAATCTTTGAATTGGCACGATTTTCCTTATTCAATGTTAATTAGCGCTGATCAATATTGTTGCGATGAATATAATCAGATTAAATAATTTAAAAATCCAGAGTCGTACTTGAAATTACTTTAAATAATAAATAAATATGGGGAAATTAAAATAACTTTGGTTGCACATCATAATACGACCACCAGCAAACTCCATAATACGACGCATGGTGTCATTGATGACGTGCAACGAAAATTGTTTTAATTTCTCTTTAGTTTTGTTGTTATTAAGGTACCCAAAACAAAAAAAAGTATCAAGTGTGACATATTATACTAAGGAGACCGAGTTCTTTCAAAACCTGAAATAAAAAATGCAGGCCCGTATTTAAAAAAAATAAGTTGGCCTCTGTATCTTACAAATTATCAGCTAATTTGAAAATCTAAAAGTACTATCATATAGCCCTAATAAAGTAGCAATGAGAATTTGTAATTAATTTTTTGATTTTCTAAAATGTAATGACAGGAAAAAATAAAATTGATTTTCCAAAAAAACAAGCATGAACAAACAAAAAAAAACAAAGCGCAACTTTGCCCCAATTTAACTATCTTCGTATCTATTAGGGTTTCCGAGATACCAATGCTCCTACCTCGAATTTGTAGCACTCTGTATAAAGCTTCAAAAATCCAGTTATGTAAAAAAATCATAACATCGTTTATACTGAGGTTATTGATCGTTAGTTCCATTAACTCTATAAACGCCAGTCATCATCAAACATTAAGAATATTAGACAAAACCACAACTCACTCGATCACTTACGTTTACGATTTAATCGGTTTATCACGTTTAAAAATGGTAAACGGCCAGCGCAACTAAAAAGAGCAACTTTATTTTCTTCCGCTGTAATAAACCTAAACAGCAAGTTTCAAACTTCATTCTTGAAATGCTATTTACTTTGAAATGACTTTGTTATTCCAAGTTTTAGAGACGGAGAATGTAAATAAAACAGCCTCTTAAAGTTTAAAAGAAGCACTAGTATTAACTGTAATAATTAACTTGTCTTAATTACATTGTAATTAATTTATTTTATCTAGAATTACCCACTGAAGTTTGGTACACTATTATAATAAATAATATAAACCTGCAGATGAACATAAAGAAAATTTTCAGAATAATCATCTGCTAATGATGCTAAAGTGGTAAAAGAAACTCGAATTTAGTGGTAAAAGTAAGGTATTTTAGTATAATGTGGTGAATTATTATTAGTACTTGATTTTGTTTCTTGATCTAAGAGGGGTCCTACACGCAACGATTTGATCTGCATGCTAAATCGCATGCACAGTTCAGATCTATCAAATCGATAGCGATGTTTTCACACTGCACGTTCAGATTTTATAAAACATGATTTCGTCAGTTTATAGTCTATACAGTTACCACCAAATATGTTGTATCTGCAATATTGAACATGTTGAAAGATCGCAGGTATCATCTCTTCGATGAGGTCTTTATCGAAACCGTCAATACAAGTTGATATTTGGACTGAATCGAAGGATTCTATAGTGTGGGTCAAATTAGACGCTTTCAAACGGAAACACCCTTTTCTATAGGAGATAGACAAAAACTAATATCGGTGTCTGGAGCTCAATTTTTATCAAAAACATGATGGTGAAAACCGCACATCGACTTTTGTTACCGTTTCGGAGTTACGGGATGTTTTTCAAAAATGTGCATTTTTAACAAATTGTCGTAACTTTTTTATTCTGAAAAATTTTATGAAAACATTTCCAAATCAACTTTTTACGTAGAATTCAGTAGTTTAAGTATATATTTTTTTTTATTAATAATTTAAGAGTTATCAACAGAAAATTGATTTTTTTTTTGGGATACCTTGTATATTTTTAATTAGCTGAAAAGAACATAAAATTACCTTTCCAAAAATATAGCACACTTGATATTTTGTTATAGTCCCTTTCGAAATACAGAATTCGAAAGTACGCCACTTTTAACTAGTAGACTCATTATTGATGATCTGCCCCTAATGGAACTCGAAAACAGATTTTTACAGCAAGACGAGCCACCGTCTCAGAACGTTGAAGATATGAGCAAATTTTTGCAGCCAATTTCGAGAATAATTGGATAGTTAACCAAGATCCCAGCCGTTGGTCGTCGAGGCCGTCGGACTTAGTGTCTATGGATTTCTACCTTTGCGGAAGAATAAAGGTCCTTATTGTTAAATTGCTCGTATAATCTAGACAAGAATTAGAAGTACTTAGCGGTTATGCGAGGGTATCTTTCACCCCCACTGAGTTAATGAATTCCGCGAGAAATTATCAAAAACTACCCCGTCTGTCCATAACAGAAGACGGTCGATATGTCGAACGCCTGTAGCAAAATCTCATGTCTTGGTTTGCTTTTTTATATTGTTATTAAATATAGTTTAAATGTGTTGATGTTGTTTAGTATAGTTTAAATTGTTATAAAATTCGGCATCTCTCATTGCAAATATAATTTTTGTTTTAATTGCTGCTCACAGCTAGAATTTTTTTTGCAATACAGCCGTTCAAAGTCTACTTATTTAAAGTGGGCGAATTTTTAAACACTCTATATTTCGAAGAGGAATAAAACAAAATATGAAGTATACTATATTTTTGGAAAGGCAATTTTAAATTATTTTCAATGAATTAAAAATATACAGGATGTCCCATATAATAAATCAGGTTTTCTGTTGATAATTCAATGATTAATTTTAAAAAAACTTACTACTTTGGAAATGTTTTCATAAAAATACAAAATTTTCCATAGCAAAAAAGTTACGGCGATTTGTTAAAAATGCACATTTTTGAAAAATACCCCGTAACTCCGAAACGGTAACATCGATATGCGTTTTTCACCATCATGTTATTGATAAAAATTGAGCTCCAGACACCAATATTATTCTCCAAATTCATTGGTCTCCTACAGTAAAGGATATTTCCATTTAAAAGCGTCCAATTTGGCCCACCCTGTACAGTTCAAATCTCCCAGATATCGTTGCGTGTAGGGCTCTTTAAGTCTAAGATAAAAATATACAAATAGATACTTACATATTAAGAATAGAATCAAAGGCACGTTACAGCTCATCGCATAAAACGGTATTATAAGATGCGGCCCTATCGAAAATGGATAAAACAAGCCCAGCGTTATAAAAACGCCAAACAGGCATCCAAACTTGGCTCTGTTGTGATTCTGAGATATTTCCGCCACGTACATAGGGCATATAGCGAAATAACATCCTACTCCAATCCCTAGCAGAAACCTAAAAGAAATGATGTTATAGAGCAAATAATGCGACCGATAACTGAATCTTACCTTGCAAAGTACCAAACTTCGATTACTTTAGCAAAGGCTAAAATACAAAAACCGCATATTGAGGGTACAGCGAGGCACATCATTGTGATTTTCCTTCCG
Source organism: Sitophilus oryzae (assembly GCF_002938485.1). Lineage (NCBI taxonomy): Eukaryota > Metazoa > Arthropoda > Insecta > Coleoptera > Curculionidae > Sitophilus > Sitophilus oryzae. The sequence goes on along the minus strand of NW_022145749.1, from coordinate 8,453,815 downwards.
AATCTATCAGCCATGTAACCTTAAAAATATGTTTTTTGTTATAAATTATACAGGGTATACACAGTACTGTGTTAAACCTAAAAGAGATAATGTATGTCATATAGTGACATATGAACAAAATGTTATCAACAAATAGCAATCGTTCATGAAAAAAATATAGCAATGAGGAATTGGGATCAAATTTTGAAAGTAAAGGTTATACTTTATACTTAAAATTTTACAATATCTAAAAAATCCCATTGAAATTAATAGAATATCCTAGCAACAGCTTGCTGTAGTCAGTAATGAGGAAGCCTAATATTTAGCTTATAAAACAATAAACTTTTCAAAATACGAGTAGCGGAAAATAAACAAAATACGAGTAGCGGAAAAAGGGGCCAAAAAACCCTACATATATGCTTATTCTCTGCATTAAGTTCATCAGACCGAAGGGAACAGCCATTCGACGACCGGTTTCGGAGATTTTTCTCCATGGTCAGGCCGACTTTGCTGTCACCCTCGATCTGACCAACGTAAAGCAGAGAATAGCATAGTGAAAAATAAACTTTTCATTTCTAACCACAATTTCTCTTGAAGGCTTGCAAAGGCCAAAATGACATTACTCGCGAACTTTTTAGTATAATTAGTAAAAAAAGTTAAAAGTTTAGTAATTTTTTCTACTAATTAAAAATTACTACCACTAATTTGAATCTGAATGTTTACATTGAAATTAGACGAACAGACTTCTACGCTAATTTGACACCACTAATTTATTCCACTAAGTTCGAGGTACTGAATGAAGCTTAAAGTCGAAATTAGTGGTATACATTAGTGGTTTCAATTAGCGTAAAAGTTTGTTCCTTTAATTTCAATGTAAGCATTTAGAACATCAAAATTAGTGGTATTCATTTTCAATTAGTAGAAAAAGTTAACAAACTCTTAACTTTTCCACTAAATATAATTCAAAATTTGCGAGGAATGTCATTTTGGGCTTTGATTATCATCAATCAAGAGAAACTGAGGTTAGAAATCAAAAGTTGATTGTTTTTTAAGCTAAATATTAGACTTTCTCTATGGATACAACTGACTACCGCAAGCTGTTGCTAGGATATTTTATTAATTTTAGTTGTGTTTTTTTAGACATTGTGAATAATCATAAACTAAAAAGTATAAAGTGTAATTAAAACCACAAATTTGTTCCACTAATTGCGAGGTTCTAAATGAAGTATTTCTGATTCTGGTGAAATTGTGGTTAGAAATCAAAAGTTTATTGTTTTATAAGCTAATTATTAAACTTTCTCTATAGATACAACTGACTACCGCAAGCGTTTGCTAGAATATTCTACTAATTTCAATTGTATTTTTTAGACATTGTGAATAATATTAAATTTTTAAGTATATAACGTAATTGAAACCACTAATTTATTCCACTTATTACGATGTTCTGAATGAAGCTTAAAAGAAAAAATTTTTAAAAAAATATTCAGTTATAGACCTGAAATTAGTGCAGCACAAGAACTTGGGCAAATTTCTTATATGGCATTAGAGCTTAAATCATAATATTCATTTCTTAACAAAGCTGAATTTCTCTAGTAGCAGATAAAGCGTTTTTTTTTGTTGAAAACAACTTGGTTCAATTATTTGGATACAAATTATTAAACCACACTGCATTCAACAACAAAACGCTTTATCCTCTACTACAATAATTCAACTTAATTTTCAAACAATTACTGGATTTTTCTAAAAAAAGGCATTTTTTAATTTGTGCAATTCATGAATAAGTATACAAAAACTGACAAGAAAAATAATGTTTAATCTTGCTTTTTTCATTGTTCATATGATGTAAAGAAAGAATATGAAGAAGAAGCTGATGTAAGAAGAATTATTATTTCAATATCTGCAAATTTAAAACAGTTACATGCAAAATAATAAATTTAATATCTATATTTTGAAAGTAGTTTAACATCATTTATTATTCAATTGCATATTGCTTTTTTCTTTGTTATGAATATTTGTGGCTAAGTTCATTAAACAACATATATCTACGCTAATTGGTATATAATTAAATTAGGTTTTTGTATTCAAAAACAGGTAGGGTGTCCTGTTATACGTTTCTTGTCTGACTGAGATATAGAAAATTTAATCCACTTTTTTCTGTATTCATTCAAGTTCAAGAAATTCAACTTAAAAAATATTAGAGACTATAAAAAATTATTCTTTGCTAAAATAAAATATATTTCCCTATTAAATAGTATAGTAACAGGTGGACCAAAAAAATCATAGCATGGTACCTACGAGGAATCAAGAGACCTACAGGAAGACCAAACTTGAGATGGGCACATGATACTAGGAAATTAGCAGGGATAACTTAGGCCCCCATATCCAACAATAGACAACATTGGGTCCAACTACAAAGAGAGTATCTTAATATGTGAGGGAGGCTACAGCATAATTGGAAATAGTTGAATAAGCTGAAAATGATGATGATATTGGTGAGATCTGCGGTTCAGGCTGTTGGTAGGGTTGTGTCGGACATAGTCAAGGGCTTTGAAAAGGGAGAGCTGGTAAATCTAATGCTATCTCGACGGGCGTAGACAGTGCGTGGACTTTGGCAATGCGGTTTCTGAAGTAGGTTTGATGGAGAGTGGTGTGCCAGAGGGATCTGTACTGGGACCACTGCTCTTTATTATTTATATTAATGACCTTTTTAATTACCTTCTACCAAATAAGTGTCGAGCGTTTGCGGATGACAGTTCAATGTCTTGTAGAAATAAAAATATGGATCTGCTAGTGACTGAAAGCGAAAGGTTGATGAAACGTGCGGAGACTTGGTTCACACAAATTGCCTGAAACTGAATCGCGATAAAACGCAAAACATATTTTTTTCCTCCAGATGGTCTAAGGATTTAGAAATGAATAGTGCTAAACTATTGGGTATTACACTGGATAGTACACTCAGTTGGGTACCACATATTGAAAATCTTAAACGCAGACTTTCGTCGGTGGTATACTTGATGCGTAAACTTAAAGCGTTAATCTGCCAGGAGTCTTTGTTGAATTCGTACTATGCCACAGACTATGCCTTGTTTCATTCCCATATGTCCTATGGAGTGGCTTTGTGGGGGAACTCGACAAATTCTATTGAAATATTTCGGTTGCAAAAAAGGGTAATTATTAGAATATTATGTGGTGTTGGCTATCGAGATACATGTAAGCCCCACTTTATTAGACTGAATATACTTACACTGCCTGCTCTGTATATATTAAATCAACTTTTGGAAGTACATAAAACTAAATCTTATCTGACAGTTAACTCTGACTGTCATAATTATGGAACAAGATCTGCCAATCTAATACGAACCAATTTCTATAGACTGGATAAATCAGCTAGAAACTCTCTACGCATTGATTTATACAACCGTCTTCCAATGGAATTAAAAACTCTATGTTTTAATAAATTTAAATATAAGCTTAAGATATTTTTAGGGAAATCTGGAATTTATAGCGTGGATGAGTTTATAGAGCAGGTAGATGGGAACTTAGATTTAATTTTATTTATTTGTACAAAAATTCTTAAATTGTTGTTTGTCTTGTATGTATTTAATGTTACACACTTTGCCTCCGTGTATTGTTTTTTTTCTAACTTTTAGTATTTTTATGAATTCTTATCTGTTTGTTATTTACTCTGACCTGCTACAATTATACTTTGTATAAATACGTAGTCAATAAAGATTTATTTATTTATTTATTTATTTATTAAGAGTAAAAATGATACATTTTCTGTTGAAGCTGTACGTTTGACGACAATACAGGCGAAGCACAAAAAAATATTTTTACTCCGAATAATACAATATGCTATTTTTAATATGCTAAAGTAAATTTTCAAGAAGATAAAGAAAATCCAAAATAAAAACTAATTGTTAAAATCCTCTAACACAGTTTTTATATACGCATACAAAAAAGGCAATTGTTGTATTTTCGCAAAATTCAAGATTAAAACAAGCAAAATAATATATACTATTTCCAGATAAGTCAATTTGTATTAACTGACACGCTAATTACACCTTTTACAGTTTTTAATGGCACCCCAGGTTGATTTACTGCAAGAATTTACATAACATTTAAAAATTCAAAACCTATAAGCCATTCGTGCTGTGATTATTAATAGATTGCCTATTGCATAAACTATTCATTGATCTGCCCACTTTCAGAATTTAAATGTTTACGTACATTTTAGTAACATTAACGTAATTCAATTATACAAGAATAATATATGTTGTTTTCTTGACATTCGATTGCCGTGTTTTGTTATCTATATCTGTAAGTCGGAAATACATATCTGCTCCCAATACATATCTGTTTCTATTATCTTCGCGGACAGTGACCGCTCCTACCAGTTAACCTTAATGGTATTTCACATAATAAAATGCACACCATTGTTTTAACGGGTTAACTTTTAAGCTATTAAAGGCTTTTTTAATTAGTTTCCTTGTTTATAGAGTTAAAAAGCATGTGTGGTCTCGTTCAATACAGTATGGTTCACTATCAATGTTATTCATGGAGAACCACACATTGCTATTTATCCTATATGTACTATGTACCGAGGTGCATAAATGCGATCTTCGCATTAATGTGCTACTTTTTATGAAGCTAAAAAACATGGCACACACAGATTTGTCCTAGACCTTTTAGTTCTTGAAATGAGGGCGAATTTTAAATAGTTGAATTTTTTTATTTTTTTTTTTAAAACGGTTTGCTTTGAAATCACACCCTCAATGACAGTATGAACAAACGTATACAGGCAGTTATAGCAGCCAGGGGAGGCGATACAAAGTATTAGGGTATTTTTTCAATTTTTTTTTCTGTTTGTGTACTTCATTATTACAGATGTTTTCCTTAATATCGTTAGTTCTGTTATCGTTATTAATGTTTATTAAAACCAGAACTGTATCGTTAATCTTTGACGTTTTTTTTTTAATTTAGTATAGAGTATCTGATGCAGCGTAATATGACGTTACGACAATAGTCACCAAAACCATCTCGTCTTCGTAAAAAATTACATCAAACGTAATGTTAACTGAAAAAATTGCAAACTGATCGTGATCAGTTCATTTCGCTCTTAAAAATTAACCAAAGCATGCACAGACGTGATCCAAAAAGCAAAATGCTCAGGAGACATGGTTCTTACTGCAAAATTATATTTTAGGAAAATGTACACGCGAAATTATTGCACAGGGTGTTTTAAAATTAGAATAAAAAAAACAACCCCTCGATTAACCCTGTATAAAATGCCAATTACTAAAGTTTACAAAAAACTGAGTTTATGAAATTATGAATTAAAGTTGATATAATTATATACAGTTTGCTAAAAAATTCATGCAAATAGGGCTAAAAATATCAAAAATATAACACTTTAAATTTGACCAAAAATTTTTCTGTTGCGTTTTTTTTTGCATCTGAGTGTACACATTTCTGTATCATTTTAAACCAAAGATTTCTCTTAAATAATGTCTGCTCTTTATTTCAAGATCAAGGCGAAGGTCGAATCGATGAGGCAATAGCTTTCAAGTATTATTTGACGCTGACATTAATATTGCATAAGTAAATCGATTTTAAAGTAGATTGATGCAAATTGATCTGGCGTTTAGCGTGTTCGAGCATTGTTATAGAATTTATTGAGATGGTTATGTACGCTGAATTATAATTAACCTAATGAATTAATATTAATAGTTTTTAATTTTGCCACTTCATTGTTGTTGAATAATATAACGTGTCTTAGTCGTTTTACTATAATAATTTGAAATTTTTTGAAGGAAAACTTATTCACAAGTGATGGGAGTAAAAATTTAAGGCCGTGACACAGCCTTGATACACGAGCTAGCGAGAAAAAAAAAGTGGTAAGTCAATGAGGAAGATAAGATGGGTCTTTGGAGCGTCGTAACTCGGGCCCTATGCGAGCTAGGAGGCTGAAACTCGGAATGTAGGTGGAGCACGAAAAAAAACGTGTGGTTCTTTTCATGGCATTTTGACGGCGAATGAATCAAATTAAAAATTCGTCCGTTTTAAATGAAATTTGATATGCCCATAAATTGAATCAAGGTAAACTTGACCGTGTACGACACGTGTCTCTGTGACAGTTAGTTTAGACGTAAGAAACGTCAAAAGTTTATGTCGTGCGACTGTGAACAAATTTGGTGGGTAGGCTATGTGAGCGACAGTGCACACGATCCCACCCTGCAAACTTGGATACAACGTTTCGTTTACATCTTTATCAGGGCTTCAAAAGTGTGAGTCAATTTTGGCATACTTTCGGACGGGCTACAGTATGACGCCCTCTACGTTTCGAACCAATGCGTCTAAATGGACGAAATCATCAGGATTGCTCTTAATAATGGGTCTATTGGGATTAAACTCGGCACATGGAGCGAGATACCCGAATGGAGTCCTCAGACGGACAGACGGATAATTTTAATACAAGTTTTGTAAAAGTGAATCAAATGATTTACTAATTTTTAATTTATTAGTTTTTCAAACATGTTCTTCAAATCCTGGAATTTAATAGCTGTTAGTAAGAAGTTTCACTTCAAATATGCACACATTTTTACACACATAGTTTTATTTTATTTTTAATTTTAATACGTATTTGGTTGCTTTAAATTAGTGATAGAAAAACCGATTAATATCAATAATCGGGTACTCGAGTATCAAGCTATTGCAATAACCGAGTGATCACTCGAGCGAAATATCACTCGTATTTAAAAATACGGTTTTACCCTTCGCTTGTTGTAAGTACTCGTTAACGCCAAGCAGTAAGTTGCGTGCGCAGGGCACATATTCTTTCGGTAATGAACGGTAAGTATGCGGCAAGTAGTAAGCGGCGAGCGATTCGCTTGATCGCTTGATTTAGTTTATTTCGAAGCATTGTCGATATAGGTCGTAACATTTTGTCCTTCAGATACGCAACGGATAAATATAACGGGTGCGTTTCAAAAGTGGCTCACCCTTATAACTTTTTTATTTTTTCAGATAAAACATCGAGATTTGGTATGTTAGTATATGACATAAATTAGGATTGATTGACATATTCAATAGTTTTCGGTCACTTCCGATTTCACAACTTTTGATTTTTAAATGGCACCATCGGTATTTTTTTACTTTATTTGGTAGAAAATGACACTCTGAATAGAATGACATATCACATGTCAACTTTAGAGATTTTCGCATATGGTTTATTTGAAATTGTAACATGCGGTTCATAACGACAATTGGACTCGAAGTGCCAAGTGTGTGGTATCAAATTATTCGTAAAAAAAATCTTTTTAGAAATATGCTAATGAGCCACCCTCGCTCCATTTGAAGAAATTGAGATATGATCAAAAATACGATTTGGGCATCTTTTAACCGGCCAGGGCAAGACACTAACAACATTAGACGATCAAATCTATTTTTCCAAAGCTCCTTGATTAAAAATTAATATTTTTAACACAGCCATAGCACTCTAGATTGAAATTTAAAATACAATTTGTTTTTGAGCGAATATGTCAAAAGTTGACATATGATACGTCATTATATTTAGAATGTCCTTTTCTATCGAATAAAGTAAAAAAATACCGAGGGTGTCATTTAAAAATCAAAAATTGTAGTCATTTCCGTAGTAACAGAAAACAATTGAATACGCCAATCAATCCTAATTTATGTCATATACTAACATACCAAATCTTATTTTGTTATCTAAAAAAATAAAAAAGTTATAGGGGTGAGCCACTTTTGAGACGCACCCGTCGTATAAATTTGCTACCTGCAATGTATGTAGAAAATGCGCTCGGCTTTTTATCGAGTATATCACATTAAAATCGGATTTCAATTTATTTCATTCTAGGATGACTTGCGTTCGTCGCTTGGTACTCGTCACTTGCATCGCTCGTTCATAATCGAGCGATCTCGGTTATTTCAATAACCGAGTACTCGAGCGAATTTTCGCTCGAGTTATTCCATCACTACTTTAAATGTCTTGACTCTTTGAATGTCTCACGTCAAATTTTCTTTCATCAATATTAAATTTAGTAGCAATTGTCTCTAATCGTAATTTTCAGATAGTAAGTTAAGGGCAGTTGTTAGAAGTTAAAAACAAAGCGAATTTGAATGTTAGCATTCACTAAACTTTGTTTCAAAATTAGTTGGAGAAGTTTTACTAGTGTAGTGTTAGCAAATCAGCGAATATGAGCTTTATAAAGAGTAATTGTTAACATTTATTTAACTTCTGGTTTTCTGGCTTATGTCTAAATATAGAAATATAAACGGTGTGTATCAAAAGATATTAGAATTATTCTAAATCTTAATCAAACATTATAAACTTCTAAAATAATATTTTTTCTATCAATAAACATTCTCTACATTGATAAGTTATATTTTAAGACACTTGATAATTAATAATTAGCACCGCAAGTTTTAGTACCCTTGAGCTAGTTCATTAGAAAAAAAGTACAATACCAAATCCTTTCTAATACATGTCGAAAAACAACTTCCTCAAATACTAAAATAACAATAAAAAATTACTTAAAAGGTGTCTATATGTTACAGTTGTCCATTTATTGCACTTCCTCGCAGTGTTCAATGCGAAGGTCGCAAACGACATGTTTATCAATTCCTTTCTATTCTTTTGTAAAATTTATTGACATTACTTGACATCAATCGCAGTATTGTGTTACGGAAAACAAAGTGATAATGTTTCCTTCTAATGTTCAAAACCGCAATAGATATCTATAAATATATTATCTAAAGTAACATTATTAACCAAATTAAACTTAGTAGATATTCAGATATTGAAAATTCCACACATAGAAAAAGTATAGTTAATTATATCTAAATAAATAAAACAAAGACAAGTTATTTTATTAAAATAAGGGCCAGATTTCGCTAAATCTAAGATTTGTCAGCATTAATGGGACACAGGGAGATTTTAGCAACGCAAAAATTATAATAAAAAAATGGAAGAATGCTTATTAAAGCATCGGAAAATGATGTTTTAAATAAATTAGATTTGGTACTTGGCAAAGTGTTTTCCAATTAATAGCTCACGTCACGCACACTTATGGTTTATTGGAAATAATTAATGTTCACTGTAAATCAGTGACATACTAGACATTACAAAATAGAAAATCAACATAAAATAGTGGGAAATAGACTATTCAAATCTAGAAAGACATTGAAATATATAGAAAAACTTGAATCGAAAATATAGAGAACAAATTATAACAACTGTCAAATCGATTTGTTGCAGTTAATGCATATCATTCAGTCAATCCGTACCCCAAAAATGGCAACAAAAACCCTCACTATACTATTAGCATTACATAATTGCCTCATAGAACTGAAATATCTAAGTCGTTGCCCCACATGTCGTGCGTTTTCAGATGGATTTTAACAGTCTTAATACGAAATGAGCAGTACGCGCAAAAATTCCAACCAGCGAGCAGATACGCGTCAATTTGCAATACGCTTCGCTGTATGTGGGGCCACTTCCATTTATTTTAATAAATTTAAACGCTTCGCGGTCCTTTCCCCTCTACGCTACGCTACTCTGTACGCCTTATGTGGGGCATCGCACTGAATCAAAATTTAGCGCAAAACTAATTTATTTCATTAGTAATTTAAAATGTACTAAAAATTTACTACAAATATCCAAACACATCAATATCGAAATTGTATATTATACTTGAAAAAATTTGTTAATAGAAATATGAGCATAAAATTATTAATTTCTCAGAAATTTATGACAAAAACCAATATCTAGAAAAAAGGAATAATCCCAACTTTATATGTGATAAATCAAAAACTCGCTCAAATTATAATATTAAGAATTTAACACGTTTCCGTTGTTTTTGTTTGTTCATAGTTCTTACTTGAATATGAAATTCCCATTTTATTGACCTCTTCTGAAAATTATGTTGACGTCAAAAAATTCTTTTTCGATTTTCGAAAATTTCCCCTTTTCTTGTACCTGCATATTAATAAAAATATTTCTGAAAATTGAATGATTGTAAGTTGTTTCTAAGAATCTGTTCATTATCATCAATATCAAAAAATTTTTGAATTTAGGTATCTACATAATATACTAATATAGGGAAATTAAAATAACTTCCGTTGCACATCATAATACGACCACCAGCAAACTCCATAAGACGACGCATGGTGTCGTTGATGACGTGCAACAAAAGTTGTTCAAATTTCCCTATAGGTATATAAAATCCTTAAGTGACTGACTCACTGATTAATCACGATCCTGCTCAAACCACTCAACGTAAGAAGTTCAATTTTGGCATACGGGTTGATTCTAGAGGTTCGATAAGAAAGGATTTTTCGAAATTCCAGTTCCAAGTGGGGAAACCACCCCTCAAATATTACGATATTTTTTATTTAAAAAACGGTCAAGTTTCCGAAAAAACGCTTAAACACGTATATTTTATTCTGTTTTTTACATATTTTAAGATTTTTTAAAAATGTAAACAGGGTGTTTCGAAAAATCTTGTCATTGATTAATCACGATCCTGCTTAAAGCGCTTGACGTAAAAAGCTGATTTTTGGAAAACGGATTGACTTTAGGGTGTAGAGGTTCGATAAGAAAGGATTTTTCGAATCTCAAATTCCAAGGGGGTGAAAACGCTCCTCAAATATTACAATATTTGTTATTTAAAAAACGGTGAGTTTTTCGGAAAAAACTCTTAAACACGTATATTTTATATTGTTGTTTTACATATTTTAAGATTTTTTAAAAAATCATACAGGGTGTTCCAAAAAGTTGGGTAATTGATTAACCACCATTCTGCTTAAACGGCTTGACATAAAAAGCTTATTTTTGACAAACGGATTTTTTGAAAGTCAAATTCCAACGAGATTAAACTACCTCTCATATATTACCAAGTTACATAATAATACAGCCATATTGTTTTTTCTCATGCTGACATAAATGTGAGAAAATGTTTTCCCATTTGTATGTTAATGGAAATTCTTTCTTTACTTTATCATCACCATTACAAATTACTAATTCGACTCGAACGAAGTCGCGGGTACATGCTGGTATGATATAAAATGTTCTTTTTAAACCCATTTTTTATCGATGTATCGCTATAATAAAATAATCTACCGGCTACCCGGTATTATTAGTGAATATTTCTCATCTTTTAAAAGTAAACGCGGCATGCCGCAGGGATCTACGCTTGTGTCTGTGCTACATCTAATTTTAACGAATGATCACGTTTCTTTCCTAATATTTGCTTTTAAATAATAACTTAAAACTCTTAGGGTATGCAAGATCAAGTAATGTTTTCAAAATCGAGTTTCGATTAAAAAGAAGAGATATACGAGGTCGTTTAAATGGAGACAAAGTTGTGCAAGTTGATGCTCAGCAAAATAAAAGTTTACAAATTTAGAAGATTTTTGAAAAAGAAATTAATACTCTCAATTTTATTTTTATTTGTTTCATGCCTCTATTTGAATACACTTATACAGGGCGAGTCTTAAATAAGTTCAAATATTTTAGGAATAGTATATTTCGACCCCAGAAACATAATTTTGAGTTTTTTTTTTGAAAAAAGTTTGGCATTTCTTTTAGTTTTTAGTTTGAAAAAACATGGAAAAAAACATGAACATTTATTTATTATAAATGTTAATGATACAGTTTGAACAATCTTTCAAGTAAATGCCTGATGAAGCATATAGTAGGTTCATTTTAATAGATATCATAGTACGTATCATTGAATAGAAAGCCCAAAGAGACGAAGGCTTATAAGTAGCGGATAAATTGGAAAAATATGTTATGACCTTTTCGTTTACATAGTTGTGTACTTTTTTTTTCGGTGCACCATTTTTCATACTTGAGTATGTATGTATTTATACTTCTGTTTCGATCTTGCTGGAAGCAATCTAGAAATGGCTCTGAATGCCTCTTCTTCAATGTCAGAGAGAATACTTTCCCAATCGCTCATTTTTTAAACTAGGACATCAATATTATTTACTGTCATATTGACATTGCCATGCATACAAGTGTGTTTATGAACATGATTACAACAACTAGTGTGAACGATTAGATCGTTCTAATCACACGAGTGTTGTAATCATGTTTAAACGCACGTGTCATGTACAACGTTTTATCTACAACCGAAAAATATGAAAATGCTGTTTTAATTTTCGTTTATTAGTCACCCACCTTTAACTATGACATTTGTCACATTTATGCTGAAAAGTCAGTTTGCCCTGTCAAATAAACACGAGCACTTTTTGCCCAGAAAAATCATTTTAAAAATTACGATGAGCGATTCCGAAAGTCTCCCTTCAGATGTAGAACTTGCCGCAGTACGTGCCACGGAATCATTATTGCCGGAAAAGTTAATATATTTAGATGATCGTAGTTGTTTTTCATTATTATAGCAACTAGTTGTGTTATAGATTCATAACACCACTAGTTGTGTTATGAATCTCATAACGTAACTGAAATACTAAAAAAATAGTGATGTAAAAACGTTATAACTAAACACTTTTTTAAAAGAGAAATATTGAGAATAAAGAAAGGAAATGTTGATGGTGGTATTTACTAATTTCATCATATATATTCCTTATAAGAACTCATCTGCATAGAAAAAAAAACAAATACCCATAAAAACATTTTATGAAAGTCTGCTATTAATCAGATACTATGCAAAACAGAGGAAAATAAATTTCTCGAAACATATACTTTTCCTGTAACAGTAACCAGTTTAAAACTTGGATTTTCCTAGCTTCTTGTTTCTTAGCAAAAGCTGAGTGGCAAATTTATTTATCAGAATAAACAATCAGAATTTTTTTCACTTAGTTTTATGAAGACTGATTCAGGATTTACAAGAAGGTCAACATCTCGTGTCTCGTATCCAATTGATGAATGAATGAAAAAATTTGATACAGATCGAACTAGAATATCAGGTTTTTTTTATTATAATATGTATAGTAGTGTCAGTGCCTACTTAAGAATGGCAGATTATAATAATAGTTTTAAAATCAACTACGTAGAAGTAATGTGATACATTAAATAAAAAAATATCACAGTTGATTGATTGATCTGAATCTGAGAGACACCTGTTTTAATTTCCTAACAAACAAAATGTCAAATGATTAAAATTATTCAAATTAGCTGTATATTTTTGTTAGGTGTTGAAAAGATTAATTTGAAATTGTACTACAATTCACGGTATAAAATTGTATACATATGTAACAAGTATGAAAACCGGTGATAAAATTGGTTAAGATATTATCATTTTATACAATACTAGCGTATACCAGCGAATTCGTTCGCGTCGAATTAATCATTTGTAATGGTGATGATAAAGCAAAGCAAGAATTTCCATTAACATACAAACTGGATAAAATTTTCTCACATTTCTGTCAGCATAAGAAAAAACAATATGGCGATATTATTATATAACTTGGTAATATTTGAGAGGTAGTTTCATCTCGTTGGAATTTGACTTTTAAAAAATCCGTTTGTCAAAAATAAGCTTTTACGTCAAGTTTAAGTCAACTTTTTGGAACACCCTATATAATTTTTTAAAAAATTTCAAAATATGTAAAATTACCAAATAAATTATGCTCGTCCAAGCGTTTTCCCGAAAGACTAACCGTTTTTTAAATAACAAATATTGTAATATTTGATGGGCGTTTTCACCCTCTTGGAATTTGAGATTCGAGAAACCCCTCCTTATCGAACCTCTACACACCACAGTCAATCCGTATGCCAAAAATCAGCTTTAAACGTCAAGCAGTTTAAGCAGAATCATGATTACTCAATGGTCATATTTTATGAAACACCCTGTATAAATTTATAAAAAATCTTAAAATATGTAAAGCAACAAAATAAAATATACGTGTTTAAGAGTTTTTCCGAAAAACTCACCGGTTTTTAAATAAAAAATATTTTAATATTTGAGGGATAGTTTCACCCCCTTAGAATTTGAGTTTCGAAAAATCCCTTCTTATCGAACCTCTACACCCTAAAGTCAATCTGTTTTCCAAAAATCAGCTTTTTACGTCAAGCGCTTTAAGCAGGATCGTTATTAATCAATGACCAGATTTTTCGAAACACCCTGTATACATTATGAAAAAATCTTAAAATATGTAAAAAAACAAAATAAAATATACGCGTTTAAGCGTTTTTTCGGAAACTTGACCGTTTTTTAAATAAAAAATAATGTAATATTTGAGGCGTGGTTTCACCATCCTGGAACTGGAATTTCGAAAAATCCCTTCTTATCGAACCTACACCCTAGAATCAACCTGTATGCCAAAATTGAGCTTCTTATGTTGAGTGGTTTGAGCAGGATCGTGATTAATCAGTATGTCAGTCACTTAAGGATTTTATATATTAGTATAGATAAGATTACTTTCGTAGATATTTGGATATATTTTAATTTTTTTGAGACTTTATTTGAAAAGATAGAACAATACAAAATTCCACACATTGCTTCTTCTCATGTTCTAAAAGTTGGGGTTATTAGATTTTCAATACAGCTAGAAAAATCTTGAATATATACAGGGTGTCCCAGAAATAAGTGCAAGTATTTTAACTGGTTGTCCCAGAAATAAGTGCAAGTATTTTAACTGGTTCAACCCCAAAAACACGCCTATGAGGTTTTTTTCGCGAAAAAAAATTTGAAAATTCGAAATTTTTTGGATTTTTTTTAGTTTTTAGTTAAAAACATAATTTCTTGATAATATGGGTATTAGATTAAATTTACAAGAAAAAAAATCCAGAAAATATTCAGTGGTTCCCAAAATTTTAGCAAAAAATAATTTTTTTTTGGAAATTTTCAAAGTAAAATAATTCCGTTATTTTGGAGTTATTTGAAAAACGGTTAAGAGAAAATATGTTTCTTTTATGGAGATCTACCACCCCTTAAAATACTTGCACTTATTTCTGGGACACCCTGTATATTATTGTTCGCCACACACTTCTAATGGATGTTTAACCATGGGCACTTATTACCATGTTAATTTAAATTGGTAAAAATCACGTAATAGTACATAATATTTAACTTGTTGGACTGTAACATAACAGAGATTTCTCTTTATTTAGTTAAATAATTACGAGTAAAAATAAATGTTTTTTGCTGAACTAAAACACATTTATTTTATGACATTGCTTGTCACATGAATCAGTTGAGAGATGCAAGGCTTTGGCCATCTATGAAAGAACTATTACAATTAACACTTACTTGGTAATGGGTGTTTGATCTCAGTCAATGGCAAATTAGTATTTATAAATTTCTATTAATTCTGTAACGCAATTAAACTTGGATTTTGATTTCATTTTTTATTTACTCCTAAAAACAATAATGCAGCACACTTGCCCAACGATGTTCTCTTAAGAGATCATGCGTAGAAGAGAGAAGCATATACGAATCATACTGATTATGTGCTTGTAAAAGATAAGCAACATTTACTGGGTAAGTGTCTTTTTCTAGGAAATGCGAGACCTTGTCGTTGGTGGAGAAGCTCCTAGTCAGGTGCTAGGGGGAATCCCCTCTAGCACTTTGACTGGGTCAAGCATCTCATTGTCTTGTGCTTGGTTACAGTGTTGGTTATAGTCTTGGTCAGGGAATTGCACCAAAACGTATAACGATGATGCCGAATGAGACTACCCTGTCCGTCATACCAGGCACCCTCTACTGTCTGTGGATATGTGTTACAGATTGTGGGGTTGTCTTAGCTTAACAGTCCGGATCAAGAGGAGCTCTGTAGAAGTGAACCGACTAACCCTTGCGTTACAATAGGAATTGACCTAAAATCCAAGGAGAAAATAGAAAAAGAGAGATATATCCTCTATTATAGATCCGGGACTACAGCGGTATCAGGTCTAAGGAGAGACGAAGTTAAAGAAGTGGAGAAAATAGAGACATATCCTCCAGCCTCCACCTCAAGGGTACCAGAGCCGGAGACAAGGTACTCGACTGTGAAGGGCGCAAAGGGCTAAACCCCAACCGTGGAAGGCTATATACCTTCTCATGCTTTCCAAAATATCTTCGAAAGTAATCTTAATAACGTGTAATCGTAATAACCCTAAGCCTTCTCGAATCCGGATGAATTCCAAAGCGTGACTCATCCGTGAAGAGAACATTGGCCCATTGTTCATTCGACCACTGAACATGATCTTGAGCCCACAAATATCGTATCTCTCGATTTCCTCTCGTTAAGGGTTGAGCTCTCCAGGGGCGTCTGCTTCTTAAGTTGACCTCTCTTAATCTATTGCGAACAGTGTCAGGACTAACGGTTACATTATGTGCTTCCTGGAGAATTAAACTAAGCTCTGGTGCTGTAAGAGTCGATCGGCGTCGAGCATTTAATTGTAAAAAATGATTTTGCTGAGGGGTAGTAATGCGATGTCGCCCTGTGTGCCTTTCAGCAACATCACCACTTTCACGGTAGGGTGCACTTAATCGCGATATTACACTTTGCGTTGTATTTAATGCTCTAGCTACGTCGATTTGGCGCATTCCAGCTTCGAGCATACCCATGGCCCTTAGCATTTCGTCTCTGTTAAGATGTCTACGCTCCATAATGTCGTTTAATACTAAACAGAGTTATTTGAATGAATTCTGACCATTTATCATTAAAACATAGCCAGTACAGGTTAAATTCGAACAATTGATGCTAGGTGCTTTTTATACATTTGACAAAAAATGCACAAATATTTCTGCAAATATCCCAAATTTAGAAATAACTAGAGTGACTACTTCGTTTCAATCGAAGTAGAAAGAATCGGCCTACAAATATGTGATTGTTTATTAAAAACATTTATTTTTAACTTTAATTAAATGATATCCCTCGATTTTTCCGGTGTGTGTACTTGCGATGGTTAGTTGTATCCATAGTGAAAGCCTAATAATTAGCTTATAAAACAATAGAAAAAATGTTCTAACCACAATTTCTTTTCAAAATTACATTGCTAGCATATTTTGAAGTATACATTAATCAAAAAACTTAAAAAATTGTTAACTTTTTCTACTAATTGAAAAGTAAAGTTGACACTCCAAATATAGACCACATAGTTTGACACTCCAAATGCATTGAAATTTAAAGAACACTACGCTAATAACTTCTAATCTATTCCACTAAATTTCGAGCTTCTGAATCAAAATATAAGATTTAAATCATTTTGTTTTTAGATACGATTTAAGATTTTTAAGTCTAAAATAAAACTGTAAAAATTAAGTAGAATCTTTTTAAAACTGATTTCTTGCAGCTCTGGTTGTCATAAATTCTTTTATATTATAAAGTCTTTTATTTTGCTATATTTTTTTTCATTTGGATTTTTCTATCGAAAAACCTCCTAACCTACCTGCCAGTATCGGTCCCGTAATGGCACCCAGCGGCAAAAACGAGGCCAGCATCGCTATCTGGGCGGTGGACACGGTGTGATTGAACGGGTTCTCTTCCGTCTTGAACTTGGGAATTACCGGCGACGTCCACGAGACCGATAGCCCGCTGGAGAAGGCCGTCAAGTAAGCTGGAAAAGCCGGAAAAATAGAAGAAAAACTTAACGAGCGGCTTAGCGGCGCGTTTTAATGCATACTAAACTATTCGGGGATCTTTAATAAGTTTTTCAGGCTGTGCGATATAATTGGTCTTTGTTTAAATGGATCTAGGTTTAAGTGAGGAATAAAAATAAGAGTTTTTAGTATACAAAATCTTATAGTATTGTATTATTATAATTTATTAACCATAACACTACGCAGTAAAAACACGATTTTGATGTTTTTTAACTTTTTTAATATTCATCCCGAAGGGTGTCTCACTATTGCAATTACATGTAGATTTTCTTGGCAGTCTTATGGCAATCGCCTATAATAATTACATGGCAGTCATAGACAGTTTTCTTTGCAGTCATTGGCAGTCGCGTGGCACTAAAATTATATTTTGGCAGACATGTACATTTTTTACCCAAGTGAGACACCCGTCGAAGCATCCGGTGTTAATATTCTAACATTTTTCAGATCAATTAATTGTTATTGCTTTTTATTAGTTTAATAACTAATAGTTTTTGTTTAGACGATATTATACGAGTATCCTGTTTCCAGAAGACTAACCATTTTAGAAAAAGCAAAAAACTCATATGAAAAATGCATTTTTCTCAAAATGTTGATAATAGAAGTTTTTTCTCCTGTAAAGACAACCCGAGGACATACTGTACATGTACCGGGTGTTTTTCAAAAGTGGCTCACCCCTATAACTTTTTTATTTTTTCAGATAAAAGAAAAACATTTAGTATGTTAATATATGACATAAATCAGGAGTAACTGACGTATTCATTATTTTCGGTCACTTCCTGTTTCACCGGAAATGACTACAATTTTTGATTTCTAATCTACCCTTGGTATTTTTTTTATTTTAGCACCATCAGCTATTCCTCTTCATCTGAAAAAATAAAAAAAGATATAGGAGTGAGCCACTTTTCTAATGATGCAATGAAAAATCAAAATATATAGTCTTAAAAAAACTCCCTGTATAATAAATATATTTTAGTTTAATATAAAAATATATTTAATATTTTTATTATCGATTAAAAGAATGCAACTTTGTGCTTGTATCAAAGCTTGATCAACCTACTAGGTACTATGCAGATTGTTGCATTACATTTGTTTCTAAAAAAATTGTTTTTTATATTAGAATATATATTTTTTTTAATTTTCGGGTGTAACATTAAATAGGTATGCAAAAATGCATAATTTTATTGAAAATTATAATAGGAAAGTATTGAGACAATGTCAAGGATATATGTATTAAGAGATTCTAAAGCTAAGAAAATATGCAGATTGACTAGTATTAATTGATATGTATTAGGTATTAGTTTATTTACATATAATATTTATCTTATTGTGTATGTACTATTGATTCAATATATTATTAGTTTTGTATTCTAAATATGTCAAGTTCTATTTGTAATTCTGTACAATCGTTTAGAAATAATATAATACTAAAGGTTTACTCCCACATATCAGACACGATTGGGGTTAGTTCTAGTGGTTTCTTCTGAAAATTTGCAAAATGAGTGATTTTACAGACGACGAATTAGCCATTATTGCTGCAGCTCTAATATGAGTACGAGGCACAGAACAAAAGTCATGGATGCCATAGAGAAAATAACTAGTTTGAAATGGAATTGGGCAGGACACATTGCAAGGCTAAACGATGACGATGATGATGGACGAAGAAAATAATAGAATGGAGATCAAGACATGATGCATTCAGGAGCAGAGGCCGTCCTCCAACCAGATGGCATGACGAATTAACGCGTATCCACAGTAACTGGATGCAAATAGCTCTCAAGATAGAGAGTTAAAGCAAACGAGGGAGGCGAACGTCCAGCAGTGAATTTTAGTGGCTGATTGATGATGATAATGAAGCTGCAGCTAGCTCTTTATGAGGCGACTTAAACGCAAATGAAATAAATACTCCAACATCCTTCAGGCAGAAATCTACGCTATCGTAAGATGCGTACAACGTATCTTAGATAGGATATATATATATATATATAATTGGACAATCCATGACGGAGACGGATGCGTGTGTACATATCCTGTGAATAGACCTTAGGATAAAGTAAAACTCAAAAAACTGCAAAATCAAAATACACGATTTAACCCAATTTGTATTGATTTTTTACTTTATTAGTATTCTGAATAGTATCATGTCCATTTATTTTTGTAACTCTGCACAATTGTTTGGATAGAATAAAAAACAAACTAATATGATAAAATGGAACGCGAAAAGCTGCAAAATAAAAATATGCGCGCTTTAACACAATTTTGCGTGATTGCAATCAGACTATTTACCTTGTTACGAGTTGACATATGCAACAAAAGCTGAAACAAACAATAAACATGATTTGTGGCACTGTTATGAATATTTTCTATAAAATGTTGACTGGTGCGGGTTTGCATCATAAATGTATTTTAAATTCTTTTATCTAAAATTGGTGCACTATCTTTCGGTATTGCGTAATAGAGGAAAAATATTGTTACATAGAGGCATTACATCAGAGAATATTTTATTCATTAAAGTTGTATTCCTTTGTAAAACCAGGTTAACCAGGCAACGTGAAAATATCGGTAGAATACGGCACAATTTGATAAAATAGTAAAAATATCAAATATAGACGTTTATTAAATTGCAATATTCTTATTAGAAAATTTTTAATTCATGCTGATATATTCATCTTTTCAATGCATTAATGCCGAAAAAACAGTTGAAAAAATGATAAAAACAATTCTACAATAAAAAAAGAGATTGATTGATATAATTGGCAAACGAAAATTAGGAACTATGCTCTGATATAATAAAAATTTCAGGCAAAACAAAGAAATCGAACATAGAAACGTACCAAGGTAGATTAGATTGATTTTGTTACGTTGGGGTAATCTTGTATTGAGATAGCTCAAGAACGTCTGGCATAATAGGGCTGAAACAATAACTAGCTTTCCTCGTATATACTATCCAAGGATGTTACAACTTTTCAGACAGAAATAACGGCAATCCATTATTGTGTAGAAGCAATAATAATCAATCTAGTCAATTCTAGACTATTGTACGGGGTACGAGAGTCACAAGGGCCACAAAATGGACAAACAAGTCCAATCAATGCCGCTCATCGGCCCAAAACCCTTCTGCGGCGTTGCAAAAGCACTTACAAGAAAGGCTACAAAACAGTGAGTGGCCAAAAAATATCAAGAATTGTGGAGAAATTCACAAGTAAAAAAGTTCGTAGTTGTACATTTGCCAAAAACTTGAACCTAACCAAAAAAAAACCAGAAAAAGTGTTAAAGCTGTGGTGGGCATTAAGAGGACATTGCAAACTTAATAGGCATCTAAAGCTAATAGGTTTGACAGACAAAGCCATGCGCAGGTTCTATATCAATCTGAAGAAGAACGAAGACTTTTTGAAAAGGATAGGACTAGAAAATGTATCCTAGAGATCAGAAGAAAACCACACTCAAATATCTAATTTAATAACCAAGGTAAAGACATAGAGACTTCAATAGACATATATGTATGTCCCTCCTTCATCGACAATAAAAATTTGTGAGAAATTTATTGTCAATTTTATACTCTAAAATCAATCTTCGGAAAACTATCGGAAACAGAAAATCTTATCTGATAGTCAAGCAGAGTTAAAAGCCATTAACTCACTATCAACCAATAAGTTGGTAAAAAAATGTATTGAGAAGCTGAGCAATTTAGGCAAACAAAACAAAGTTCTCCTATTCTGGGTGCTAGCTCATTAACGGATAGAAGGTAATGATAATACAAATGATCTAGCTTGAAAAGAAGCGAAAACTCCACTAACTGGACCAGAACCGTTCTGCTTTCCACGCGGAAACCAACTTAAGGCGGAACTCAGGAACTTGGAAGATCCGTAACCTGGAATGGGAATCCTGCGATGGTCTGGGATACTTTAATAAGAAGACTCTGAGGACTTACAACCAGGAAAAATCAAATTCGGATTGTCACGGAGTTTTTAACAGGACACAGTCTCCTCAATGAAAACCTCAGTAGATTAAAGCTAAGAAAAAACGGCGAATGCAGATTCTGTGGGGAAAATGGGGAAATACCAGAACCCTCATCACTGAGTGCACGGAGACGACAACCATTCGTGCCATAAACTTTGGTACGACTGATATTGGAGATGGAGAAATACCCTTCTGTAAAACCGTAGGCACTGGCTTTTGTCAAAGCCCTGGGACTGTAAGATCTGTAAGGTCGCAGTGATTAACCCCTCTCCCACTAATTCAACATTCTACTCTAAAATAGTTAACAGAGTCTTCATTGCTTTTGACTCAATTAATTATTTCTTATTAGTTGTGTCAGTTTTTGTTATATTATTTATAATTATTAATAGGAACATCAAAATTCCAAAACACAAAAATAAATTATACAATTATTTCATTTACAAAAAAAATAATTTAAAACAATTTTCTTGTCATACACACAACAGGGTAAAAGCAGTGAAATTTAATTTTACCCTATAATTAATTATTTAATTAAACTAAACATTTAACAATGTTAGTCGTTTATTAGGCCGTCAACAACCATTTACCAACGAAAGGTAACTCGTTGACAAGATAAATTCGAATGCAACAATTTAAGAGATTATTTATAAATTGTATAATTATTTTTTGGACGTTAAACCCGCCAGAGGTTTTTCAGGTTTTTTAACTGAGAGAATATTCAAAAAAATCGCAGTAATGTCACAGTCAAGGATAATTGTTTGAATCGTAATATGCAGCATTCTTTAAAAAAATATGCAAATTATTATATTTAGTTTGTGGCACGTGGAGATTCTTGATATGTAAATTCTATTTTCATGGCCCATAAAATAGTAATAAAAAATATGTTTTAATGGTAATTTTAAAGATTTAGATTTATGATTCCTATTCTGGTTCATATCTAAACTTGATTTTATGTTGTATAATTTTTATTTTTGAATAGTGATTCCGTGCTTGGTAAATACAAACATTGAAAAAATCAATCATCGCTCATCAAAGAAGAGAATCAAGAAAAGAAATTTCTTTATACCAGTAGATATAGTACAGGGTGTTTTAAATTCTACTTTAACCATTGGAATCTCGGAAACGGTAATAAATATATAGAGTTGCTCAAATGTCAATGAGACCAATGATAGTTCGTTCAGTAGTTGAATTTTTATTCAGTTGAATTTTTGTCATTTCCAGAAATATGTAGGAAAAACTGAAATTTCTGGTTTTTATAAGTTTATGAGATTATTTTAACAGTTCAGCTTCCTTCAGAATCTCGAAATTAGTGGAATAAACTAATGGTTTCAATTATACTTTATAGTTATGACTTTACGAGCATTCACAATGTCTATAATAAAATACAATTAAAATTAATTGAATATCTTAGCAACAGCCTGCGGAAATCATTTGTGTTCATAGAGAATGCCTAATAATTTCTTATAAAACAATATTTTTTTATTTCTAGCCACTATTACTCTTGAGGGATGATAATAACAAGCCAACAAGACATTACTCGGATATTTTGAAATTTAATTAGTGGAAAAAGTTAAGTTTGTTAACTTTTTCGGCTAATTGAAAATTACTACCACTAATTTTGACGTTCTGAATGCTTACATAGAAATTAGAGGAAGAACTTTGAATGCCAATTGAAATAACTATTACGTATTTCAAATAACAATTATTTCACTAATTTCGAAGTTCTGAATGAAGCTTTAGAAAAAAATTACAAATATATTCTCAAAAAAACTTTTTTAGCTGCATCCTTTGGTGACATTTTGGTGACTTATGTTGAATACAAACCTGGATTTTAATTTCATTTTTTAGAGCATATAAAAAAATGAGTAAAATACACTTTTGTTATGGCTGTAAAAAACAAGAAATATTTTTTGGGTACCTACGTAATTTGAGACATCATAAGATTTAAAAAAAAGAAATGAAAAATCTAGATCTTTATTTCACAAAATAAAGTTGATGATGGTCCCAGAAAAACGAAACGTTATGATTTTTCATCTAACCAAAAAATAAAGTTACCTAATTCTTTAATAATGTATTTATAAAAATGAAAAAAGGAAACTTGCATATTTCCTCCATATTTCCGGATTCTCGATGACAAAGATAAGTTCATTTACTAAAGGACCATTAAGCTCATCGACACACAACTTAAGTATACAATTTAAGTATACATTTTAGTTGGTAATAAAGTTGTGGCACATCAAAGATTTTTTTTAAATGGAACCCCCTGTATATTATTGCATGTTTCAAAATCGAATTACACCTCAATCAAAACAACCGTTTCCGAGTTATTGACTTTTGAAAATATCATTTAAAACAATTCTATTTAATTAATTTCGATGTGTTCGGTTTCATTCAACGATGCCATTCTGCGGAAACTGTAATACTTACAAATATTTGACATTAGTTTTCAAATTAGCATTTGTATATGTATAAAATGAGATTATATCAAGTCTAAAAATTACAAAATTTTCGTTTAACATCTCATAATTCGAAAATGGTTGAATTTAGGTACATTATGTGTATTACAATTATCGCTTAAAATTGAAGAAAGAATTGAAATATGCAATAATATACACGGGGTTGCATTTAAAACAAATAAATTTTAATGTGCCACAACTTTATGACCGACCCTGTATACTTAAATTTACTACTAGCTACTAGACATTTAAAAATCCTATAACTTTTGTATTTAACTTTTTGCGGCACCTTGTACATTTTACCCAATAATCGACCGTTCCCGTTTATTTCAGTAACCCTGTATTTATTTTAATAAAATGTAAAATTTTAATACAAATACAGGGTGTATATAAATTACATTTAAATGACTACGATTTTTAAAAGATTGCAGGTTTTCATATAAAATTATGTTTTATTTATAAAATTATTTGATTTGGCGTTTCTATACAAAGGTATCTGCATTAGGCTGATCCAAAAATTATAATAAATATATGCCTTAATCTCAATTTGCACAAAATGACAAAAATGTTTAAATATAAAAAAAATGGAAAAATATTATATGCTATTTTTTATTTCACAATTAGCAGTGATATAAAAAATATAACAAATTAAATTAAATGTAACTAACAATAAGTATATTATATTCTGTGCGGAATAAAAGATATACACAAAAAGAAACCTGCCCAAATTGCAATTTTGTTAGTTTATACCAACAAACCCATTTTTAACAATTTAATAAAAAGAGTTACATCTATAAATTTTAAATGGCAAACATTCCTTATTTTTTAAATCAATCACCCCCCACATTTTTTTAACGTTTATTCTTTTACACTCTATATACTTAGTCTGCATTGTGGCCCAGGCTTGCCGCATAAATTCACAAAATTAATTAAATCAGGAAGGAACACACTAGCGTTTGAAAGAATATACAAAATTTGAAGATCAAATTAATTAAAAAAATGAAGAATTCTTTAATCATATTTCGAAATTAATCCTATTAAAACACCAATTATTCGCACATATTTATCTAAATTACTATCAAACTCACTTGGAAAATCATATTATGCATCCAATTAGGGCATTTTTATATTTTTAAATATTTTTTTTATAAAATAATATTTTTACTTAAAAATGTATTGTTTAAATGGCGATACGAAATTTATAGTTCAGTATGCATTATTTCTAAGTTTCCTCTAAAAACACATTTTTTAATAAAAATTATTACTTACCCAAAACAACACTAAGGTACATAAAAAAGGGCTCGCCATCCTTCTTCTCTTCTTTAACAGCTTTCGAGCCAAACCACTTCGAAAACCTTGTTATTATATTAATCATGATTCACACTATTTTTATAATAAAACTTCTTCAAACACACTAAATAAATTAAACAATTTTAAAAAACTAATAATCCATCACAGAAAATCAATCAACTCTGCCTCACCGACCAGCTACTTCCACAAGACTAACCGAGATCAAAAGATTTATATCTTTTTTTATATATACAACTAATAAACTTAACGTCTTTTAGCGGCAACAGTAATTTTATGCTGATTTATGAGTGAATTTTTAAATAGTCTCTCTGTCTCGTTCTTTATTGTTGTCAATATAGGCAATAATTAGACAGTGCGAGCGATACAGCACAGACAGACAAGAATGAAAAAACAGAAACGCGTGTAAGTCCGGCTTATATCCTTAAGGTCATTTGTAAACCCACACCCTAAATGCACAAGTGAACTGGACGTTTGCGTCAAAAAAAAAACAAACGACGGTTTTCGTTCTGGGTAGGAGAAGGCGGAATTTTTTTTCCACCGGTGGTACACTCATATGCTGCGACCAGTTGACAAACAAGCCGGTTGAAACCCAATCAAAGAAAGACGTCATTAAGTTAATTCTATTTTAAGTTGAATTCTGCAAAGTTTTTGGTTAATAACGTCACATTTACTTAATCGTCTTTTCCAAATTTGCATAGGCACATTAATTATTTATTAGCAAGCTTTCTGAATACAAACTGAAAAATGTAAAATTCTAAGTAGCTAACATAAGTCTTAACTTTTTGTGAGATTCTATTCACAGTCAGTAAACTGATATTGGACGCAGTTGAAATACATGAAAGATCTATGTATTTTCAATAAAAGACGCAAAACTTAAGCAAAAATATAAACAAAAAAGGTTTCTACCTCTCTATTTCCAGTTTAACAGCACTCTCTTTCTGTTGAAAATAATTAAGTAGAAACGAGACGAATTCCTGATCTCGTCTGTTTAGGGATTTTCCCATTTTATTGGTATGAAAATCGCCGTTTTAACTAAACAAAACGCAGATATAATCTGAAATTTGCCAACGAAAACTCATTTGCAAAAAAAACTTCATGACAACCGGAAACATTTGCCATGAGTGGTACCTACATAAAGCCTTTTTCATGGGCCCTCGTTTACTTATGCGACAGCGTGCTGTCTTTTTTAACCAGAATAAATATGATTATAAAAAAAAAAAGAAAAAGTGCGCTCTAAATTTCAAGAGAATTTGTATTTATTCTATTATAGTTTCGACGTCTTTGATGACGTGCACGCAAACTTTTCTTAATTTCTCTATAAATTAATAATTAAAAAAGGAGAAAATAATTAAAGATAATTGAGTAAAGCCTACCGGGTGCGTCTCAAAAGTGGCTCATCCCTATAACTTTTTTTTTCAGATAAAAAAACGAGATTTGGTGTGTTAATATATGACATAAATAATTAGGATTGATTGACGTATTCAATTGTTTTTGCTCACTTCCTGTTTCATCGGAAATGACTACAACTTTTAATTCTTAAATGACACCATCGGTATTTTTTTACTTTCTTCGATAGAAATTGACACTCTGAAATAGAATGATATATCATATGTATACAGGCTGGCCCATCGAAAACGTTCCGCAAGGCATAACAGCCAGGGTATTTTTTTTCAAAAAATCCAAAAACACGTTAATTTTGTTTGTGAGGGGGACAACTTTTGACCCAAAAATAATTGCAAAATCTTCAACCCTCTAAGCGGGGGTGTCATCCCCCAACTTTTTTCAAATAAGAAGGGGGGTCAAGTGGCGCCGCAATGAAAAGGGCTTTCTATTCCCTATATTTCCCCGCTTCGTTTTTAAAAATCGGTCGAGTCATTTTGAAAATATGAAGGATTGAAATTTTAAAAGTACTTTTTGCAAAAAAAACGCATAAATTGAATTAATTAAAAAAAACTTAACTTATTAATGAAGCAAATGCTGAAAATGTTGCTTGTCAACCTCCATACAGTAATACAAATTATTTTCAAACCGTTCTCGAACATTCTGAAGAATTTCCGGGGTCACTTCGCGACAAACATCAATAATTCGTCTTCGCAGGTCTTCTAATGAATTAGTTCGATTATTTCCACTTTTTCTGCAAGCGAGTACACCATAATTGTTAAAAAGTTTAACGATATTGAGAAAAACTTCAACACACAAGTCACAGAACAGCTCTCTAGCAACTACCCCACCTGATCGTTCAATCTTGTGGCAAGTGAAAAAATGCGTAAACATCTAGAAATAATAAGAAAAAATAGCAAATTGGTTGAAGGAATTTATCCTTATCATTTACTCTGATAAATGTTTAAATAAACTTTTCAAATTTCAATCCTTCATATTTTCTGAATGACTCGACCGATTTTCAAAAACGAAGCGGTAAAATATAGAGAATAGAAAGCCCTTTTCATTGCGGTACCACTTGACCCCCCTTTCCATTTGAAAAAAATTGGGGGATGACACCCCCGCTTAGAGGGTTGAAGATTTTGCAATAATTTTTGGGGCAAAAGTTGTCCCCCTCACAAATAAAATTGACGTGTTTTTGAATTTTCTGAAAAAAAATACCCTGGTCGTTATGCCTTGCGGAACGTTTTCGATGGGCCACCTGTATACAATTTCGCATATGGTTTATTAGAAATTGTAACATGCTCTTTATAATGATAATTTGACTAGAAATATCAAGTGTGCCAGGAAAATTATGCGTAAAAACATGCTTTTCCGAATATTGTAATGAGCCACCCTTGCTCCATTTGAAAAACTTGACATATGATTAAAAATACGATTTGGGTGTCTTTTAACCGGCCAAGACAAGACACGAAAAACATTAGACGATGAAATCTATTTTTCCAAGGCCCTTTGATTAAAAATTATCATTTCTAATACAGCCATGGTACTTTAGATTGAAATTTAAAATAAAATATTTTTTAATCCAAAATGTCAAAAGTTGACATATGATATGTCATTCTATTCAGAGTATTATTTTCTATCAAATGAATTAAAAATATACCGGTGGTGTTATTTAAAAATCAAAAGTTGTAGTCATTTCCAGTGAAACAGGAAGCAGTGACCAAAAACAATTCTATACATCAATCAATCCTAATGTATGTTATATACTAACATACCAAATCTCGTTATTTCATCTCAAAAAATGAAAAAGTTATAGGGGTGAGCCACTTTTGAGACGCACCCGGTATACCTTTGCGGTGGGTTCTGTTCTTAAAAAAATCAAGTAACACAAATCTTTAAAAACCTGGATATCTAGACAATTGCGAGGGTCAAATCATAAACCACACAACATCTGATACCATATAATGAAAAACGGTGTCCGATTTAACTTGAAAATTAATTTCTCTCTTATTTTATATGTAAAATATATGATCAATGCCATCAACGTCATTTCTCAGCCAAATTGACGCCGTTTTTTTATCATACGGTATACGATAAGGCTCGTACACACCGAACGGAACTGGTGTGTAGGGGTACGTCAAATGTACACAAACGAAAACATAATGCAAACGGTTCTAGACGTTTGTTTTTGTTGTTTAATTTCATTTTACTGTTTTATTTTTGTTTTTAAAGTTCAGATAGAAAAAAAATATCGAGTGAGATCATCATCGAGAAACGCTCTTTGGCATTAGGGTATAGTATAAATCAAAATTGATTTTTAAGTATTTCGTTTAAGTAACTTATATTCCCAAACAATTAAAAATCTTGTGGAATAATTCATAAATGAGCGACGAACAGGAAAATAATTCAAGATGAAATAAATAATACAATTTTTTTATCCAAATACCATTACCTACCTCTATAAGTTATTAAGTTATTTATTGTCATTATAATTGATATATACAGGGTGCTACAGATATAAATCTTTCTTTTAAATCACTTGAAAGTAAAATAAAGGTTATTAAAGAAGTAACAAACAAAAAACAGTCAAGACCCTTCATTTAATTTAAAACATAAGTTTAAACTTTTATTATTTTGTTTTTATTATTAATTAAAAAATGAGTACTTAGGTTACCTCAGCCTTAAAATGAGTATTTGGTAATAATTCATAGTAGAACATTCTCCTAAATAGACGGCAGGCCTTATAAGCAAAGACCGCTAAAAGTGAATCTACTAAAAACTATTTTTTATTGGCATACAGGGTCCAGCGAGACTCCGGCGTAGCTCATATAACAAATAACTTCCTTTCAAACAAAACTGTTTACAAAGAAATTCCTTTAGATTAGCCTTACTTAAAAAAAACTTATTATTAGCACTCTTTCCTGTGCGATTGTAGCGCGCCGTTCCAGGCACGCGCAAAAGAACAGTAGTCTATAACAAGTAACGAGTCTAAATGTCTGGCAGACACGAAAAAGGTATATATCCGGTGTAGTTACAAAAAATAGGACAACCCTCTATACTAATATAAAGTGATCATTAAAAAAGGAAAACAAAACTTTAAAACAATAAAAAACTCATTAAACAGTACACGTCTCACCTATCAGTATAAATGAGGATAAATAATTTATAATAATGTAATTAGCATTAAATTAATTAGAAAAAATATAACAGAAAAATGCATAATATTGTTAAAGGTGATTAGGAATGTTTTCCCAGCAATAACAGTTTATGGGAAGTATGTATTTAAAATTACAATTTCTGTAAAAAGTACCTTTTCTGTTAAGTTATTCATACTTAACGAGTATTCCCAATATGTCTCATTAGAAACGTTAAGAGTCATTCTACGTCATTATTTAAACGATATTTAATATAAATAAATTACATAGATAAAAACGACGACAATTTGGAAGAATGTAAAATAATATTAATTATATTAAAATGTGTAAAATAATAAATAAAATGTCACTCTTATTGAATTAATTAATTCAATTTCTTTAAAACATATAATATGAATATAAATGAACATAAATTATTACAACATCACAGCAAATCAGTTGAAAAAAATCTCTATTCGTGACCAATTTCAATAATTTCCTTTTTTTTAAATTTCAGTTTCCTTCAATTGTTTATCCAGTGTTGCTATCCAGTTCTACTTGACCACAGACCTTCAAAATGCAGAATGTATGGGTGGGGTATTAACATAGTATAAGGAAACTAGTAGTTTTACTCCTTGTCAAATCCTTTGTTCTTTTTCTGCCACTTTATATGACCTTGTTCTCGCCTCCCGTGACCACTGACGTAGCTGTATAGTCGTGGTCTATTAGCTAGGCAAAGTATAGTCGTGGCACTTTTTTGTGACACCCTGTATATAACTAAATATTTTAGGATACGCCCCTTTATAAACCTTGAAACATATGAATAAAACTTTTTTCACATCTTCGACAACGACGACGATATTGGACTTCCTCGCACTAATGGTCCACCCTGTATATTTAAGGTGGTTTAAAGCTAGGCGTGGCACTTTTCTTCCCTCAAATATAAACTCAATATTTTGCCGTTTTTAGCTTTGGGCCTGAAGATGGGAATATTTTAAATTCAATGTCGCTTGCTTTTTTAAGCATTAATTTTTTTTTTAATTAAACAACTTAAAGATTGTGAGTTATTTGCCTTTTTACCCTCCTTCAAAGGTTTGCTTTGTCAATATTTTGTCTATAATATTTTGAATATTGTTATATTACGACCACTTATAATAAACTTAAAATAAATAAAAAACATAAAAAATACAGTCCACTAAATTTATAAGAGATTATGCTATTATAAAATTCTTTCAATTAAAAAATATGAATAATTTGCGGAGACTTTAGATGTACAAAATATTTACTCTAAAATTGTTTCAAAAATAAATCTATATAAATTATCTCGTAAACTATTATTGGAATGAAAATTTTATGGCAAATCCCCTGACCGAAAAATATTTTCATGCGCATATTTGAGACAAGCTGTATATCTAAAAAACTATTTTTAAAATCTGCCCACTTGCTAAAAAAAATAATAACATTTAATTAATTACATAATATCTCAGCTTCTAAAATAACCAAATATAATTAAATGTTAATTGATAATTACCATCAGCTTGCCGATTTATATCCGATGGAAATCTAAAAAAACTCAAAGAACAATTTTTTGAATTATTACTACAATTAATAGCAGCACACAGTAATGCACTCATTTTTATCAATCCGTCTCTGTGCTCTATGTAGATCTATTGTGTATCCCCCATTCTTTAGTTATAACTCATCATTTAGTCTCAGGACTGTGACAAAAGACAGTATCTGAGACGGTTTACAGAGGTTAGTTCTCCATCTCCGATATCAGTCGTACTGAATTTCATGGCACAAATGGTTATCGTCTCGGCACAGCCAGTGATGAGGTGTTCTGGTGTTTCCCCATTTTCCCCACAGAATCTGCTGTTGTTTCTTAGCTTCAATCTACTGAGGTGTTCGTTGAGAAGATAGTGTCTTGTTAAAAATACCGTGATTATCCAAAGATTGTTCTTACATAAATCAAGAAAAATCTTTAATTTTTCTCGGTCGTAAGTTCTGGGAAATTTCTTCGAGTGTCTTAGACAGTTGGAGGATTCCCATTTCAGGTTACGAATTGAGTCTTCCAGGTTCTTGAGTTCCGCTTTAAGTTTTGTTTCCACTTGTGAAGCAGAACGGTTCTAGTCCAGTCACTAGAGTTCTCGCTATTTTTCTAGCTAGATAGTTTGCTTTTTCAATTATTTAAATTTTTAATAATATTTTTTTCCTTTTACCATTGTCAAGTAATACTATAATCTGTCCATAATACCAGGATTTCTGACAGTGACAATTGTTTCTGTCATTTAACAATCAAATTGCATTTTCTGTCATTTTTTGGATGTCATCTGTCGAAATCTGTCCTGATTCGTAACACACTATAATAATCTAGGTATATAAAATACTTTCAAAACTCCTCAAAATTCAGAAAATTAAAAAAAAAACATTGTTTCAACTAGTTTCAAACACCAAATAAATTTTGGTAACTTTTTTTTCTATTGTGAAATAAAATACGTCAGAAATAAAATGAATTATCGTAAATCTTCCAAAAGCTCATGTGGCTGTATAAAATGTAAACAAAAAACACATTTTTATATGTTGTATCGTGTAGGATCAAAAAGAAACTTGTTTTTTATGTAAATTTAAAAAACGCCATTCTTGGCTAAAAATAAATTCAAATTATTGTACACAGAATGACATCACAGGCTATCACAACAATTAAAATTAGCATCAATAAATTTTTAAAAAAGGTTTATCCTTCGTTTTTTCGAATTTATGAATCTTAAGTATAAAATAAATATAATTATAGTGTTTAACCAACATTTCTTATTGTTATTATATACTGTGAATTCCATATTTACCAATCCTTTAATTTATTTATTTTAAAAAAAATCTTAAGTAATGTATAATCAATCCGCAAGCTGCTATGTTAATTAGTTGCATATATGCAAAACCATAATTTCAACAAGTTTCTCTAGATCAATTAGCATTTAATTGGAAATTAGTAGTTTCTTTTTAAAACCCCATTTCTCTGGTCAACTAAATATTTAAATACTATTCATTAATTACAATATCTAAATATACTCTGAATATGGATCTTAGAAATGCCTAGGTACATCTAGTGATGAGCAAATGCAAAACCAAGACCAAGACCTTGCTCTTGGTATTAACTATAAGACTCTTGATAGTGTTGCATTTTTATAATAGATTTTTACCAGAGGCACTTTCTACATACAAAATAAAAATAAACAGTATTTTTAGTAATTTAATGCATATAAAACTCTTGACTAAAAAATTATTAGAATATTTGTCTGACGATTTTTTTTTATTTTTCAATATATTAATTAGTTATTATAATGTTTATATTTTTAATATAAATGTTGATAGGTAATTTATTAGAGAACAATTTATACCAAAGTTGTTGAATAGGTATTGATAACTGACTTGATTTTAAATGAGATCTCAGAACTTTTTGTAGTGGAAGAACTGCATTGCACGACTTGGCATTTTTATATATTTTATATTTATGAGATTCTACACTGAGATGCAAAAAAAGAGTTATAAAGTTATATCAAATTTAAAGAGTTATATTTTTGTTAATTTTAGACCTATTTTCATGAATTTTTTAACAAGCTGTATATAATTATACCAACTTTAATTAGTAAACTCAAGAAGTTTTTTATAAACTTTAGTAGTTGGCATATTATACAGGGTTAATCGAGGGGTTGTTTTTTTACCCTAATTTTGATACACCCTGAGCAATAATTTCGTGTGTAAATTTTCCTAAAATGTAATTTTACGGTCAGAGCAATGTCTCCTGAGCATTTTGTTTTTTGGATCATACAATACATGCCTTGATTAATTTTTAAGACCGAAATGAACTTGCCACCAAACAATTTCCAATTTTTTCAATTATAATTTCTTTTTGAAGTTTTTTTTTTTCAATATGACAAGGCAGCTTTGGTGATTATTGTGAACTATATACTACTATGAAGTACCCATCATGTTCGACGTTTGGAAAATGCTTGGCAAGAGGGTTAGAGGTCGCAAAGCGGTACCAGCTTCATTAAATGAACTTCGCTTGGTTCTTAAAGAAGAATGGCAAAGCATAACGCAATATGATATATTCAGCCTCAATGGCAGGATGAATGGACATATACAGGCAGTTATAGCAGCCAGGGGAGGCAATACACAGTATTAGGGTAATTTTTAGATTTTTTTTTTCTGTTTGTATACTTCAGTATTACAGATGTTTTCCTTAATATCGTTAGTTCTGTTATCGTTATTAATGTTTATTAAAACTAGGACTGTATCCTTAGTCTTTAACGTTTTTTTTTTATTTAGGATAGAGTAACCGATACAGCGTAATATGACGTTACGACAATAGTCACCAAAACCATCTCGTCATATTAAAAAATTACATCAAAGGTAATGATAATTGAAAAAATTGCAAATTGATCATGATCAGTTCATTTCGCTCTCAAAAATTAACCAAAGCATGTATTGACATGATCCAAAAAACAAAATGCTCAGGAGACATGGTTCTTATCGGGAAATTTTAGAAAAATGTACACACAAAATTATTGCACAGGGTGTTTTAAAGTTAGGATAAAAAATAACTCCTCGATTAGCCCTGTATAATATGCCAATTATTAAAGGTTATAAAAAACTGAGTTTACGAACTAAAGTTGATATAATTATATATAGTTTGCTAAAAAATTCATGAAAATAGGGCTAAAAATAACAAAAATATAACACTTTAAATTTGACCAAAAATTTATACGTTGCGTTTTTTTATCTGAGTGTATATGTTGGAGAATTCCAACTTTCATATTTTGTTTGGTTGTCTAAATTGTTGTCTGTCTGTGATATTTTACTATACATACAAAACAATTTATTTCAACTATTCACATAATTGGAAGATAATAGTTATCGATTCACAACTCTACCTTCAAATTTAGCGCTGAATCCGACCAATTATTGCCTACATCTATATCCAAATTTCAAAATCCTTCAAACTAACATGCACTGACACACATTAAAACGCCAAATTGACAAGAAACAACCACTTAGAATTAAATTTCACTGTTTAAAGAGATCATTCGACTCGCTGGACCCTATCAACTTAGAAATCGTTTCTGCAAAGCGCCGATGGTGTGGCTGCGGCAGGTCATCAACTGGCGTTCTTGACCCGCGAAGCGGCCTAAGCCAAGATCTTGGCCTTGAAAAAGAAGTTACCGTAACTTTCTTTGTTCTTATTATTGCCTATTCCTATCTCAAGACGTTTTTTAAGAAAAAAAAACTTACTTATCTTCTTCAGCTACATCCCGATTGCTAAAAATTTATGTCGAATAACTTCTAGGGAAATACTTGTATATTGGAAGTAAATTTTACTATCATATACTGGGTGTTCCAATTAAAATAAAAGAGTAACTTTTTTTAAAAGTGTCCAATGTTCAATATTAATTCTGTCTCACCCTGTGTAACTTTTCAAATCAAATTTTAATTTGGTTTTACATACAATGGTTATTTCCAAAAAAAACATTTATGGGTATTTCGCCACTGCACTGCAAACAAAAAATGTAATATACCAAATACCCTGTGAATGCGATAAATTTTACATTGGTGAAACATCTAGACCCTTAAATGTCAGAATTAAAGAACAAAAAGATTATTTAAGAAAGGGAGATTTTCACAAATCTAAGATTTGTCAGCATTCTTGGGACACAGGGCACAGAATAAATTTTAATAACGCCAAAATTATAATGAAAGAAGCGATAACCTCTAAAAGAAAAATAAAAGGGGCTTTTTTGATTCAATCTAATAAAAATAAATGTCTTGCTCATGCATCTGCAGATGCTACCGTATGATCGAAAAAAAACAGCGTCCAGTTGGCTTGGAAATGACGATCGATGACATTTCCCATATAATTTTACATATAAAATGACAGCGATCTTCATTTCATAGCCATCGTTGACGCCGTTTTTATTCGATCATACGGTAGTAATGTATGGCAATCGCTTCTTCGATTTTAAAGAACAATAGATACAACAAGATAAATAAACATAACATACGTAAAATTTAAAAATAAGCATACAGAAAGTTTGGGGCTTTTTGGTTTTACCTTAATAAGTAATTGTTATCACGTAGTAATATTGTTAATTTTGAAGTTTAAATATCAAGTTAAAAATGTCATTTTAACAGAACGTCAACGGTTTTCTTGTAGACGTGTCTGTTTTAAAAAAGTAAAGTGTTCTCGAATAGTTGAATTTAAATATTTTAAATAGTTTTTTTCTTTATTCGTTGTATTTTTTTTGCTTCCGACGACGGAAAGAGATAACTTTCCGAAACATTAAGCATTTTTTTCTTTGTTAGGCATATTTGTATTACTATAAACATAACTTCTGACAAGCAGCGTCCGTTTAGGTTTAACGCAGAAGTGTTTACAAAAATTAATTATTTTATTTTGTAGATTTTCTTGCAGTGCAGTGGCGAAATACGGAAAAATAAATCCGCCACATAGGTATGACATTTTATACAATAGTTACTTTAACTAAATATCAGGCTATACAGGGTAAATTATAATTTATGTAGCTGTTATTGAAATTTAAACTTTATTCTTTATTTTTGTAAAACGTGAAATACTCGTATGTCAAAAACCTTACATTTTAGTCATACACTTTTTTAATAAAACACACATTTATTTTTTTCTTAGAATCCAAAAATAAATTAATATATAGGGTGTTCCACCAAAAAAAAAACAACTTTGATGCGTAATTTTTTTGAGGATACCCTGTAAAACTATATATTTTTAAAAAATGCTTTAAATTAACCTACATATGCTCCCGAAATTTCATTTCAATATAAACTACCGTCGTTGATTGAAAGAATTGGGAAGATACACAACCTAACCGGCGAATTCGTGACAAGGCTAATTTGATTTTCCCTTACGTCTCAAGTGCTGTACGGTGGTGACACCATTCATTCTTCGGTCAACGCATAGAATACTTATTTACTCTAATTCGGCCAGCGAAGGCATATCGAAGACGGTGTGGATCTGAAAGCGACAGTGTTGCCGTATTAAAATGTGTAATATTTGTAATAGGTTTGACAAAAATATCTTTGGATGAAAAATCTGGCATTTATGTATTAAAAATTTATTCGTGTTAAACACAGAATAAACAACAAAAATAAAAATTCTTTTATAGGTACTGAATATGTCGTATGATCAAAAAAAGTCCTTTAGTTGTCTTGAAAATGACGATTATTGACATTTACCATACTATTTTATATACGAAATAACAGAGATCTTCATTTCCAAGCCAACTCTGACGCCGTTTTTTTGTTTAATCATATAATATTAATTTATTTATTAATCATATATTATCATTAAATTGTTTAACGATAGAAAATCAATATTATTAACGTAC
The DNA here is from genome assembly GCF_002938485.1 of Sitophilus oryzae. NCBI lineage: Eukaryota > Metazoa > Arthropoda > Insecta > Coleoptera > Curculionidae > Sitophilus > Sitophilus oryzae. The sequence continues at coordinate 8,416,610 of NW_022145749.1, read as the reverse complement.
TGTACCCAAAATCCGTAAATCTACAAATTAATCAGTAGTTCTGGCAACACTGTCTCCGGCAACCATTAAATCTGTCGACTGAAATCAGAACTACGGTACAGTATTCTTTATCCGCTGCGCTGTAAACCACTATCAGCGGCACAGAGCGATACTAAATCTCGGACAGGCTGACGGTAACGCCAACTACATCTCGGACAGATTTTGTGCCACGAAATCGCCCATAAGATTGCGCATCTTCTTATTTCTTCAATCAACGCTACCGTTCTCCTTGGAGCCTCCGCGTCGTATGAGAAACACTACCCTGTATTCGAAAATTGTTGCTGAAAGCAAAATTTATTGAGGCACATACAACAGATACCGAAGAAAAATAGTTCAATAACACCGAAACAACTTTTATTGTACTTACTAACGAGAAGGACATATATCATTACGTTGAAGTATTGTGTTAATAAAAATGATTAAATATAATTCTGCCGTAGCGGCAATAATACGAAAAGTATATCATGTCTTGGTCATATTATTGTCCACTATAATACACAGCGTAATACACACCACTCAGTTGACTGTAAAATTGCACACCTAGAACACCTAAGAATCCATTTATCTTAATGACATTTCGTTATAACCACATCCTTTCGTGAGCGCTACATTTGTTGACAAAGTGCATATAAGAACGTAGCTTGTAATATAAGGGACAGGGTAGTCTGTCTCGTAGGAGTGATGAATAGGGTTTTAAGTGTGTAGAGGATATAAATTTTTAAAACGTACAGTTTTTCTACAACAAATACATACTATATAAAAGACATCTCACAGAGAACTAAAATTTTTATATCACAATATATTTTATAGTTATACAGGGTGAGTGTTAAATAAGTGCAAATACGTTTAGGGGTAGTATATTTCTACCCCAGAAGCACGCCAAAGAGGTATTTTTGGCGATTTTTTTTTGAAAATTTGGATTTTTTCACTTTTTTTTTATTTAGATAATTTTTAGTTAAAAAATGCCGGGTTAAGGGTCCCCCATATAAAGGGTGGCGACACTCATACGACACAGAGGCTCTAAGGAGAACGACAGTTGTACTGAAATGAAATTTTGTGAGCATATGTAGGCTAATTCAGAGCACTTTTTAAAAATATAGAGAGTTCTACAGGGGTTTCGTTTTTTGTAATAAAACACCCTATATATGAATTAATTTTCCTATTCTAGGAGACAAATAAAGATGAGTTTTATTAGGGAAGCATATGACTAAAATGTAAGGTTTTTACTTATTTAACATTTTCTAAAAATAAAGAACAATTTTTAAAATTCAATAAAAGCTACCTAAATTGGAATTTTCCCGGTATAATCTAATATGTAGTTAAAATAACTATTGTACTTTAAATAAAATTAAAACAACCCAACAAGTTATACAGGGTGAGACAAAATTAATATTGAACATTGGTCAGCTTTGTAGCTGCTTTTCGAAGTAGAACTCCACGTATACCTTTTAACATGAAAAGAGAATCATTTTATGCAGCGAATAGAAAAAAGCGCATTTTGAGTACTGGATTTCATCTAGCTATTTTTTTTTCACATAATTATACAGCAAAATAAAACACTAAATCACCACAATACACCAAAACACTTTTACTTTCACACTAGACGCGCGTTTCGCTAACCATGTTAGCATCATCAGCAGATGATTATAAACTAAAGTACAATCTACAAGTTGAGCGTTTATATACTCGCTCAGTGGGCACCGAGTGGGCGTGGCAAAATGTAGCCAACCGAGTCAAAGCCCACTGAGCGTAACAGTTAGATTTCCACCACTAGAGTAGTAGGAACAAAGAACTTGAAGGAACTGGACCGTTGTCTCTGTTCATACTATTTTTACATTTTTTAATTCTGATGCTTTCATATGCATCTAATTGCCTGTAATTTGAGACTTGTTTAATTAATTTTAAATTATTAAGATCCATACAATGTTCTTTATCAACAATATGTTCGGCAACGCAAGATTTATCCGGTCTACCATATCTTATATGAGCTAAATGTTCTTTAAATCTAGTTAATATTGATCTTCTAGTTTGCCCAACATATTTCTGATTACAATCTTTACAAGAAATTTCATAAATACCCGACCTTTCCAGTGGAGTGTTTTATCCTTTGGATTCCCTAATAATTGTTGTAATTTATTATTAGCACTATACACAAGTTTATAATTAACATTCTTAAAAATTCCTTTTAGACCACAGGATAACTGTCTATCAAACGGTATTGAAAAATATTTAGACGTATCTTTCTCCACATGAAAAGTTGAATTTTCAGAAATTATTAACCTATACCTACGTTTTCTAATTAATTTATCAACTAGTGAAGGAGAATATCCATTACACTCAGCTACATTCCTAATATAATCTCTTTCTGTTTCATATCTTTCGTTGGAAAGTGGGAAACTAAGTAATCTATGAACTAAGAAATTTAAACTAGCCATTTTATGTTCAACACTATGATATGATTCATTAGGAATATATCTGCGTGTGGTGGTATTTTTCCTATAGATATCAAATTCCAGGCAATTATTAGTATTTCTAATAACTAATACATCTAGAAAAGGTAATCTGACGTTGTTCTCAATTTCATGCGTAAATTTAATGGAAGGAAAACGATTATTTAACTTAGAAATAAAATTATCTATGGTGTCTGAATGTGTGTCAAAAACAGCAAAAATATCATCCACATACCTAAACCAGACTCTTGGAAAATACTCAAACTGATTCTTAGCCTCCACTTCAAACCTGCTCATGAATAAATTAGCCAAAAATGGAGACAATGGATTACCCATTGCTGTACCTTCCCGTTGTTCAAAAAAGTTGTTATTAAATTGAAAACAATTTCCAACCCTCAACTGTAACATAATTATACGTTTATATCTAATTTTAATTCTGTGATAACTAAAACATGTTTTAAACGTGTATCTTTTTATTACGTTGGGTATTTTACTCTAAATCCTCTAATTTTTATTAAATTAACCAAATGAATATCACAGCTATCTAGATCTTTTCAAATAATAAAGATCTACTGTATAAATTCTTCATTGAACACCGGAATAATATACTGGATGTTCCATTTAAAATAAAGGAGTAACTTGGTTTTAAAAGTGACCAATGTACATTATTAGTTTTGTCTCACCCTGTAAAACTTTTCGGGTCAAATTTTAATTTGATTTAACATACAATGATTATTGTAATTAAATATCAACCTATACAGGGTAAATTACAATTTAGGTAATTGTTATTCAAATTTAAAAAGAGGTAAAACCACGGTTAGGTTAGTTACCACCTTTAAACGAAAGTCAACAAGTTTGCTAAATTGTTTTACAGCAGATAAACTTTCATATATTAATGAATGTTATTTTGCTACTCTTCGGCCCATTTCTATATGAAAGTAAACATATTTTCAATTGCGTCACGTCATCCCACGTGAAAGATTAAAGAGTATTTTCTTCTGGAATAGCATGACTCAGCCAGACGTTCTTCTTTGTCTAGGCACTAGTGGAAATAGCCGACGCGACGCCTCTCCAGAACGCCTACGACGTCGTCTACGTCTGGATATTTCCGAACGCGTCTGTCTGTGAAGTGGCGCCGTCGTCGGATTTGAATACGTTCGCTTTCCACGCCGGAAAAACGGCGGAAAAACTGAAAAGGCGTTCTCGCAATAGCGCTCGAGGAAATCGAATCCGATCGGAACGTTCCATTGGAATGTTCCGCAAAAACGACCTCGAGGCAAATTGGCTGGGTCGCGCCAAGTGGGGCTCGGAAACCAGATTACGAAAGATTTTCCCGTTTGCAGACTTGCCTCTTTCTTATAAATTAATGCCAAAAAATACATACTTCATAAATTCATAATCTTGACGTCGCGCGTCGCGTCGCACAAGCTAGTCATTTTTTAAATACTTTAATTCGGTTATGTAGGGTACCGGATTTGCTAAAGGGTTTGTTTTTTTGTTTCTTTTTGCATTTTCTTTTGGTTTGCGGAATGATGTTAATGAAAAGCTAGAAAATTAAAAGAATGTCCATAATCAGACAAGCCTAGGTTTGCCAGATTATTATAGCTACATTCTCGGAGGATAAAAAAAGGTGACGCTCTAAAAAATACAAACCACCATCCCCTTTCTATTCCACATTAGCAGGAATAGTGTATGGAAACTAAATTCAAACAAATCATAGACAAAACATGTTGTATTGACACAATCACAAACCACATAAACGAAGTAGTATACTGGGTGCGTCTCAAACGTGGCTCACCTCCATAACTATTTTATTTTTTTCGATAAAAAATCGAGATTTAGTGTATATTAGTATATGACATAAATTAGGATTGATTGACGTATTCAATTATTTTCGGTCACATCTTGTGACCGAAACTCCAACTTGTGAATGAACAACCACTCCACTGTTAAATGGCACCCTCGCTATTTTTTTAACGGGTCGGAGAAATGTTGATTTGATGCTAGAACCATATGTCAGTCTTTGGAGATTACAGTTGAGGGATAATTTCAACTTCATGCGTGATAGTGCACCTCCCCATACCAGCAGAGTGACTAGAAAATATCTTTGAAACGGAAGGTGTCATAGTTTTGGACTGGCCTGCCTATTTACCAGATCTAAACCCTATCGAACACTTGTGGGACTAGCTCAAAAGAAGGGTTAGAGCTCGTCGAAACAATCCAGGAAATCTCGTACAGCTTATTGATGCAGCATTAGCCGAATGGGAAAACATACCCCAAGACAACGTGGATAATTTAATAAGAAGAATGTCAGCGCGGATAGAAACTTGCATAAGGGCTAGAGGTGGCAACAAGGAATAATAAAATTATCAGTTTTCTTTTTTTTGTTTATGCTTTTGGCCATTAAAAATTTAAATCTTAATTTCGTTTCAGGAACCAAAAATACAATTTTGTTTATTTTTGGAACTGATTAATTTTCTTTTATTGCTATATGGATTATTTTTCATTAAAAGTCATTGGTAAGAACTGAGTTTTATACATAAACACAAAATTTTCATACATCTCAAAAATTATGAAAAATAATAGATGATTCCATATAAGTTTGGTTGTGTGTATAATTTTAAGGTGTGATTGACGCTTTACGGGAAAGTATAATGATCTGAGACAACTTACCTAAATCCGAAATTTTCCCGGAAATCCCTGTCTAGCAAGGCAATCTTTTAACAAACCAGAAGAAGACACCTAAAACATTAGTCGATCAAATATATTTTTCCAAAGCTCCTTGGTTAAAAATTAGCATTTTTAATACAGCCATGGCGCTCTAGATTGAAACTTAAAATTCAATTTTGTTTTAAGCGAAAATGTCAAAAGTTGACATATGATATGTCATTCTATTCAGAGTGTCATTTTTCATCGAATAAATTAGAAAAATACCGAGGGTACCATTTAAAAATCAAAAGTTGTAGTCATTTCCGGTAAAACAGGAAGTGAGCGAAAACAATTGACTGCGTCAATCAATCCTAATTTAAGTGATATATTAACATACCAAACCTCGTTTTTTTATCTGAAAAAATAAAAAAGTTATAGGGGGTGAGCCACTTTTGAAACGCACCCGGTATAATTACCAAAATAACAATAATGAAATTAAATAAATAGAAATTATGGAAAGAAGCTAAATTAAAAAATGTGATGGAATAATGTTAAGCATAAAGTGTATATTTTTTTACGCTGTGAATTTTATAATATACACACAACCAAACTTATATGGAATCCCTCTTTATTTCTGACTAAATTTCTTGCAAGGATAAAAATTGGTATACAACTTTAAGATAAGGCTTTTTGTTGTAAATAAACATGATAATAAAGAATAAACGACTGCTACGATTTATTTTCTTTTGAATTTTGTGTTCAGTAGTAAAATCACGATTGTCCGGTAATTTTCATTCAATGCAAAAAAATTAAAAATGCCTTATGTTGGATTAACAGATGTACACAGAGGGGAAGAATTATTCCTCTCACCGAACAAGGAATGCTCCAGAAAGACGTAGCAGAGATAGTAGGCGTTACCCAGGGTGTTGTATCAAAAACAAATGGCAGATAGTTGGAATTAGGACTACACAAGGATAGGCCCAGACAAAGTCGTCAAAGAGTCACAACTGAACAACAAGACTGCCTTGTGTGCTAAATTGCTAGAATAAATCCCAATGTTTCTCATCCAGAGCTATAAAGACAACTTCTGGCAGCTACAAGTGTGAACGTTTCAGTTGAAACCATAAGAAAAAGGCTTCGTGCACGTGGGTTTTACAGTAGGAGAGAGTTACGGATCCCACAGTTATCTCGGCAAAATAAAATTGACCGGCTAAATTGACGCCTTCAACATCAAAACTGGACATTTGAGAATTGGCAAAATGTTCTTTTTTCGGGTGAGACCAGAATTGGCCTAAGATCAGATAACCATCGAATTCGGGTTCTCAGAGCTCCAGGAAGACGATCGAGACTTCAGACTGCCAAATATGTACCAAGATATAAAGGAGGAACTGTAATGTTCTGGGGAGGTATTATAATGGGAGCAAAAACTCCACTGTTACCGCTTCAACAAATTTTAACGGGTCGGAGATATGTTGATTTGATGCTAGAACCAATCGTTAGTCTTTGGAGAGCTGCAATTGGGGATAATTTCAACTTCATGCGTGATAGTGCACCTCCCCATACCAGCAGAGTGACTAGAAAATATCTTGAAACGGAAGGTGTCATAGTTTTGGACTGGCCTGCCTATTTACCAGATCTAAACCCTATCGAACACTTGTGGGACTAGCTCAAAAGAAGGGTTAGAGCTCGTCGAAACAATCCAGGAAATCTCGTACAGCTTATTGATGCAGCATTAGCCGAATGGGAAAACATACCCCAAGACAACGTGGATAATTTAATAAGAAGAATGTCAGCGCGGATAGAAACTTGCATAAGGGCTAGAGGTGGCAACAAGGAATAATAAAATTATCAGTTTTCTTTTTGTTTATGCTTTTTGGCCATTAAAAATTTAAATCTTAATTTCGTTTCAGGAACCAAAAAATACAATTTTGTTTATTTTTGGAACTGATTAATTTTCTTTTATTGCTATATGGATTATTTTTCATTAAAAGTCATTGGTAAGAACTGAGTTTTATACATAAACAGCAAAATTTTCATACATCTCAAAAATTATGAAAAATAATAGATGATTCCATATAAGTTTGGTTGTGTGTATAATTTTAAGGTGTGATTGACGCTTTACGGGAAAGTATAATGATCTGAGACAACTTACCTAAATCCGAAATTTTCCCGGAAATCCCTGTCTAGCAACCCTAGGCAAGTCACCGATCAAAAGAAGTTCTATGGTTACAGTAAAAGAACCAGATAATAGCCTGAGACTGTGTCTTAATCCAAAGAATTTAAACAATACCATAGCAAAATAGTGATAGTAAATGCTGTGGTACTTGTTACATTATTATACAGATGGAGCTAAAATAAGGGATAGCTTCCTCAGTAATCTTATTTAAGGATGTCACAAATTTCCAGCCGAAAATAATGACAATCCATTATTAGCATTGATGAAGTAATCAAGCACGACATTCAGTTAGAATCTTCACAACAACGCAAGGTGCCTATTCCACAGAGAATAATTCTAGGCTAGTATGGGATTGTATGCGTTGTAGGATTCCCATTCCAGGTTATTCCTATTCCAGCAAAAGAGCTATATGGACTGTTCAATTATTCAAATTTTCCAAAACTGTCGGCCTCGGTAATGTGATCGGTATGTAATTGGAAAAAAGATTGGATTGCAACAGATCTGAAAAGGGTTGCTTAGAATAGATCTTCTAGGTGTGTTTTGCCAACACAAATGAATGAGTATTTTAACCATTTTTAAGTGAGAATAAGGACTTGTAATGGATGCACAAAAAATATATTTTGGCTCATATACTATTAGCAACCTCGCATATATCTATCTATATAAAGAGGTTGGGAATTGAGTGTGAATGTGAAATTTCATTCGATATGAATCTACAATATGTACCGAATCTCTCCTGAAAGTTATTATTAAGCTAATTAGCTATAAATATTAAATATTTTGAGTATATTTGTATATTTTAATAGGAAAATCATAAAAATAACAACGCGGAATGTGATAATAATACGGATTTTAATATTCCAGGATAGCATTCAACATAATATATACTTAAGAAATTAATCTTAAGTGAATAACTTGTTGTTATGTATTATTTTTATAACCTTAAAGCTGATAATATTTATATGTATTTACCTTTAACAAGTGACAGCTAGGATATGAGTCAAACGTTACACCCAGCCCTAAAACGGCAAAATTTCATTTAGCATAATAGAGTGTAATAGGTAGTTATTTACAAATAAATTTATATGGAATATAAATGAATATGTATATCTTCATAAATTATATAGGTTACTATCATACGCATGAATACACCTGATTATAAATCATTCTTACACTTGCAACTAACAATAAACAAGAAATGCAAAGAAATGCATATTTCTAGATAAACAAGTGTTGACCCATTTGCCAATAAAAATCTGTGCTCAAATAACAACAATAAATTGTGTTCAATTAACTTACTTTGATTTCAATAATGGGTAGAAGTTCTACGTTCACGTAAAATTAGGACACTATATAGATAATATGAAAAATATAACAGGCATAATATAGAAATCAAATAATAATAACGTTTGTCCAACCAAAAAACTCTCTATAAACACAGAATTATGGACTTAAATTATCTGTGGTTGGAGCTTCATCATTCGGATTTCGGAAACTAGAAGAGTACGAGGTCAGTTAGATGGAAGCAAAGTTGTGCAATTTGGTGCTGTTAAAAATGCTACCTGAAAAGTTTAAAAATTCCCATACGTCCGAAGATTTTTGGAAAGAAACGAATACTCTCAAATTCATTTTTATCTTTTTATGTGCCTATTTCAATAGATATAACAAAATAATTTTCACATTCTCATTGCTATTTTTATCTTCTAGAAGATGGTTTTATCCGATTTTCCAACCGATGATTGGTTTTTGAACTGCCGTCATCAGACATTTCAACTTTCTTAAATACGGTCCCGAATTTTTGAAGTGAAACTTGAAGTGACACACGGCAGATGACGGTCGCGAGACGGCCGTGACGCGCGATCTAGCGAGAGGGAAAGTGATAGCGGCAGAGTTGCACCAGCTACCTCATTCGGGGTAGATCTGCCCCTTTGTAAAACAATTTAACCCCGCTATCTCGTGATGATCTACCTCGATAAAAAATAAGCTTGTGGTAACGATCTATGCCATACGCGTCTAAGAAAATCACTATAATAAACTTGAAACTGTACCAATCTTGATTTCATAAAATCAAAGCATATTTTCATTGATAGGTATGTAGCTTCTGAATAACGGTCTAAATAAAGCATCTAGCTCATTTGCCAGCTCAGAATTAGTATTACTAACTGGCATTTTTATTGGAGGACACTGTCAAATTTATTTCAAACCAATAATCAACGAGAATATTCATATAATTTAATAAAATTACCGTAAATCACTATATATAAATGAATTGTTTGTAATTGAGCTGTAATTTCTATATTATTAATTCAGTAAATGATGGAGATAAACAATTGTGATTGATTAACATTTTATTTTAAGATAAAACTTTTGTTAACAACATTCTGAGAATTCGAATAGTGAATTGAATAATGGCAAGACAAGTGACATCTGTCTAAAAAAGACAGCAATTTAGAGTGAAAATTTGGTTATGCAAAATTTACAGTGACAATTTTGAATATGCAAAAGAAATACATATTATATGATTTTACTGGTTGCCTATCGATTAGTATTAATTTAAAAATAAATCCCTAACATGAATAATGAGCAAAACATTTAAATAAAAACAGACCACAGACTACACAAAACATATTGTTGATTAGTAGTAGTCAGAGACATAGATGTAGTAGTATTTTGGTTTAATGTCTATAAATCTATTCTCAGTCTCCCTCTCCAAAACATGAGTTCTTACAGTACATGCCATTAATAATATGCATTTTTCAAATAAGTGCAATACATCGTTCGTTTTGGGACCTTAGAAGCTTTTAAAATATTTAGTAAAAAATCCAGATTATACAGGGTGATTCCTGTAAGTCGGTCATGCTTTCAAGGAATGATAGGGAACGTCAAAATATTAATTTTGATATAGCACACTATGGGTCGGAAATGCCTCTTACGCAAGATACAGGGTGTTAAAGTTTTTGAAAAATTACAGATATTCTTTAATAGTTTTTTAACAGTTGAAGGTATCGTTACAACCTTGTTACAACATTTTAACTAACAGAGACACTTTAAATGTAAAAAGAAGATGTTTTAGTTTCAACCAGTGGCGTAGCTGTGATACAAATCGGGTAATATTTTCAAAAAAAAATACTACGTCACAGATAAAAATAAAAATTTCGGAGTTTTTTTATTTACTCGGTTTATTTCCAAGAAAAATGTCTCTTGCGACTTTCTTCTATCTAACACCATTTTGTCACAATTTAAAAATAAATATTTTTTTAATGAGAACCTTAAATATGCGAATTATTATAACCAGCCTTAAAACTACGAATTTTATTATTAACAATAAAAAAATTCTAGTTTAAATTTATAATTTTTTAAAAATTTATTTAGAGCTAATAGTAAAAAGTATTAAAGTTACCCAAGATGAAGGGAGCTAACGATGCACATGTGTTTCTGCTCTCTAGTTATAATAATTCGCTGTATTTAAGATTCTCATTAAACAATTTATTTATTTTTAAATTGTGACAAAATGGTGTTAGATAGGAGAAAGTTGGAAGAGACATTTTTTCTTGGAAATAAACCGAGAATATAAAAAAACTCCGAAATTTTTATTTTTATCAGTGGCGGACTATTTTTTTTAAAAATTACCCGATGCATATCACATCTACGCCACTGGTTGAAACTAAAGCCTCTTCTTTTTACATTTAAAGTGTCTCTGTTAGGCAGATTCCTATAATGAAATTTTATAACGATACCTTCAACTATTAAAAAACTTTTAAAGAATATCTTTAATTTTTCAAAAACTTTAACACCCTGTAACTTGCGTAGGAGGCATTTCTGACCCATAGTGTGCTATATCAAAATTAATATTTCGACGTCCCCTATCAATCCTCGAAAGCATGACCGACTTACAGGAATCACCCTGTATATTTAAAAAAGAAAGTTTATGATTAAAAATATAATAACGCCATGAGGTACAAAAAAAAATAGAAATGAGAATGTGAGACTTATTTTCTTATATTTATTAAAATAGAGTCATAAATAAACAAAAATAAAATCGCAAATATCTTTCTTTAAAAATGTTCTGAAGTATTCAGTATTTTTAAAATTTTACAGTGGCCTTTTGATCAGCATCAAATTGAGCAACTTTTCCTCCATTTAACCGACCTCGTATCTCTTCTAGTTTCCGAGATTCCAATGGTGAGGCTCGAATATGTGATACCCTGTACAAAAGTCATGTAAAAATTTATCAAACTTAATACGACTCAAGGAGAAACTTTTCCATACCAATTTATATATTCTTCATAATATATCTCTCTTAAATCTATTTCTAAACACACACAAAATGGAACAGATCAATGTCGTAGGCGTGTCAACATAACCAAAAATTAATCCATCTCCCCTAATCGTAAAAGTTTTATATCTCCTCGTCATCACGAACAAACTTTACTATTATATACTTAGCTTATTTACGCGATCGTCACGCAACAAAAGCCAAGAAGGGCGTCCGTTAAAAAAGCTGTCGTACTTACCCACCGCAGGAATTCCACCACAAACGTATACGGTGAGGCGTATGTGTCAGATCTGAAACAAAGATAAGGTTAACGTGAAAAACGAGAACAACGGTAATATGTAATATGATTAAATGGTATCATAAATGCATATATTAATTTTTTTTTGTACTTATTGTCTTAATAATAAATAATTTAGATTTCTTATTAAGTTTTACTCCACTATTGAATTTTTCACCTGATATTTTATTGAAAAAATTGGATTGATCAATTTATCTGTGCGATTTATTCGCCAGATGAGGTATAGTAAAAATGATGAGGATGTCTGGTGCATGGTGGTTGCACTGAAAACATAAGAAATCCTATGCAAATTTTGAACGTCCAAATATTGGCCCATTTATTGATTTTACACCAAAATAGTAAATAGGTTGTTAAATGGTCTGCGTATGCTGAATACGAATGCCAAATTTGAACAATTTTGGACAAGCTGGTTTTCAAATGATTTAAGAAAAACTGTCAGGGGCGGCTTGTCCTATGAGGCAGATGAGGCAGTGCCTCACCAATACATTTGAAGAATTACACGTATACATCTTTAATCACAATTTTATATTTTTTCCCTATTTGCATCAATAATAATTGTATTTTTTATCCGTCATTCTACCATAAATTACGTCGATGGTATTCCTTTAAACGCGCTTCCTTTCCCATATGCGACAAACTCGACGATATATATATCCATCTCATTTGTTCTTTAAGAAGTATATGTGCCGAGGTTTGCCTCTCGCCTTTCCTTGTCTAACGTATTGTGGTATATCGCATTGACGGAGCGACAGCGTTCACTGGAATCTTAAATCTATAGAATGAAAAGAAAAAGCATAGGCAAAACCTTTAGTTGAAGAGAGATAAAATGTATGGAGTAGTAGCGCGTAAAAAGACCGTAATGAGGCGAGCCTCAAATGTAAATTTAAACCTTAAAAGCCGTTCGTTAAAAATATGTATCACTTCCCGATCAGCCCGAGAGATTTTAGGCGACAGGCTGAAAATGCAGAATTGCATTATTTGGGAATTTGTATTAGTTTGAATAACAGTTTGAATTAACTCTGCCGGTTATTGCACTGTTTTGTCTCTAATTGATTAATATATACGTTTTTTAATGTGAATTGCATGTTTAATTACTCGTCTTACTGATTACAACGTATTAAGTAAATACCTAAAAAGTGGGCAGTGACTTGTTGATTGATATGATGATTTAGAGGGACCATGCATCATCAGAGGACTTCCCCAGGTAAAGTTTTTCGAATTCGAATCATTTCTAGATAAATTGTGTACTCGTATAGTCAAAAAGTAAAGCAACCTGTTACAGAGATTTAATTTTGTTTTATTTTTATAGGATGGGTAGAAAAACAAAATTTTGCCATACAGAGTAAAATATAAGACAAAATATCCTGAGGTCGCTTTGATAAAAATTTACTGTTGCGATAGCCCTATGTAATAGGTACCGTATGATCGAAAAAAAAACGACGTCCAGTTGGCTTGAAAATGACGATCGATGACATTTTCCATATAATTTTATATATAAAATGACAGCGGTCTTCATTTCATAGCCATCGCTGACGCCGTTTTTATTCGATCATACGGTATAATACTGCGAATTATATTACATAAGTCTTAAGGGCAACTGCTAAATATTTAGAAATATTTTAAATACAAAAATGTGCGCTTTTTAAGTCTGTAGGTATCTAAAATACTAAAAATAATATACAGTGTGTATTGCATTTAAAAAAATTGAGATATAGCATTATAATATTGCAATGTTGGCCGTGCCATAAAAAAATCCCTGTATAAAATAATGTAAATTTTTCTCGGATTTCTTCTTTTGTCCTACATACCTCGATATATACATACTTAAGCAATAATATATCAATAAGTTAAATTCACTCCAGGTTTTTATCACTTTTTAAAAAATGAAATTTTTCAAATATGAATTATCATGGAAATCCCGCATATATAGTGCTTCAAATAAATCAATAGTGTGACGTATGCTGAATTTTATGCTGAACTCAATTCTGTACTGAAAAATGCGATTGCAATTTTAAAGAAAATATTTTTTTTAGGATATGCACTTTTTATATAGAACTTTTTTTTCATATATTTGTCAACTACGAAGATATTGGACTTCCTCGTACTAATGGTCACCCTATATACATACTAATAAAAATTCTCTTCTGATGTGCCTCACCATCTTCCAGTACTACGAGCCGCCCCTGAAAACTGTATCTATTTTTAAATTATAACTCAACAGGTAACAATGCAAAACCAGACAAATGTAAACAGCACTGAAAGCGATCAACTCAGTAACCATCAATTCGAAGTTGGTCAAAGAACGTCTAGCTGAGCTGGAACAAATTAGGCAAAGAAAATAAAGTCCTCCTACTCTGGGTGTCAGCTCACCAAGGGCTAGGAAGCAATGAAAAAGCAAACGATCTAGCTAGAAAAGGAGCAAACACTCCAATAACTAGACCAGAACCGTTTTGATTCTCAAGTGAAAAACCAACTTAAAGCGGAATTCAAGAATCTGGAATAATCCATCCGTAACCTGGAAATGGAGTCCTCCAACGGTCTAAAACAGTCAAAGAAATTTCTTTCTTCAAACTTACGACCGAGAAAAATCAAAGGCGTTAAGTAAAAATAATATTCGGATTGTTACGGGGTTTTAATAGTTCTAAGACTGGTTCCTTAACGAACATCTCAGTAGACTGAAGCTAAGAAATAACGGTGAATGCAGATTCTGTGACTAATTGACTTTTAATGAAGTTCAAATATTTTCAGAATTTCCATATTTTCAAAAAATTGCTTAAATTTTGAAAACCACTTTTTTTTGTTTTTTTCCTTCCTTCAAATTTAATCTACTGCCTCTGTTACCATATATCAAGAAATTTTTAACTGAAGATTTAAAGATTTTCAAAAAATAAAAAAAAATCTGAAAAAATAACTCATTGAAGTTTTCCTGGGTAGAAATCTACCACCCCTAAAAAATTGCCCTTACCCCTTATTTAAGACACGTACTGGGTAGCCAACTAAGAATGGACGCCGGTTGTATATCAGAAACTACTTATCGTATAACTTTGGGAAAAAAATTCTATTAAGTAAATCGACCAAGAGAAATCGCTGGAAATTATTTTCAAGTTCGTCTAATAGCCAATCAGAAAACAGGGTTTTTCTCAAAAATATGCAGGTGAACAGGTATTTTAAATATTACTATTATAACCATCGAGAAATTTGTAATTTTTTTGATATAGGGTATTTTGCTCTATCTCATAAAGTAAAGTGGTGGGGGAAGGTTAAACTTGCTTTTATTAAAATAAGGATAACTCTGTGGTTTGGGTTACCCGATTTAAACAAACTAGGGCTCGTTTAAAAGAGCTTTTCTTCCTTAATGATCTCCAGTATAAATTTTGTTTCTATAATTTTTTTCGTGGTAGCTAGAGGGCGTTGTTTGACATCATAACAGATACTGCGCTTTTGCATAAAAAATTTAAATAGGGGGCTATATTTCTCTTTGCATAGAGCACAAAATTTCCAAAATATCAGCGCAAACCGCAACTTGCTATCTTCTCTCTAACCGGAGATATTAAGAGAATAAATCATGTTAGGCTGCCGCTTAGGATTGTATAGTCTAAAAATTATAGTAGTAAGCTAGGAAACAAAAATAGGTAAATTAATTACGTCAAAATAGCAAAACGTTTAAGTTCAATTTTCATGCATCCGAATTTCTGGCGTTTTCTTAAAAAAATGACGTCATAAATATTTAAACGTGTTTAAGTAACGTTATCATCCATCCATATAATTTTTACGAATTTCTTGGTTAATTATACGTAGGTAGTCAAATTAAAATGGAAATGGAGATGGGCAGGTCATGTGGCGAGAACATCTAAAGACAGGTGGACTAGAAGATTGTTAGAATGGCGACCTCGAGCAGATAAACGTAGCAGAGGCAGACCACCGACACGCTGGACCGATGATGTAAAGAGGATTGCTGGAAATTGGATGATGACGGCCCAAAATCCAGAGACATGGAGAAATATGGAGGAGGCCTACGTTCAGCAGTGGACAACGATGGCTACATGATGATGAGTCAGATTAAAATGTCCGAAAGTTGGACAATCAATAATTTTATTAAAATTTCTATGAATTTTGTGCCGCCATATTGCTTTTAAACTAGGGGTTTATTTCATATAACGTCATTACAGTTATTAGTTATTAATCTAAGTTCGTCCTTGATTTCACTTGTTTTCGTGTTTTACCTATTGTTTGTGTTATTTGTTATTATATTATAAAGTTTACGTCATTTGAGTCAGTTTTCATATAGCACCGAAGCACAGTGGGGTATTTGACACCGATAGTTTAGTTAGATTTTTTTTATGTAGACCTTATATAAATTATTGATATTTTCAATTAAAGAGGAAATAATATGAACAAAATAAAGGATAATTCGTCGATTCTAAAAAATGGAAGAAAAATCATTGTTACAGTGTTTCAACGATCAATGCCACTAATGCCAGTAGCAATATCGCAACTAATACTACCAATGCTACGACTGATCCGCGACCAATGCCCATACCACTAAAGCCGCTACTAGTGCCAAATTGTGCTATACTGCTAATGGCACTAATGCGATCGCTTTGTACACAACAATGCCATCGCGGTTTACACCTCGCATTAGTATATCACTGATTTGCGGATTAGAGGAAACCAAGAATGTTTTTCTTATTTTATCAGCAAGGTCGCAAAAAGTCGTAGTATTTTATTTTACTGTATGAAAGCCCAATGTTTACTAAGTAAAACGTATATAGACAATATGCTGAATTCTTCGAAATGCGCAACTAAATCTCTAAGTATAATAAAAATGTCACAAATTTAATCAAATTTTCTGAACGCCTAACTTTTAGTTAGAGAATATCAAAATAAATAATATATTCTTGTAGAATACATATCTGCAGCTTGCTGAGCCATTTTCAATCAAAACAATAACATAAACGTAAAAGGAGCACAAGAACAACAACAATTTATAATTTTAAACATAAAATTTAGCCATTTACCTCTTATCTGTGAGAAGTAACAACTTTGACGTTTCGTTGAAACAGATGAATGCAACTAATCACACCCATAGCAACGCGATTCATTGCAGACATGATTTAACTTATCATTTATCTTTTTTTGTGAAATCTTAAACACATTTGCTTTTTCGAATTTCGATCACCTTTTTCATGCTAATACTCCACCGTGCGAAGGTGCGAATCTCAACAATATGCACTATACTGGTCCAAATCTACCCTTGATACCAGTAGTTCAGCACCAAGACCTTTAGTCGGTAAATGTTTAGGCAGGAACTCTAGGATGGCAAATGATTGGACTTTTTTAATTATCTGAATGAAATGAACTATCTATAATTTCTAAGAAATGAATTGCCAATTTTGTTAGGGATCCATCATGATGAAATTGCATTTGTTTCATCAGCATGAATGCAGTTGGTGCAGTTGTGGCGTTTATTTTGCTATGAATGTGTGGGGATTCTTGGATACCACTTACTTTAGTAGATAGAGACGCTGGAGCGGCATATTTACATGGCCAGCTAGGACATCGGATTCAATATGCCTGGGTTTTAATTTATGGGGTCGAATCAAGAACGAACATGGATAAATAACAATTAAATAGTATTAAAATGAAATTAAAATATATGTTTTGATATTTTGACGTAACCAATTTACCTCTTTTTGTTTCCTAGCTTACTACTATAATTTTTAGACCATATAATCCTAAGCGGCAGCCTAACAGGATTTGTTCTCTTAATATCTCTGATTAGAGAGAAGATAGAAAGTTGCGGTTTGCGCTGATATTTTGTAAATTTTGTACTCCTGTTTCTCCTGCACTTCCTGTTTCACCGGAAATGACTACAACTCTTGATTTTTAAATGACACCCTCGGTATATTTCTTCTTTATTCGATAGAAAATGATACTCCAAGTAGAATGATATATGCCAACTTTTGACATTTTCGCTTAAAAATAAATCATATTTTAAATTTCAATCTAGAGTTCTATGGCTATGTTAAAAACACTACTTTTTAGTCGAGGAGTCTTGGAAAAATAAATTTGATCGTCTAATGTCCTTCGTGTCTTGTCCTGGCCAGTTAAAAGATGCCCAAATCGTATTTTTAATCATATCACAATTTTTTCAAATGAAACAAGGATGGCACATTAGCATATTTGGAAAAAGTATTTTTTTGTGAATAATTTGGTATCACACACTTGGTATTTCAAGTTAAATTGTCGTTATGAACCGCATGTTACAATTTCAATTAAACCATATGCGAACATGTCAAAAGTTGACATATGATATGCCATTCTATTCAGAATGTCATTTTCTAATGAATAAAATAGAAATACCTAGGGTGTTATTTAAAAATCAAAAGTTGTAGTCGTTTCCGGTGAAACAGAAATTATTTAATTATATTATATAAAAATTTTCACTATTGCTGAGACGGAGTCTATCGGACTTCAATATTTCGAAAAAGAAAACTCGATGCTCGCCACTATTTTATAGGTAATGTTGGTTCACTACTACTTCTCCCATTACTCTCTGATGAGTATTTGACACGCATGAGAAGATGGTTATGCAAGACGTTTCCTATCATGAGCTTTTCTGTTAATGAAAAGCCCGATACGTGATGTTATGTCTCTTCCGCACTCCGGACATTCAAAAATCTCATTGCTTTGTTGCCTCTTTACTTTTGGGTTGTTAACTGAGTTTACAAACCTTCTCCATTGCGTTCTATTGTGCGCTGCTTATTCCCACTGATTCTGCATGCTCTAAGTTTTTGTGACACAAAAAAAATTGAATAAGTCAATCAATCCTAATTTATGTCATATACTAACAGACCTTTGAATAAGAAGACTAGGGAAGGAGCATATCAAAAATCTTAGGTCCACCGCGATGGGCCTCAAATGTGGCCGACTTAAATTCCGGTTTATCAGTGCCGTTCTAATTTTATTTAAAAAATGTAAAACTATGATGTAGGGTAGACGTGGGGTAACCTCAATATTTTTTATTTTATTTTACGTTGTTAATACATGTTGGTATAGTTATTAAAATTGTTATAAAAATATAAAATTCTAATAAAAATAGATAAGTTATAATAATTATTTATAACCACAAACATCCGATACGCTACTGAAGCAGCGTATAAGCCAAATTGACGTATCTAAATTCTTTGACATAATCTTTGACAAGTAGTAAATAAAAGCATAAATGCAAGAAAAAATATATAATTAGTTAATTTAAGTGAATTTCATAAATGATCGGTTTACTACACGTATGTATACTATACAGGGTGTCCCAGAAATGAGTGCAGATATTTTAACTGGTAGTATAGTTCAACCCCAGAAACACGCCTATGAGGTTTTTTTTGCGAAAAAAAAATGTTGAAAATTTTATATTTTTCTTGACATTTTCCGGAAAATGTTGAAAAACTTTTGAGTGCCACTGTTCACTCCCAGGGAAATTCGTTTAGCGGGCATAGAGAGTGTCGGAGAGAGAATGCAACGTTGCCACCTCCTACCATACCCACATTCTGCATGTTTATCTATAAATTCAATTATTTTTAGTTGCTACAGAAAAAAATACGAAAATTAATTTTATTCATATTAGTGTAGATTGCTCTACTAATTCTAGAGAAACGCGCAATATTTTAAATACTTTTTACAGTGGAGTAAACTGAAAAAATAAATCTTAACAATTATAGCTTCTTTTTTGCCATATTAGGAAATATTTTCAATCGTTTCAATAAACAATTATAACCTTTAATGTTTAGTTAGAGCTTACCCTTTTAATGAAAGTGTTTTTATCCAGCACACATATACGCAAACACATACACACCAAATATCTATTAAACTGAACATCACAAACCTATCACATGCCTATCACTTTTAAAATATTATTTAAAATTTTTCACATGATAATAATCAAACACTAAACTCATAAATACAATAAAAAATGTTAAAAAACTTGCTTTAATAACTACTACTAATACTTATATCCGGCGGCTGATGGTAGACAGTCCGGGGTTTTCTTCGACATTTCTTCAAAACCGACGCAACCCCGACAACGATTTCGAAAACACTAAAGGAATTACAAATTACAAATTTTTATTTCGGAATTTTTTGACTTAGCGTCCTCTACTGGACTGATGTATTACTATTATGGGTCAACGTTTTGGTGGTTGTCTAAAGATAGATAAATCAATTTTCTAAATGTTTAATGTATGGAGTAGGGATATCCCAAAAATAAAATAAAAGTACAAGAAAGAATTAAGGTAAAATCAAAGAATATTCTACGTTATCTAAAATATAAAAATATGGGAAGCCCCGACAAAAATCTGACACCTGATATCAAAGTGATAAACAAACATCGGCGCATGCGGCAGCGAGCACTTACACTTAATTTTTCAGATCATTGCTAGATGGCCTTTACTAGGGATGCACTGCAAACAAATATTCCAGCAAAACTAAAGTGTTTTTTCTTATTCTAAATTCTAACAAATAAATAAACCTGTAAAACTGTATAAATAAAATCGGTCTTCGATTTAAAAAAAAAGATCGATTATACCAAAAAATCGTTTGATAAAAATCACGTCGATTTGATAATAATCGATTCGAATCGTACATCCCTAGTATGGTGTGTAGTTTAAGGTTATGTTTAAGGTTAATCGTGGGTTATTAAACTCGCACAAAAACAAAACAGAAAACAACAAAAAACAATGCAAACAATGCCAAATAAACCTGTAAAAAAGTACTTTTATTATTCAAAATGAAATATCATATAATTCAGTTGGTATACGAATATTTTTTGATTTATTTATAATGTTTGGTGTCAAAAATATGTGAGAAATGAGGTAAACAGTTTAAATGTCTTAATAAATTCGTTTTTAATTTATTAACCTTTCAGGTATCTACCTAATGGTAGGAAGAAATTAATTATGTAATGGTAGGAAAAATAATTTCACTTTAATTATGTATTAGAAAATCAGTAATCTTAAATTAGGAGCATCAATGGAGAAGAAGGCAATTGTAATCACAATACAATAACAGATCTACAAATACCAAGCAATACATTAAATCAAAAATCTCAGTAACACTGTTGTAATAATGTACTCCCTGTGGTCTTATTAAGTATAAAGTTTTGTTTTACATGAAAATAATTATCCCATTTAATTATTCATTAAATTTTAGTGTCAGCTTATTGATAGCTCGATTACCAGTCAAATAGTTTCGATGTTTTCTATACTATGAAGAAAATTTGATCTGATTAGATTAATTCAGATGTAAATTTATGTTATACGGTAAGATATTTTTAAACAAACCAAGAAAGTTCTCTTCAGACAAGTTCTGGTCTGAAATTGCAAATATTAATGAAAAAGTTATACATGTAGTTTTCTATTCATAAATGATATTATTGATTTTATTCTAGGTGAATGTATCGAGTCATATTATATTCTGCAGAATATATTGAGAAAAATGGTAAACTAACTAAAAGTGCTAACAAAATTTCTTAGGAAGTTATCGATATTAGAAGCTGTAACAAATGTTCAAAGAGTCAGAGTATACTTAGTTATAGAAGAGTTAGTTAGATAGAATTATACACTTTAAAGAAAATATCTTTTATTATTGCAGGTAATGCATATTGTGTAATGCATATAATATGTGAAATCTATTATTATATACAAAGATTGAAAATTATTTAAACAGCTACCTGTATGTTGTCTCACAATCTGATTTAGTGAATGGGTTATTAAAAATTGAACATATTTACACACAGAATATTGTGGATATGGATATCTGGAAAGCATGTTATAACCATTTTTATTTTTAGGATTTATGAAATGATTACATAAATATACTAACAACAAATTGCAATGCATCTGTATATTAGAGACAAAGATGAAAGAGAGTAACAAGAATATATGTATTCAAAAGAAAAATATCAAGACCATTTGTAGTAATTAAAATTAAAGAATAAAATACATAAAATGTACCATATGATCGAAAAAAACGGCGTCCAGTTGGCTGGGAAATGACGATCAATGACATTTCCCATATAAATTTACATATAAAATGACAGCGACCTTCATTTCATAGCCATCGTTGACGCCGTTTTTTCTCGATCATACGGTAGTTTATGTGAACAAATTCTCATTTCATATAAAAATTGGAGCTCTATCTAGAGTATATTTGAATATAAATGTTTTTATGTATTGGAAGGGGACTGTAGTTTTCAAATATAATAAAGAAAATAGACTAAAAAACATGTGTGTAAGTTTTTTTAAACTATTCTGTAAGTTACGTAAATGTGTTTCAAATAGGTTGCTTTTCACAATAAAGTCAATACACAGTAATTATGCTTTACTTTTTCAAAACACACTCTTGTTTTTTATTATCAGAGAGTTATTAATATTAGAAAATTTAGTTACATGAATATAATAGGAGCAAATATTATGTTTCAAGTTTCAAGTAATTAGAATATGATATGAGTCATAATAGCTTAAATATGATTGCTCATAAAATACCTAGTATATACACATTTAGATATATCTCTTTAAATATAAATTAGTATTGCCACCATGCGATTAATGGGAAATACAATATGGTCGTGAAAAAAAAAACGGCGTCAGCGATGGCTATGAAATAAAGATCGCTGTCAATTTATGTGTAAAATTTTAGGGAGAATGACACCGACCGTTATTTTCAAGCCATTCTGGACGCCGTTTTTTTCGACCATACGGTATTTCTAGGTATGGAATTATGTCTCTAATATGTAGTTAGGTAATTTTTTCCATTTGCCTATTGTTAATTATAACGTCGTCAAACTATAAAATTTGCTATATTTTTTACTTAAATTTTTTTAGTAATATCAGAACATGTTTTGAATAGTTTAATTAGTAATAAAGCTACTAACATGTTCAGTTATTTTTTTTTCTATAAAGCTTTTTTGATAAAAAAATGAGTATACCTAGCAGGTATACTCATTTTTTTGAGACGTTAAATTGCCTGAGATTGCTTTAGACGTTAAATTGCCTGAGAAATTACGATCGATGCCATTTACCATCCACTTTTACACAATAAAATGCCATCGATCGTAATTTCAAAAGCAGAAAACTTGCCGCGGTTTTTTCCAATGCAATAGGCGGTGGGGAGAAAATTACAGATTCCTGTATTATATTAACGACTAACGACATTATTAATCGCATGTACACAAAGCATGTACACTATTAGAAATCGATCTAATTTCTAATAGTATCGAGCTTTTAAAATTCGAGAAAGTGATCGGAGGTTGTGTTTAAAATGTTGTGAAATGTTCGTTAGTGCATATTTCTGTGTCGGTAATCGGTATCGGTATAGGCAAATCGCGATGGAGTATACAAATCCGGAGAAGGTGGATATGCTAAGAGCATAGGTACTTTCTGACAGGGGAAAGCGCTGTAGAAGCTCGGAGACTTTATTCCGAAGAGTACCCGAATAGACAAATCCCTAATGCTCGAACCTTTGTAAGTATGGTTCAGCATTTGAGGGATTCGGGAAAAGCAACGAAGAATTGCTGCAAAACGTTAAAAATTCCATGCTCAGAAGAAGGAGAGCATGTATTGGAAATGGAGGTCGTCATTTTGAACATTATTATAATAGCATGCAGTCAAGAAGCAAGGGTATACCGGGTGGTGCATCATCGTTGGAAATATAGGATATCCCATGCAAATTTTGAACTGTCGAGATATTGGATCCCCTTGTGCAAATTTGTAATGTATCTTTAAAAACCATTTACGATTTAGCTCTAAAATTAATAGGGGAGCCAATATTTCCACAGTTGAAAATTTGCATAGTGTTGTTAAGAATTGTAGTGAAGTGATGTTATTAAGTGTAGTGTTATGTGCAGTTTTAAGAGTGGTAAAATGGAAAAAAAGAAAGCTCTGCAGTTGTATCTCTCTGCTATAGGGATATCTTTTTTTATTGTTTGGTAAGTTTTTTTTCTTTTAGTTTATTTTGTGTAATGTGAAAAGTAGGGCTACTGGCGATCACCCACTTAAAAAAAGTAACGCACCTCTGCAGAACCTCTTGGATGGTGTGGGATTTTGCAAGTACTTTTTAAGTCTTTCTAGTCGATGTGGCAACAGCGGGCGGCGAACAAGCTGAGATCCGCGAGATCTCTTCCCCGCGCCGGGGGATCCGCGAGATTCCCCGGCGGCTCTCAAAATGTCGCAATTTTTTTTTTAAACTTTCAAAGTTAAATAACTCGGTTATTTTCAATCTATTTTAAAAATGGTAAAGAGAAAATATGTTTCTTTTGGCCAGATCTACCACCCCTTAAAATATCTGCACTCATTTCTTGTATAGTCACTTACTAGCGAAAAGTTGTTCCATTATCTCGATTTTTGCCGAGATCTACCGCACGCTACACAACCAGCTATTTTAGAGTCTTTTTCGATAAATCGCGATAGTGTCACTGTTAATTTAAGTTCTGCCACAATTTCCATCTAGATTTACTACCTTTATACAACTATCAGTAGTAGAATAAGTAATGAATAACATAAAATAAGCTCCGTAAAGACTGACAAATCCACAAAATTTCAAATCAAATTCAAATGTGTCAAATGAATCGTCAAACAGAACTGTCAAGGATCCCCACCCTAGAGTCCTTTTTCCGCCCACCATGCATGTATACATGGATAGCATTATGCTCCTTCCTTAGTCTTCTTATTCAAAGTAACATACGAAATCTCGTTTTTTATCTAAAAATATAAAAAGTTGTAGAGGTGAGCCACTTTTGAGACGCACCCGGTATAAATAAAAAGTTTGATTCAATAAAAGCGCGATGTCGATTTACGCGGTGTTATCAAGGAACATAAATACCGTATGATTGAAAAAAACTGCGTTCAGTTGGCTTGAAAATGACTATAGATAACATTCCCCATATAATTTTCCATATAAACTGACAGCGATCTTCATTTCATAGCCATCGCTGACACAATTTTTTTTTTGATCATACAAAAAATACCGTATGATCGAAAAAAAACGGCCTCCATTTGGCTTGGAAATGACGATCGATGACATTTCCCATATAATTTTACATATAAAATGACAGCGATCTTCATTTCATAGCCATCGCTGACGCCATTTTTATTCGATCATACGGTAGCTAAGCTAATAATGGAAGCCCCATTAAAATCGGTATTTACAGTATTCTGTTTTTAAGATATATTAACCTTCTTAAAAATATCAATTAATAATTTTTATAATTTATTTATAGTGGGTAATATGCTTTTTCGATTAAACCAAAATATGGAAAATTTCCAAGATTTTTCAACAAGGGCATACGTTGACCTAAATATTTACCATTCCCCACTAATTCTTCAAAAAATTACTCTAATTTGCGTGCGCATTTAAAAATAGATAAATTAATGTCTATCAATGTCAAAAATTTTAACAACTACTCACTACAAATAGTAAACAATGAAACTGTTCAGAGGATAATTAGGTAAAAATTAAATCAGCAACGTCAAATAAGTTATTGTTCTGTTTAACAAATAAGAAAGGTCAGGTTTTCCTATAATAGCAATTTTGTATAATTGTAGTCCAATTATTTTATTAGATGTAACATTAATATTGTTAACCTAGGTAGATCAATTACGTAATTATTTATGAAAAGAATAAACCATGCAATTGGAAATAATAGGTTAAAGAAGTGTCTCCCAGAAAAATGACTGGAGAAAATGACAAATCTAAGAAAAATCTGTCGGTGACTTTCTTTTAACTGTAACTTTTATGAATAAAAAGTTAATTTTCTTGAACGAGATTTTTAAACGATATTACCTACGTATGTGAAAAAACAAAAACCAAATATAAAAATATAAATGATCATCTTCTAACAAAAAGTTATAACGCTTATTTTATGTTATTTATTACTTTTTCTACAATTTATTGTATTAAGACGTAGTAAATCTAGAAAAATTGTGCCAAAACTTAAATTAACAGTAACATTATTGCGAATTCTAGAAAAAGACTGTAAAATACTCGCAATGTACTGTGTGTGGTCTATCTCGGTCAAAATTCGAGACAAATAACGGAGAAACTTTTGAAACATGGAGATTGCAATATAATATAAAGGCACTTCAAAAAATAAAGGCACATTTCTCAGTCTCAGAGGCTCAATTTTCAGCCTTACATAAGGAGCAACGGAGTGAATCCATCAACATTCGGAATAGATTGAGGCAGGGTTGCGTCCTGTCGCCATTTCTTTTTAATATTCTCTTAGATGATATTCTAAAGAGAACAATTTCCAAGAATCATCGTGGAACATGGTGGACTCTCTTTAGCATATTGGAGGGTCCAAGTTATGTAGATAACATATATCTCCTTTCTCACGCGGATGTGGCATAAAAACTACTTGACTTATCAAATGCAGCTAGAATTACAGGTCACAAGATCAATATTAGGAAAACTAAATCAATGAGAGTCTGTACCAGTAATGTCGCTCCTTTATTATTTGAACAATACCTATAGAGGAAATAAATGATTTTGAGTAGTATAATCTCAACCAACGGATTCACAGAACAAGATATCATGTACATCTGTTAATTATCAAACTCCAAGTTTAAAAGTGTATGTATATTCTGGCGAAACACTATAAGCTTGGTGTATTTCAGTTGATTTCAACAAATTCCGACCGCAGCGCTTCAACGGCAGAAATCAGAAATTATCAGTATGTATTTCACGCGTAAATTTATACGAAACGTAATATTGAAATCGTGGCTTTGTCATAATTTGACAATAAAACACTCAGGTACGAGGTTTGTGTGATGTCACGCTGTTTCGGGTAGTAAAAAATAAGTGAATAAGAATTCGAACTAGGCCTCGTGTTGCATTGTGACAATTTCAAATGTTAATAAAATTGCAAAAAAATGTTTACGCTTAACGGAGAGCGTAATTAAGGCCGTTGTTGGATGCAATAACATTCAATAACTCAACTTTTTCGGATATTCAACTCTCCCGAAACAACATTTTATAGCCTACAAGTGAGTAAACAAAGTGCTCGTTACATAATCAAAAAATTAAATAGATATATACTATGAGAGGATAAAATATAATTAGCAATTTTAATGGTATACTTTTTTTAATCGACTAGGGATTAAATGTTTTATGAACATCTTCTAAAATAATAATTATGTAATCCTTTAAAAAGTTTCGTTTTAGCCGAAATAGCCCCAATTATGACCCCACTAGCAAAACCGGTGATTAAAACTATGCTCGCTACTCGCTTAAGTAGTTGAACTCTTTTAAAAAGTTCTTTTAGCTGGATTAATAAATTATCATACCAGTTAGACCTTTTTTTATTTTTATTTTTAGAATTTTTACAAATTATACTTCCTAACACTTTTAGAATAATTATATAGTAAATTTTTGGTATACTCGCTATTAAACCCGTGTATTTATATAATATACTAGTTGTTTGAGATATTTTCCGATGGTGGCAGCACCGGCGAAGAATGCACCAAGCCTATAATTAATGAGGATTTTAGATTAGAACTTAACCAACCAGAGGTAGGTGTATAATGAGTCGTCTAAAGCCGGGTCCACATATGTAGCACTCTATTGTATCAGGATCATGTATCACGTATCAAGAGCTTGTATTGTAAGTATGGACGTTTATTTGGGCTGTGTCGACTAAATATGCATATCGTGCCAAAGTAAGCGTCCATACTTATAAAATTCATACGTATCAGCGTACAAGCGGGCGTATCAGTGTATGTGGACGGTACAACAAAACACCTTGTATCGTCGTATCATGTTCATTAATTCCCATTTATATTATCAGGACGAAACCCTCGATGCCCCTTTGATGATCGGAGAAAAACCGCCTCAAAACGGGTCACGGCGTATCAAGTCAATTGTATCGTTATACTGTATCAAAACACGTCCAAATGACAGATCGTGATACGTGTATCCGATACGCAGTGTTAAGATACGCGCCAAAATTCGGATTGGCATGTATCAGATACAGTATCACAAAGGTGTACCATATGATCGCGTTAATTTGGCGTCCAAACTAGCGATCATGATACATGTTGGTGCAACGCGACGGAGATATGATACACCAAGATGCTACATATGTGGACCCGGCCTAAGACACATGTTGCAAAGTACAATTAAAGATGGCATCAATACACTAAAGCAATCATGGAGAGATGTTAAATCAATTTCAACAACTGAACCTCCTGAAGAGCATTTACTGAAGCCCCATAATCCACGTAGAAGTAAAGGACAAAGTGAATGAGATTTCAATATAAACTAGTTGATAACAATTCTTTAAATAAACGTGTTACGCGAAAACACTTACATAAATGCAATTTTCAACATCTCTTTAATCACGTAAGTCCATCGTCTCTGTTTTATTGCCTTTATCGATTCTTGCCCCATAATAAATCGTTAGGGTTTGTCGGCGGTTTACCACGCATCAAACTGGATATATTTTCTCTAGTATCGCATTGATAAAAAGGAATTGAATTAAAGTAAGATTGATGGCGCCGGAGAGGTATCCGTGCCATAGTTTTTTCTCTCTCCTATTTCTCTCACGAAAAGAATAGAGTAAATGCCAACATACACTTCAGTTATTTTGCTCGGTTTTAACTGTGCAGCTTATTTAATCTGCGTCGCAGCCAAGAACGATGGATTCGAGAAAGAACTTGCTAGCTACAAAAATAAGGAAACACAAAAATGTACTAGAAAACATATTGCAAAAGTTGGCTACTTAAGCGGTAATAATTTTCGTATATTAATTTATTAAACCAGCTTCTCTCAGAAATGATCTTCCTTAAATTATTTGTTGAAACTTCCTTACAGGATCATTTTTTTGTTACACTTTCCTTGTTTGACCGAGTGTCTTTATCTTGGCATTTTGCTATCAATTTTCTAAATACCTCATTTTTCATTTCCTCTGTCTGCAGATTCATTTTTCCGTTCCAGGCATAGACAACTATAAAACTCAATAAATTCAATGGTGAATTATTTAGTACTAGTAGTTATGTTGAAGAGGTAGGATTTTGGCCAACTGTATAACAACAACAAACAATTTAAAATAAATAAAGGAACCTATGTTGTGTTAAAAATATTTTGTATTGTGACTTACCTCGGATGCGCCCGACATAAGCAATATTTTGGAAAATTTGATGAGAATAGGTTATGTAAATCAAACGCTAAATTTGTAAATAGCCCTACTTATTTTATTAAACGAAATGAAAGGAGTGCCGTACTCTGCCTGGAATTCACAAGTAAAAGAGCATGGCAGAGAAAACCTTGATCACCATACCAAAGAATCCAATTATTTTGTTCTGAACTTCAATAAAAGAGAAAATTATAACAATACAAATACTGTCTTCATACTAAACTTTGAGGTTTAACATACTTAAAACATTCAACTGAAGAGGTTTTGTTAGTTAGCAGATACCGCCTGCAGGTACTGAGGCATCCAGATTCCGGAGCCTATTCAGCTATAGTTGATACGTTTGGTGCCAATATCTTTAGACTGTGAGTTATACCATTCTTTGACTTCTCACTTGTTTACTAAGATTAGCGATGGGAACTATCGAATGAATTAGACTATCGAATGGTTACTGAATGAATGATTTCAACTATCGAATGGTTTTATTCGAATAAAATCATTCATTCATTTGTATACTAGAGCATACGTGACAACGTCACCGTGCCACTGAATGGTTATCGTTGAGCCACGACTATCGAATGCTTTTGATAAATGAAATTTAGTATCCGTTTGATTTTTGTGTGCGTCAGTGCATTATTAGTTCTTCCAAATTTTTATAACTTCGCCGTCTAAATACTGTGCTATTTTTGCGTTTATTAAAATATTTAAAATACTAAAATAGTAGTTTTTTTTAATTGACGATTGTGTGCGTGTGCAGGTGGTCAACATTTTTCCGAAAATTTTTGTGATTTTCCGTAGCCCGATCTTTCAATTATTTAATTTTATATGGTATATGGTCTATTTTTTAATGGAAAATTTTGAGAAGTAGCAATTTTCAAGAGAGATGAGATGAACTTACAATTAATTTTAAAAAGATATTTGTATTTTAAATGTTTTAATAATATGAATTAGTTGAACTTAATAATCATATTTAAGTAATGTGGTTAAATAAATGGTTATCGAACTCAAACTATGGGGTGAGAAAATTAAATTGAAAGTTTTACACGTGCCAATTTTAAAAAAAAGTTAACAATGTTTGTATTTTGTTTATGCTAATTCTCTTACATGTAGTTTTTTGCGAAGAAATATTTCATTTATTTTTTAAAGTAAATGCCAGTAAAAATAAATAATATTATTTTTAACAGTAATATAAAGCACCTAATATAAATAATTTTGATTTTTAATTTTTTATTTATATTTTTCTTCCATTACACTGCATGCTTAGAAAATTAATAAATGTTGATATTTCATGATTTTAAAATTTGTTGTTAATATAACAAATTAGTTCTGTAATTATTATTATTTAAAAAACAACCGCTGCCAAAAAATTTAGAGTCTATATTATTTTTAAATAGGATCTAATATAAATAATTTTGACATTTAATTTGTTGTTTATATTTTGCCACTACTTAAAAAAATGTTGATATTAAACGATTTTAAATTTTGTCGGTAATAGGTATAACAAATTATTACTGTTATTATTATTTATTAAACCAGTCTTTGCTTAAAAGCATTAGAAATAATTTTCCTACATCCAAAAACAAGTATTATTGCAGTGTAACAATAGAATATTAATAAAAAAATGCAAAATATATAGACATACTATCCCTAACTAACTAAAGCCAGACAATAATATTCTTTGCTAATATCAACTAATACCAATATATGGCAACAGCGCCTTTCATAATGTAGTTTTTGTGTAAATACTAGCACCTCAATAAAAAAATAATGTGTCCTTATTTTTATCTACTCCGCAAAAAATCAAAGATGCCGCCTTCTTTCATAGCATTGCCACCGACCGCTGTCGGGTTTCTGGGAAACAAACCTACGTCGCCGGGCGACAACTAAAATCCAGTTAATATTTTATTATAATCGAATGACGAATAAATGAATTTCATAAATAAATGAATTTTATAAATGAATGGTTTTTGCTGCCGAATTACTAGAATACAATATTTCAAGGCAGATGACGCGTCTATTCGATAATTTTTATTCGAATAGTTTTCTTACTAGCTATCGAATTATTCGAATGAATTGCAACTATCGAATGTTTCGATAGTATTCATTCGATAGTTCCCACTACTAACTAAGATATTACGGTTGGAAATTATTAGTACACCCAACAAGGCCCTTATTGTCACACTAAGTCATACTGAAACTAAAAATTATTTACAGCATAAATCGAATCCATTAAATACATACACAAAATTGGAAAAATTCCTTTACTTTGAAACTAAAAGAACTGCCTACCAACTTTTTATTAACATATTTTAGTATGGGCGGCTATACGTGCCTCCCGGCGCCAATTTTTTAAATACATCTTAATGTGCGCTAGCGTTAAATTTGGTACTTGATCTATTCGACAAAAAGGTGCCCGGTCGCGTAGAGGTACAGGCTCTCGTCTACCAATCTCAAGGTTGTTGGTTCGAATCCCACACCCGGCATTTCATCAGCCGACTATTTTTATTAAAATAAAAATAGTTTGGGTACCTAGGTCGACTCAGCCTTAAATGAGTACTTGGGATTCACAATTCTGAGGTAATAATAGGCGGTTGAAGCGTAGTCCTAGCCATATTACCTTCCTTGTATACCGAACGGCTCTAGCATGGCATGCTGTACCTTGCTACTCCCAAGGCATTAAACGCTATATACGGGAGCTATTATTATAATAATTTTATTTATGTATACAGAATGTCTTTAAACTTAAAACTGAATGTTCTGAAATTGAATGAAATTGAAATACGTTTATTTTTAAACTAAAATTTGTCAAACGAAAGATGCTCCCAACAAAATTTTATAGCCCTTTTCATTTCTGAGCTACAGAGGGTCTTTTCGAAAACTTTGCAATTTGGGACAACCCTGGTATCTCCGTTATTGTGGATGATACCAAGAAGGTGAAAACTGATTCTCCCAGAACTTTTTACGTAAAATACAGTGGCGAAGTTTGTTTTTTCAAATGGAACACCTTGTATATTTATAAATCATATGATCCGTCTTGCTATGAGTTTCTCATAAATATATACCACTCTATATTTATTTTCACTATTTACTGCAATACGGTAATACTATAATAATTTTGTTTACGGCATCATTCGTTTGACAAAAAAGTGGAACAGGTTTGTGCAAACCGCACCCTTCTATCTTCACGAATAACGGAGATACCGTATGATTTCAACTAAAATAGGACACCCTCTACAGAACACACTCATACACTGAGGTTTTTTAACTGAAAACTCCAACCGTTTCGGTTAAAACCGGCCAAAATACCCGGAGTGTATGGGGGGCTTAAGAGAACGAACGGTACAGAGCCGAGGGAAAATAATACTTTCAATGTCATTGCAAAGTCGTTTGCATGGCGGTTTTCGAATAGAATAGTCGGACATATATTATTCTTGCGGAATTTTAAAACGTCCTGGAATACGTTGTATGAGTCTTTTTGTTCAAATAAATCAGACGGCGGATCTATTATACGTCCGGAATCATTTTCGAATGCCAGTGCAAACTTTTCTTTTATTTTACGACATATTTTAGTAATAAAATTTTTACCTCCATTGTAAAAAATGTATTACTCTATTGTAGTGTGTGTGCTCTAAAGATATTGAGTAAGCGCAGCTACGCTACGTTAGTCTAGATACGGGGATCACAAGGATAACGACAAAGCAGATGAAATGGCCAGCCCCGGATCTACAATTTTTTTGAACCGGGGCAAAAAATTGATAGTAGCCCCCCTTCTCTCCAGCGTTTGAAATAAATTAATTTAAAAAACTGACAAATATCTAGATATACAGTTCATACGAAATAAACTTTTAGCCGCGTGATTAAGATTGACCGTCACGGCGCGGCGTTGTCCACTTTTATATATTTTCTTTTAATCAAAATATTTTAGGTAACAAAAATAAATTAATTATAAATATATAAACAGTTATTATATATATCAACAAAACTCACCTTCTTAAGAGCACTTAAGGGACATAAAGGACCATTATCACTGCTTTCCCATTCAAAATATTCTAATAAATTTGCGATGAGTTTGTTACAGCTATTAAACTGTCTTGTACACTTCGCACTAAAATAGATTCTAAAAAGAACAATGTTCGACTGCAAGGTCTGCTAGTAAACATTTTCGAGCTTAAAGGATCACAACACTATTTATTTAAACCAAAAACTCGTAATACAAAACTAAAGTGTCAAAACGAATGACAATGTCAGGAAATAAATAAATAAATGCGGCAACTTGACATTTTTTTACAGCAGAGCTACCACCTGAATCCCCAGCGCGAAATTTAAATTGCAGTTTCCGGCGCCGAATATGTCCATTGTTGGCAACAATGAATTTAATAATCGGGCTCTCGATGACGTAACTAAAAGTTTAATTAATGTGAAATATAGGTAGGCATTTTTCGTAAACGGGACAGAATAAGCCTTTAGGATATGTCCAAAAACTAACTGGACGTTTTAAAATTAAATGAATACTTGATAGAAGAAATTTTTGCGCTTTGTGGAGCAATTTTTTTTATTTTCAACCATATTGTATTATGATTTTAGTGCCCCCTGACATTGGTTTGCCCCCCCCTTAGATCCGGGGCTGGAAATGGCCAAACAAGGCTCATCAATGCGATTCATAGGCCCAAAATCCTTCTGAAGCGCTACAAAAACACTTACACGAATGGCCACAAAACAAACGGTGGATGGTTAACAAATCTTTAAAATGGTGGAGAAATCATACATATACATACTGTTGTTACTGACGAGTATTTAACACGCATCAGAAGATGGTTACGTAAGGCGTTTTATTTCATGAGCTTCTTCTGCAATTGAAAATCCCGATACGCGATGTTATCTCTCTACCGCACTCCCGACATTCAAAAATCTCATTGCTTTGTTGCCTCTTTACTTTTTGGTTGTCGCTGTTAACTAAGTTTACAATTCTTCTCAATTGCATTCTATTGCAATGCGCTGCTTCTTCCCATTCATTCTGCATGTGGTTTTAAGTGCTCAAGTCACCAGCTGGAGAAATCACCAAGGCAGAGACGGTAAAAAAGTTCATAATAGAACATTCGCTAAAATTTACAGCAGACTTGATAAGCAAAGTCAAAAAAAGTTGTAGGGGGTCTTCTAACAGGACATTGTAAGCTGAATAGGCATATAAAGCTAATGAGATTGAAGGACGCAGCCATGTGCAGGTTCTATTAATCTGAAAAAAGAAAGAAACGACAGAACACATTTTATGCCGATGTGACAGCCTTGCAAATGTGTGGTTCATTGTACTAGACAATTATAGGTTATCGACAAAGAGTTATATGGAGGGTTTATTCTCCAAGTTGTTAGTCTTTTTGAAAAGGATTTGGAGAATGTAATTTGGTGTTATTCCCTGGCCTCGACACTACAGCCAGGTACAAGACCATGTGTCTATGACTCAGCCAAAGTGCAAGAGGGAATTTTCCCTAGCACCTGACTAGGAGCTTCCCCACCAACAACAAGAACATCTCCTAGAGGAAAATCACCTACATAGCGCTGCTTTTCTTTTATAAGGCAACAGCTCAGCTACTTCAAAACACTGGTTCCCGTTAGATCACCAAAGTTAACCGACGTTAGAAGATGCAAATAGATAGACGTGTAACCGTCTGGAACTCTGACGTACTGTTGTTACTAGGCAAGAGTAAAAATCTGTTAATACACACTGATAGCAGCATATTTCCTTCTGCTTTTTTAATTATAGTACTATAAAAACTTGAAGAATACTTCAATGCAAAAACTGCAGTACAAAATCCAAACAATAAAGTAAGGTTATGTTCTCATATTTGATAGAATATCAAATAAATTATGGAAAGTTTTCAGGCACAAAACAGGTACCAAATCTGTAAATGTGAGTCACATCTGTTTCTTAAAAGTTTCGAAAAATGTGTGACATTAAGATCTTAATTGTTATAGCCTATGTAGCAAAACCATATTTTGGTAAAATGTTTCGAAACAAAAAGCGATTTATGTTACGAAACATATATGTATCAAAAATGTTTCGCATGTTTCGCAATGTTTCTCAGCAGAGATTTTGTTTCAATTTTGTGTCTAAAAATGCTACTTAGCATCATTAGCATTCTTAAAATGCTACTTAGCATAATACAGCTGCATGAGACCTATATCCTACCACTTCTCGGTCTTCATAATCCTTTTTGGAGGCGCGTCGGTTCATTTTCGCCTGGCAAAAGCCACAATTTCCCGGCACAGAGCTCATCGACAAAGGTGAAGCGTTAAAGCTGAAATAGTTAAGGCCCGTCTTATCTAGCCGTATGGCCTATTATTTATTGGCGCTCTAAATCATTTCGAAAACTTCTAAATTGCTATAAAGTTATACGTCTCGCATTCGGTCGCTTCCAGTCATGAGCCGTAGCTCAGGGATGGGTGTGCTGTATTCTTTTCCTATTTTACTGTATTTACTACATTCTGAGAGAAACATGAATATAATGATTCCCAAAACATCTGAAAATATAGATAACAAAAAAAAGAGTGATAATCTAAAATTTGATAAAAAAGTTCCCATGTAGCTTTATACCAACGAGATGATTGAATATTGCATTTACATAAAATGTGTTCTATCCTGTGGTCTGCTACATACCGGTTTTTAACATCATTCGATGTTTTCTGATTTCCAGTCTCTGTTTAGCCATAGGTTGCAGATAGGTTGCTTCTTCTAATCTCTCTTAGCTCTCTAATCTTAGCTGGTTTTCTATGATATCCTCTATACTTATATGATTTCCCGGATTCTACAGTTGGTGATCCTTTCCATTTTTAACTTACCGGCAGCCCTTCTCCAATAATCCATCTCCTTTTTTGGTTTGGTTACCGTAAAACAAAGTGACTTTATGACAAATTTTATAGTTTTTGTTGTTTTTTGGGAATATAGAAGAAAAAATATTTTTTCTTCTCACTTCAGCTCGCCATTGAAACGCTCCTTAATTTCAGATTGATTTGATAATGGCGGAATAGACGAATTCGAAGATGAAGGCACAAGATCTGTGAAGAAAAATAGTTGCGCATTCAGTTTAATTTTGGTGGTTCTAACTGGAAACCCTATAAGAAGAAATATTGGCGGCACTTATACTTTGTATAGGCTATTAGGCTATTAGAGGTGAAATTTTCATAATAAACCACCATTTTTAACAGTTCGGTTTGACGTTTTAATTGACACATTTGTATTTGATTTGAAATGTTGCAAATTTGTTGTGCTTTTGTGAGCTAAATTTATTACTTAGTCTACAATTGGTTTTGTTTAGAGGCAGTAAATCTAGAGAGATATCAGTACAGAACTTAAATTAACAATGACATCATTGCAACTTCCAAAAAGAGACTGTAAAACAGTTAGTTGTGCACTCATAAACCGAAACTTAAGTCAGCCTTATTCATCCCCATCTCTTTCTACTAAAATTGACTAATATGCTCCGTCCCAATTCTTTTTATTCAAAGTTTTAAATATATAATTCCCAACCCTGTGAAAGCTACGTAAAACATAAATTACTTCACTGTCATGTTATATTTCGCGAAATTAAAAGTCTTATTTTCCGAAAGGAGGCAAGCTAGCTTAGACAATAAAACGGAATTCATTTCAAAGTTTCCCTATAGATTACGATATTTTAACTGTCTGGGTGTTCCCGTGTTTTATATTTTATTGCGTCGAGGGATCTGAAAGTCATAAAATAAAATAAACAAGTCTCTGAAAACACGGATCTTGTTAATACTTGTATAGAGGGTGTAATACCGCGAACTAGTCCAATTGATATAGGAAAAAGTACACTTAGGAAAAGTTATTAGGAACTGTTCCTTTAAGCCTTGAAGATTCCTAACAAACGATACCACACCACGAATGATGAAGCGTTACAGTGTAGACGTATCGGTAAACATGCATGAAGTTAAAATGTGTGATACCACACGATGCGAACCGGTAGCAATGGTGCGAATGGCTAAAACGCGAACGAGTGGCAACATTCGTCAAGTCTGTCCTCGGCTTTAGACTCAGAAAGTTGGAGCAATAGGGCTGTTAAGTTCCAAATAAAAGCTTGCTTGCCTCTTTGCAACAGAGACCATAAAAACTACTACTATAAATAAAATTAGTCTTCTTGAATCTACCACCACCAGATTTTCATATTGTCATAACTTAAATATGAGCCAACCTGGGTTTTTATCAATTTGGAAAAAATATATTTCAGTAAGCAATAGTTTGATATAAACCCAAGGGAATCGTTTACGTATACGGTGCCCTAGACATGTTCTTGTAATAAACATTATTAATTAAAATAATTAAAACCAGGTCGATGTAACGTGGCATTTCCAAATGAAGTTCGTTGCAAAACATTGGTGACTCTTCGAAAAACTCTTTGATGACGCACCCGCCGCGGCGACGCGTCGTTTGTAACAAGCGGACTAATATAAAGAAGTATGCTGAAGACAGCCGCGCGAGGAGTTTATAAGCTGAAGAGACAGTCAGGAGTTCATAAGCATCGATAGTCAGTTGTTAAGTTAGTCAGTGAATACGTCAGGTAGCCAATCAGCACCGCCATGTTTCTGTAAGGATCCAGCATACTCTAAATCTAGTCTTGGCATTTCCCAAAATTGTTTCCCATATTTATTGGCCTAGGCTTAAGTGAACCTAGCAAATACCGCCAAAGCTAAATCTCAACAATACCAGGCAAAGCCAGAGCTATCACTCTCAGGTTAATACCGTATGATCGAATAAAAACGGCGTCAGCGATGGCTATGAAATGAAGATCGCTGTCATTTTATATGTAAAATTATATGGGAAATGTCATCGATGGTCATTTCTAAGCCAACTGGACGCCGTTTTTTTTTCGATCATACGGTACATTATTAGCAGTACATAGAATAGAATGACATTTTATATGTCAACTTTTGACATTTGAAAGGTGCCCGGTGGCGTAGAGGTACAGGCTCTCGCCTACCAATCTCAAGGTAGTGGGTTCGATTCCCACACCCGACATTGCATCAGCCGACTATTTTTATTAAAATAAAAATAGTTTGGGTACGTAGGTCGACTTAGCCTTAAATGAGTACTTGGGATTCACAATCCTGAGGTAATAATAGGCGGTTGAAGTAGCGATGGGAACTATCGAATGAATTAGACTATCGAATGGTTACTGAATGAATGATTTCAACTATCGAATGGTTTTATTCGAATAAAATCATTCATTCATTTGTATACTAGAGCATACGCGACAACCTCGCCGTGCCACTGAATGGCTATCGTTGAGCCACGACTATCGAATGCTTTTGATAAATGAAATTTAGTATCCGTTTGATTTTTGTGTGCGTCAGTGCATTATTAGTTCTTCCAAATTTTTATAACTTCGCCGTCTAAATACTGTGCTATTTTTGCGTTTATTAAAATATTTAAAATACTAAAATAGTAGTTTTTTTTAATTGACGATTGTGTGCGTGTGCAGGTGGTCCACATTTTTACGAAAATTTTTGTGATTTTCCGTAGCCCGATCTTTCAATTATTTAATTTTATATGGTATATGGTCTATTTTTTAATGGAAAATTTTGAGAAGTAGCAATTTTTAAGAGAGATGAGATGAACTTACAATTAATTTTAAAAATAGATATTTGTATTTTAGATGTTTTAATAATATGAATTAGTTGAACTTAATAATCATATTTAAGTAATGTGGTTAAGTAAATGGGGGGTTATCGAACTCAAACTATGGGGTGAGAAAATTAAATTGAAAGTTTTACACGTGCCAATTTTAAAAAAAGTTAACGATATTTGTATTTTGTTTATGCTAATTCTCTTACATGTAGTTTTTTGCGAAGAAATATTTCATTTATTTTTTAAAGTAAATGCCAGTAAAAGTAAATAATATTATTTTTAAACAGTAATATAAAGCACCTAATATAAATAATTTTGATTTTTAATTTTTTATTTATATTTTTCTTCCATTACACTGCATGCTTAGAAAATTAATAAATGTTGATATTTCATGATTTTAAAATTTGTTGTTAATATAACAAATTAGTTCTGTAATTATTATTATTTAAAAAACAACCGCTGCCAAAAAATTTAGAGTCTATATTATTTTTAAATAGGATCTAATATAAATAATTTTGACATTTAATTTGTTGTTTATATTTTGCCACTACTTAAAAAAATGTTGATATTAAACGATTTTAAATTTTGTCGGTAATAGGTATAACAAATTATTACTGTTATTATTATTTATTAAACCAGTCTTTGCTTAAAAGCATTAGAAATAATTTTCCTACATCCAAAAACAAGTATTATTGCAGTGTAACAACAGAATATTAATAAAAAAATGCAAAATATATAGACATACTATCCCTAACTAACTAAAGCCAGACAATAATATTCTTTGCTAATATCAACTAATACCAATATATGGCAACAGCGCCTTTCATAATGTAGTTTTTGTGTAAATACTAGCACCTCAATAAAAAAAATAATGAGTCCTTATTTTTATCTACTCCGCAAAAAATCAAAGATGCCGCCTTCTATCATAGCATTGCCACCGACCGCTATCGGGTTTCTGGGAAACAAACCTACGTCGCCGGGCGACAACTAAAATCCAGTTAATATTTTATTATAATCGATCCTGACGAATAAATGAATTTCATAAATGAATGAATTTTATAAATGAATGGTTTTTGCTGCCGAATTACTAGAATACAATATTTCAAGGCAGATGACGCGTCTATTCGATAATTTTTATTCGAATAGTTTTCAACGAATGTTTTCTTACTAGCTATCGAATTATTCGAATGAATTGCAACTATCGAATGTTTCGATAGTATTCATTCGATAGTTCCCACTACTAGGTTGAAG
The DNA here is from genome assembly GCF_002938485.1 of Sitophilus oryzae. Classification (NCBI taxonomy): domain Eukaryota; kingdom Metazoa; phylum Arthropoda; class Insecta; order Coleoptera; family Curculionidae; genus Sitophilus; species Sitophilus oryzae. Next base: position 8,376,655 of record NW_022145749.1, on the reverse strand, counting down.
CGTAGTGCTAGCCACATTACCTTCCTAGTACACCGAACGGCTCTAGTATGGCAAGCTGTACCTTGCTACTCCCAAGGCGTTAAACGCTATATACGGGAGCTATTATTATTAACTTTTAACATATGGTTTATTTGAAATAACATGAGGTTCATAACGACAATTTGGCTCAAAATAACAAGTGTGTGATGTCAAGTTATTCGTAAAAAATGCTTTTTCGAAATATGCTAATGGGCCACCATTGTTCCATTTGAAAAAATTGAGTTACGATTAAAAATACGATTTTTTTTAAACGAAAATGTCAAAAGTTGACATATGATACGTCATTCTATTCAGAGTGTAATTTTCGAATAAAAAGAATCGAATAAAGTAAAAATATACCGAGGGTGCCATTTAAAAATCAAAAGTTGTAGTCATTTCCAGTGAAAAAGGAAGTGCCCAAATACAATTGTATACGTCAATCAATCCTAATTTATGTCATATACTAACACACCAAGTCTCGTTTTTTTAACTAAAAAAATAAAAAAAAAATATAGGGGTGAGCCATTTTTGAGACGCACCCGGCATATATTTATATTTTTGTGACATTATTATTTAAGTGTCTTTTAAATCCTACCGTGGAAAATTTGTGTAAAGTACATTGACTGGATTTTTAGTGAAATAGCACTAGAACACCTGTTTAAAAATGTAAGGGTAGGTTTCATTTTAACATAATTTGTATTTAATTTTAGATTTATTTTCCTGTAACTAAAGGTACAAGTACCTTGTAAGAAACCAATTAAATTTGGTCGCGTCTTAAAAAAATCGACGCAATATTTTTAGATATTGACCTCCCTACAATAATAATCACGAGCCGCCATATAACAGACGAAACTATTTGCAGATTTTGTCTATCAGGAGAATAAAGGGCAAAACATATATTTTATGTCAGTGTGTCACATTATAAAAGTGATAAGGAATTCCTACCGTTTTTATTTGCGTATTCAAACTGCAGAAAATATAAAATGCATACTTTAAGACCTTTAGGGCCCGGAGTGTTAAAATAAAAGACGACTTTCATAGTTCTGCGTTGTTTCCAAGAAAGGCTGAGATTTTATTTGAGATAATCCGCATATTGCTCCGCGCTAAGTTTCCACAGTGCTATTGGACGTTATGCCGTCTAAAACTGTTGGGCAGATCTCAAACTTTGAAAATCTGAAATTCCTTTAATGTATTCTCCGAATGCGAAAAAGAAGATTATTTTATTTCGCCTTGTTTTCCAACTATGCAAAGTTTTCGGGCGCTTAAAGAATATTTCTGTTGTACATAAATACAAACATGTTTTCCTCTGATCAGATTATGTGGCAAATGGTATTCATACAGGGTGAGTCTTAAATAAGTGCAACTAATTTTTTAAAAGATGCGATGTATTTCTACCCCAGAAACAGAGTTTTTTTTGCAAAAAAAAGATTTACAAAATTTTTCGAAAAATATTTTGGATTTTTTAAAATTTTGAATTAAAAACATAAGATTTTGATAATATGGCAACATAGATAGTAGTTAGATTTAGAAAAACGAAAATCCAGAAAAATCCACTGGTTCTCAAAATTTAATCATATTATTCATAATATAGTTATTTTTTGGAATTGCTTCGAGCCGCATAGAATTTCGAGGCGATGTAGATTTGTGCCGTGTTATTTTTTAGAAGTAGCAATGGTTGCGTTATGATATTTCTAAGTAACTGTTATAAAATAATAGATAGATAAATAATAACCCATCTCTAATTTTATCGAAATCTACCATCCCTGAAAATATTTGCACTTACTTAAGACTCGCCTTGTATATTTAGGAATTTTTTAGCAAGATAGATTTTTTTCAACCGTCATATTAAATGACAACTTATAGTCTGCCCCACTAACCCAATTTTGTTTTATTTATTTATATTAGATACCAAAATACAAATAGCCAATAAGACCGAAACAACCGAATACCACTAATATTTTAGTAAAATGTTAAATAAAACTTTTATTCTTTATAGGGATTATACATCTGGTAATTATTAAAAATCAGTCAGTTTTTCTTACCACCGTTCAAATCGCTTAAAAATACAATAGCGAGACCTTATTTCGAAAGACTTTTAAAATCAAATTTCTAATTTTTGCTATATAGCCTTCTCGAGCTTATTTATATGCATGGGGTTCCCACTTTACGATGTCGCGAAGACTGCTAATTTTCGGGTAAAAGGAATTTCGCTGTGATTTTAAGACGCCCCGAGATACGGATTTTAATACCTAGCCATTTCCTGTTTCTCTCTTTGCCAGAAATTTCGCTTTTAATACCAACGTCAGATGGATGCCAGTACAAGGAAAATTATATTCTAATTTATTTTTAATATTTGATACAGGCCTTGTTTGCGTGTCTGAAAATGTTCTATAATATGTCCACGGATTGTAGTCTTTAGAAGAGGAAAAACTTTTTTATTATTGACATTTTGAGGAAAATGGATGCTTCATAAAAATGCTTGCTTGTTCTAAAATGGTTAATCCCGTTTATACTTTTACAAAAAATGTACATGACGTTTTAGAGAAAATTTAAAAAAAATTGAAATTATACTTGAATTTACTAAGGGTGTATTCCGTTGCTTACCTTGGTTATGGTTTTATGTTCCGTTTCTATCGGTTTCCTGAAAGTTTTCTTATTACGGAACAAAGTTCCTGAAAAATTCGGTTATAACTGTCACCAAATTAACCAGCGCGAGAAGGCTGGTTTTTCTAGTTTTGTTTGTCAATCAATGTCATTTATGTGACAGACATAAATGACAATATTGGAAGTTCGAGTGAAATTCTTATTTAATTTCTAAAATTTGTAATAATATTTTGTATTTACATCCAAAAGCAATGGAGGTAGGCAGTAAAGGTAAATAAATTTCATTAACTAAATAGAATGACTTTTTAGGACCATTTAAACTTATCATGCAGCCATTGTTTCATAAAGTTAGGAACATTTAAAGAAAACATGAAAAACAAGACAACAAGTAATCGTCAATGTTTTGTAAGCTATAAAAATATAAACATTGATTATATTTGTTTGTTTATTATTGACCTGTTTTAATATTGGACCTGCAAATCTTCACTTGAGCTGCCTGACAAGTTTAACAGTTTATTAAAGTATTTTTCAATATTAAACTCCATTGAAAAGAAGAAGCAAACGTAAAAGCAGAGAATAGGTACATTAAAAATGCATAAAAGATAAATTTTATAATAGAGGTATTGAAATTTAGAAAACGTCAACATTTGGCGTTTTCAGTATTTTACCAAACCGTTCCGTATCAAACCGATGTTTTTCAGGAACCGCTCTTTACCGTAGTTTACCGGTCTGGTTCGCCTGGTTTTGCAACTGAATATACAGCCTAAGTTTTTAAAATTCCTAAAAATCCTAAAGGCGTTTCTATGATAATATAATTTCGATATTATTCTTTGATAGATGGATATGGATATTATGAATTTTGATTAACGTCATATGTTTTACTGTTGGTTAATATATTTGTTGGTATTACATTTTGCGATAACTATTATCATCCTATCCTTAGCATTGAACTAAATAAATGTTGTGCTTTCTTAATATTTTAAAACAGCAAAAAATATGACTAATAAAAATTCCACCAATAACAATTTATCAAGCAATAAAAACGAAATTATATTTCCATCGAAATACGTTTTGATTTTTAAGACATATATATTTTTAAGAAATTAAAAGAATTTCGTACTTCTATTGCTTTTATTTATTTTGCTTACACAACGTTTCGGTCAGAAGTATCACTGACCGTTTCAAGTGTGAAGTAAACCCTAAAACTACTGAGCTTATACAGGTTGTTAACTGGACAGTTACTTATAGGGGAAAAGAATGGCAACACTGCCTATTGAGAACGCATGCACTTATAGGGTTTTCTGCTGACTCGTCCCGTCGCGTCGTCTATCGACGAGCGGGCCGAGGTTCCCATATTTCAACCATAAAGCTCTTGCCGCGAGTAATAAACAAATTAACAATCTGTATACTAGAGCCGAGCATTCACTCGTAAATTAGTTGGGTACAGTCAAGCATGAGATTCTCTACTAAGAATCCCTGCATTGGAGTGTTTAATGAGTGGTTGCCATATGAAATTTCCATACTTGGATTGCTAAAGATTTTATTATTGTTAGAAATGAATACGGTCTCTTTAAAATTGCGCTTTTTTCAATGGGTTTCTTTTTAGCAACCCTGGTTTCCGACCATTTTATGTTGTTGTGCTTTGACCAAACATGATGTGCAATGCCCGACTTCATTGTTTCACCTCTTTGCGTACCTATGTGTCAGCTTTGCGACACTGACTTTGTGTCAGCCTTTACTCAGCTTTGCGACGTTTTGTATCTCCAATATACGACTCAACGCACTCTCAAGGTACCTGGTAGATGCACTTTTTTCTTGGCTTAAAAAAAGTTTTAATTTTATGCTGCTTAGCTATTCGCCTTATCTTCTCCGATGTTCCTTTCACATATGGAATCATAAAAAAAAAGAGAGAAAGCATTTTCCTCAGGCTGGCGCACCAATAAATCAGACTTGCAATTGGATATAATATTGTCTGGAGATTTTGCAGAGATTTCTGACGCAAATCAGTTTCAATATTACTAAGTTCAGAATTCAGAGATTCTTAGTCACTGCATAAAGTGATTGCTCTATGACATAATGTTATAACTACACCTCTTTTGGTTGCTTCAGAATGGTTCGACTGAGAATTTAAATATTGTCCCGTATCTCATCAACTGAGCGCCTATGGTAATCGCAAAACAATTTCCGATGCACGTGATCAACTTTGAGTGACAAGCGATGGCGACAGCGCTGCCAGATTGTGATGGATTTATGAGATGAGTCTTAATTTAAGAGTGACAAACAATATATTTCTTATATAATTTTTTAAAGAGTTTTACGTTTTATTTTTAATTTAATAACTAATATTTTAGTAATTAATTGATTTATTTGTTTTATAGCTTATTTTACTTATTACATATTGGCAAAAACTAGTCCATTATGAAGATTATTCTAAGCGTTATTATGGGTTATTTATTTATTTATTGATGTACATCTTACAAGACCATAAGTGGTAACAACAAGTAAGAGGGTGCTATTAATGCACGAACTAATAATCACAGAATTTAATAAAAACTGACGTAGAAATAACTTTGAAAGTGGTGTAATGTGCTTATCGATCAAACTTACTTCTTTGACTGCAGTCAAGAGTAATAAAGGACCTTTATTGTCATATTCTCGTTCAAAATAGTTTATCAGGGAAGCTAGAAGCCCTTTGCCTCGACTGTTTAAATGCTTCGGCATATTTTCAACACACAATTTCAAGAAGACTCGAAAATTTAGTTCTTAAAAGAACTGTTTGTGCTTAAAAATACAATTTAAAAAAAAAGACTATGAAAATAGACAAAAAACCAGAATTACTCACAAAGATTCAACAACAATACAATACTATATTATACAAAATAATGACTGATATTAGGATAATTGTCAAATAATAAACGACAACCTTGCTGAAAACGGCGCAATGTGACCAATATAGCGATAATAAAATTCAGTTTAAACTAATTTTTGTTAGTTCAGCTTTAATCTAAATAAAATATCTGTTACAACCATTTGCTCTATAAAGAAGAAAAAAAAATGAAGAGCTGCTCGGTATCTTAAATTATACAACAAATTTAAACATTTTTGCCAAAATTTCATTTAGTCAGGTTTATAGACTTTAGTGTCAATGTCATATGATTGATGATGTGCATCGGAAAATTTTCTGCGATTACAATATATAAATGCTCAATTTGTAGATATTAGTTTAGTTTTAATCATCTGCTGATGATACTAACATGGTTAGCGAGACTTTTAAAACGAATTTGCTTAAATAGGTAGTATAATAAAGGAAACAGATATAAAAATGATAAGCAAAGTGCTCTTTATTATAAAAAAAGGAAAGATATAATAAAAACGGAATATAAAAATTATAAGTAGAGCATTTTTTAAATTTCTTCCCCATAAAACAGGGAGAGAAAGATAAAATAGGTCGCAGCTTAACAGGCTATTTCGGAAATGTTTTATAGGTGCCCTTCAACCCATCCCTTTAATATTATAAAAACAAACTTTGGCCATTCGGCGCGCTAATAGGCATTTTACTTTAAAATGAGAAAAAATACGACCGGAGCTATGGGCTTGTTTCGCTGATATAAACCGGCCATGCATTAAGCCAGTAAAAAACTGGCGTGGGTTTTTAGGCATAAAATAGTTAGGTAAAATGCAGCAGATAAAAAATTAATTTAAGCCCCGTTTACACATAACATTTTACATTAAGGGGTGTCCATTAATTGCTTGAGTGAATCAAGGGGAAAGGGGTCAAGCCGAATCTTAATAACTTTCACGTGGGGATTTCGACAAATATTGCGTAATAAAAATAAGGTAAATATGTAAAAAAATCAGATTAATTTAAAGTAAAACATGTTTCTATACCGGGTGCATCTCAAAAGTGGCTCACCCCTATATTTTTTTTATTTTTTCAGTTAAAAAAAACGACATTTGGAGTGTTAGTATATTACATAAATTAGAATTCATTGACGTATTCAGTTGTTTTCGGTCACTTCCTGATTCACCGGAAATGACTACAACTTTTGATTTTTAAATGGCACACTCAGTATTTTTTTACTTTGTTCGATAGAAAATAACACTCTGAATAGAATGACATATCACAGGTGAACTTTTGATATTTTCCCATATGGTTTATTTGAAATTATAACTTGCGGTTCGTAACGAAAATTTCACTCGAAATATCAAGTGTGTGGTTCAAATTATTCGTAAAAAAATTATTTTTCCAAATATGCTAATGAACCACCCTCGTTCTATTTGAAAAAGTTGAGATATGATTAAAAATACGATTTTAGCATTTTCTAACAACTGGTCAGGACAAGACATCCCAAGTAGCATTTTCACGACTTGCGACCAAATGTTTACTAAACACAACGTTGGATTAGTTACAAAAAATACTTAGCTCCGTACCTTGGGTATTAAAATAAATGTAAACGTTGTTGTAACGTTGTGCCGACGTTGAATTAGTACTACAACAAAGTAAAAGCTTCTGCGACGTCGAATAAACGTTGTCTTCTAACCTTTTTTGCTTAAGTGATCTTTAGGTGATTCGGACAACGTAGTTACAATGTTGGGCAATAAAGAGTTTTCCGACGTCACTTTCAGGAGCTATTCCAACGTTATGCTAACGTCGTCTGTTTTACTAATTCCAACGTTGTTTAGATTTCCTTATTCTTAGTTGGTAGGACGTCGAGCCACTACCTTTTTGCAACTGTATTGAACCATAACCTTAATCATAAATTTTCACTTCATTGTTCTGTTCGGTCAGACAGTTCAGTGCTGTTTTTGTTTTTATAAAAAAACAAACAAACTTAATTAAAATGGGACATAAGAAAGGTACATATAAAACTAAATTTAAATATACATTGACATATTAGCGATACTTCATCCACTCCACGATCCACTCCCTCGTTTATTTAGAATATAGAGGGCGGCACAAGCTAGACTCTAGGATGACTAAATTAGGCAATCTTGCTTTAGTATACTACCTGTATTAGACAATAAAAAACATTGACAATATTATTGATCGTGTAAGGGCCGCTTAAGTATTATTTAATGTTATCACTGTGTATTTTCGATTACAAACTAAACAACCTCAAATACTAATCTTAATAGAAATAATAAAGCAATTTGTGTTTTTTAAATAGATCCAATGCAACGTATTTATGCACAAAATACGAATTTTGAAAGATCTCAAGTGAGATTAAGGGAGAAGAAGGAGATCAAGACAAATTTGAAGACATCCTACGGAGGAGGGGGTGGGAGGTCAAAATATCCTCAAAAATGAATAAGGAAATTTATAGACGCCCTCTAAACAAACCAGTTTTATTAAGATCTTAGAGCAAAGTTTTTTAAAAAACTATAAAAGAATAAAATTCAATTCGTATGCAGCAATCGCCGACTTCCTCAATTAAAATTTACTAGATCGCATTGAGGATATTTTAATATTCATTATATTGATTTTACAGGTAGTATATTTAAAGCTAAAGTTTTATTTTCCAAATATATTCTTTGAATTTAAATTAACTGATAAATAATGAAAAATAGTTATTCAGCTATAGAACCTTATAGCCTGTAAAGAATAAAACTATCTTTTCTAGATCGTCTGGATTCTGAAGCATTTCAAATTTATGACGTCTGTAGAGCTTAGAAAGAATGATTTATGCATTAACCAAAAAGCGATACGGTTTACCGAGAGTTTCTCAAAAGTCCCTCACCCCTATAACTTTTTTGTTTCTTCAGATAAAAAACACGAGATTTGCTACGTTAGTATACAGGGTGGTCCGAACTATATTCCGGAAACTTCGGCAGCATATTCTGCAGATAAAAATTAGTAAAAAAGTTCGTATAAATGTAGGTATGTCCTAAAATGCGAGATACAGGGTGTAGAAGTTTCATTTTTATTTCGATTTTATCCAAATAATTTGTGATGTAACTTCAATATTTGGATGAAAATTGGTGTCTGGGAGTTTGTTGACATGAGAAATTTAATTTTTATGTCAATATGACTCCTGTTTGGAGGGGGGCTATTTACATGTGTTTTTACTGTTTTGAAAAGTAATAACTTTTCGTCTGTCTTCCGTGATTTTTTACGTAAAAAATGTCTCTTGGTGACAAAAAATAAACATGTTGTGATGAAAGTATTTTTTTTTTAAATTAATTATAAATTTTTCTTCGAAAAAATGATGATAAAATAGTTTGTGCTTTTGGCATAAAAATATTTAAATTTTTTTATTTCAGTCTAATAACGATTTAGTCAACATGTTTAATTTATGTCAATGCTGATAGGTTTTAATAATTTCGATTCTAAATATCTCGATAATCATTGCTCGGGATTTTTATTCAATAGACCTTTTTTACATAAAAAACGTCGTCAAAGTATATTTTTTACTCAAGAGTTTCATACAGGTACGGACGAAAAGTTATTACTCTTCAAACCAGTAAAAAATATGTAGGTAGCGCCCTCTACAATTAGGGGTCATATTGGCATCAAAAAAATTTCCCGTGCCAAAAAACTCTCAGACACCAATTTTCATCCAAATATTGATGTTACTTCAGGAATTATTTGTTAAAAATCGACATAAAAATAAAACTTCTACACCCTTTATCTCCGAAACTAAGCATTTTAGGACATACATTTATACGAACTCTTTTAATTATTTTTAGCTGTAGAATATGCTGCCGAAGTTTTCGGAATACCGTTCGAACCACCCTGTATAACATCAATCAGGATTTATTTATTTATTATTTTCGGACCACCCTGTATAACATCAATCAGGATTTATTTATTTATTATTTTCGGTCACTTCCTGTTTCACATTAAATGACTACAACTTTTTAAATGAGACAGTCGATATTTATTAGAAAATGACACTCTGAATAGAATGACATATCATATGTTAACTTTTGACATTTTCGCATATTATGGTTTATTTGAAATTGTAACATCCGGTTCATAAGGAGAATTTGACTCGAATTACTAAGTATTAAACTATTAATTAGTAAGTAGACGATGAAATCTATTTTTCGCAGGCTCCTGATTAAAAATTAGTATTTTAACACAGCCCTGGCATGCTAGATTGAAAATTAAATACGATTTTTTCTTAAGGGAAAATGTCAAAAGTTGACATATGATATGTCATATTTGTTTGTAATGTAAACCTGGAAATATCCTTAACTTCAATTATTCATATTTCTATCTAATAAATCAAAGAAAGAAAAGCTAGGAACTACTGGGGTTGCAGTCGGTTGCTTTTCCGACTGCAACCTCACTAGTTCCTAGATTATCTTTCTCACTAGTCAGTCGATACTACTGTCTGCTAAATCAAAGAATATACCCAAAAAATCTAAATTATCTCCCAAAAAACTTTAAATGAATATTTGTGTAAAAACTCCGTATTCCGCGAGTGCGTTTGTCAAAAATGTTCGCTCTCATCACCGTGTCTGATTATCACGTACGCCCGTTCCCAATTAGACAAACCGGAATTATCCTTATATGCATATAAATACCGACTCTAATTTAACACCACCGTACACACACAACTGGGGATAATCACCGCCTCGGCTACAGGCACGACGTGGGCGGAATTCTTAAATATATGAAATCGGTTTTATTTCTGCTATAATCTATTGTTTGCTTCCGAAAATATATTATGTCAAGAACCAGGAAATGAAAAAGGCGCTGGAAATTCTTTTTTTACAAAAATCTTAAATCGAGCTCACCAACAGTACCTACATCAAGTATTGATACTAAAATAATTTCATATTTCGGAACGCAGTTTTCAACAATTTCATAATATACAGTGTGTCCCAGACTGAGTGTGCAATAACAGTTTCTAGAGAACTACAATATCTATACTCTGTATACTCTTTTAGAGTAAAAAATATATAAAATTTTTGGAGTTTCTTAGCGTAGTTTCAGACTTTAAAACAGTCTTTTATTATATGGAATCGTCAAAAGATTTCTACCACATTCAAAAAAAACATTAAGTATCGTTTTATCAGAAAATTCTAACTAAACTGATCTTTCCGTTTTATAAATTAAAAAAATATGGAATAGTGAATTAAATCAGCAGATTTATGGCAACCATTCAACGCTTTTTTCCAGGAAAATTCAATTTAATATCCGGCAGTGTAGTTCGAGCTCCCAGCTTAATTTTAATCGTATCTGATAAATAATATATTCCAGGACGTAGGTAGTTTCCGAACATTGGACCTCGGTCGTATCCAATTTCCCGAATTACGTTTCAAAGCGCGAAAAGCGGCCATAATTAGCGGTCTGCCGCTAATCCTGCTAGCCGTCACCGCAAGCGCATCCTAACTAATGTTGTAAAATTTTCGAAAATATATTTTTAGAAATATTTCCTGAAATATTAATACATAGGATGAAGGAATATGAGTCTAAAAGTTTCTACATGAAACAAATTTTAAAAAATTAATACGTAATCGATTAATGGTGATCTACAGACAAAAAGAATGATTAAAAAATATGTTGTAATATATTATAATATATGTAATAATATATTATAAATAGATTTGTGTGTCTGGCAACATTCTATCTTTTTTTAATCTGTCTATTTTTAGCAGTAACTTTGGACAAGTTTTATGTCAATTTTTAGTAAATAAAATCTAGAGATTAACCTTGCTAAATTATAATTGATTGTCATTCCTAGCCGTCTTTGAAACTGTTTATTTTCAATCATACAATAAAATTTTCATAATATATAAATATGTGATTTACGTTTTATAATAATTTTAAAAACATTGAAGCTTTTATACAACATAATCTGTTGAATTCAGTGATATTACATTTATTATCTCTAATAACAATTTAATTAAAATACCAACTGTACTACTATAAGTTAGTGGTTTGCTTAAACCTCGCCTTTTAGCTTATATATTGGTTAAGTTCTTAAGCTGAAAGTTAATTAGCAGTTGATTACAGCAGTTAGTTTAAGAGTTTCTATAACTACTTGTTTTTCGTTTCATAACATTTATCTCTTTTAATATATATCTCAAATATTAATTATATATATTATTAATAATAAATAATAGTTCAAAGGTTTTGATAATAATTTTCTATATTATAAGTTATAAAGTTATTATTTATTATTGATTTTTAAAATATTATTCGCAAAACCAGGGAGACGGAAATCAAACGACGAACAGTGATAATAGGTGTTAAGTAATAGCTGCTCTTTGAGACTACCGTTCGAGACGCATTGATGTTTTCTTGGTTTATAAGTTTTGTGACTAAGAATGTTATTAAACGTAAAGTAAATGTTTCCTCGCTATTTAACTAGTGTTAACTAAAGCATATTATTTTGATTTCCTGTTGTAATATTCTGTTCTAAAGGTTTTTCTTATTTATTTAATCTGAAAAAGATAATATATAACATATGTATCTTTTTAATGGATTCGATTTATGCTGTGAATGATTTCAGTTTAAAACAATCTAAATTCAATCGTTTACTGTCCATTCATGCTGCTATTTTTGGTTCGGTGTGACAATAAAAGCCTTAAATGTACTAACACTTTTTGACCGTTACTGGGCGAATAGCTCACAAAATAGCAAACAAAAAAGTAAATAGTATAAATCATAGAATAACTCATTATCTAAAGATATTTGCACCAAACCTTCAACTTTAGCTTCGCGTTTTGCAACCAGAGCCTTAGTACCTGCGGGTGGCGACCTGCTGAACTAACAAAAACCTCTTCCGTTTTGAATGTAATAAATGTGACCAAATCTACCGTACTTATAATGTAAATATATATTAAGTTACCCTAAGTTTACAATTTGCTTTTTTTTGTTTATTTTGTTCAAATAAATATCAAATATTTAAAAAATCAATAATTTTATTTATGTATACAGAGTGTCTTAAAACTGATTGTTTTGAATTTTAAAAAATATGTTTATTTCTAAATAGGCGGGTCATCTCACCGTTAATAATGTCCCCATAGAGAGTTTGACTTTAACTCTTTTTATAGTTAGCGTAACCAAGACGATATAAACTTATATTCAGTAATAAATAAATAATTTTAAGGACAATCTACTTAATAAAAAGTAATAAATATTAAAATTGTTTGATATTAATAACAGCCCTTATAGTTCTTTGACCTCACCCCTTCACTGTCTCGACTTAATCCCTTGATGTATGGGAATTTCAATTTGCATGCAAGTATGCACTAACACCTTTCGCGTTCTGCCAGAGCCTCGTCAGAACCATTTTTTACTCTCATTCTTTTATTTATAGTGGCACTAGGGGATTTTATGAAAGCAAACATTAATTATTTTCATATGATTGATGTATTAATACCCATGCATGATTAAATTGCTTTTGTTTTATGGATAGAAAAAGTTTGTTAATTATTTACCTAAGGTAAACTAGCCATTTACTGTCCGCTTAAGCAGATACTCAAACTTTATTTCAGTACTGTTTTTTTCTGGAGCTGGTTAAAATTCAACATATATTTCTTTAGGGTACTTTGAAGTATTGTCTTTCATAAAAACATGCAATTTTGTTATAATTTTGCATTATAACTTAAATATTAACAGATATTCTGAAAAAAGCAAGTTTAACCAATTATTGACCAGTGTAAAGTTGAAGATATCTAATTAGTGACCATACGCATACCCAATTATTGACCGGCCACAGTTAAATTGATTATGTGCATTATATTTACTTATTGCTATACTTTTGGATATAAAACAACAAAAGTTTAATTAAAACTTTATTTTTACAGAAATTGCCGACAATTTTTTTTCTCAAATTATTGTTTAAGTGTGTTTCAGTTTGGTTTATCTCTTATTCATTTTACACTCTTTTTTATTTAAACGTTCCTGTTTTCGAATATTTTTTCTTCTACTTGTTTACTCCTAATCTCTTCTTTTCTTTTATGATATTGTTGCCACTCTTCCGATGATGCTACTGCCAGGGCCTATTTTTCATCTGGTCGGGGTCTCAGGTCCAAGCAAAAATTCTGGCCCTCTTTTCCAATAAAATTCAAAAATTCAATAAATTATGAATATTTTACAACCTTTAACGGGCCCCCCAGACCACCGGGCCCAAGGCCCGGGCCAATTTTATATTAGTTAGTCGTGTAGTAAGCCAATATGTCCAAAAATATAAAAAGAATCATATTAGGTCCCAAATAAAATAAAAATATCGTTATATGCAATAATTTTGGCCATGTGTATACTTACTACAAGGTATCATAAATTTGCATTTAGTAATATTTTTGGGTTCAAAAAATTGAAAAAGACTTTGAAATAAAATTGGATGGCCACTTCTTTACAATTTATTTAGACTTCGATATTTTACGTGGTTATTAGCCTACCTCTATTGCGATCTTTACAGATCTATAGTGACCATCTTTTGATCTTTAGGTTACGTTCCTCAGTCATATCCTTTTTAAAAAGTATAATAACTTAGACACTAGGCCCTTCATGTAGTTCTTTGGCAATAGCTAATCATTGCCTAGTACAAAAAATAACACATTTGCCAGGCTATTGCATTAACATAGAATGCCTTTCCTTCTTTTGGTTGACAAAAACTGCATATTGTTTTGTCCGTCAATCCTACCAGCTTTGAATGCCTATTGAGCAATGCTCTTTTAGGAGCCTTCTACAGTTTTTTCAGTTTTCTTATTTTTGCGTATCAAATCAGTAGTAAATTTTGACGATTATTCTACTATGACCTATTCTTGTCCTGGTGAAATTTTCCATCATTCAAGAGATTTGTTGGTCATATACTGTTTAGTGGTCGTTTTTATTATTACTTTTGCTGCACCGCAGAGGTGTTCTGGGTTTATGAATTGTATTGATATTGATGAGCCTATTGTAGTTTAGGTCCTTTATTTTCGCGGAGTATTTCCGAATTTTGACATTTCTCTGACTTACTGGAAGTGGAAAGTGGTGTAGAACTGAAAAAAAGTGATCTAATATTAGTACAACATAAACATTATTATTAATTACTAAGTATTACTTATTAAATGCTAGTCGAGATCAGTAAACTATGTTTAATAATATAGCATATGACAAAATCACTGTAACGCCAACTCTTTCAGGCTGTTAATAGGGAGCTTTCACCATGTTCACGATGTCAATGCTAGGTTGACAATTGGGTTCAACTATTTTCTATATATTTTAATAACTTTCTAGATTTCAATATGCAATTTTTCGTTGAATTGCTATTCTATAATTTCTAGTATGTCATTGATTTGCAGTGGTCATCACAATTACTATAATTAAGCTATATAAGCGTGCGTGATGTGAACTGTCAATTGCAGAAGATGGCGGAGTTCTAAATTTAATAATTTATTTAAAGATCAATTTTTTATTTTTTTTTTGAAAAAGGGAAGGCTGGGGGAATGACAATCGATGAAAATTTTGACGAGGTCGACCCCTAGGTGTCATTACTTCGTACTCTTTTACTTCGTACTCTTTTTTATTTTTTAATGGCGTTTACTGCCATTTGGTCAGAATGTTGCAGTTTATTTTTATATTGAGAAAAATTGATTTTTAAATGGCTAATATTCGAGAAAAAAATAATATTTTTTGGAAATAGATTTGTGTGTTTGGAAACGTTCTATCATTTTTTAATCTTTCTACAATTAGTGTTAATTTTTGATAAGTTTTATGTAATTTTTTAGTAAATGGCGTCTAGAAATTTAACTCGTTAAAATTATCATGGATAGCATGGAGATATTAATAAGACTGTTTTATTGGTTGAAAAACACATTGGCTAATACATAGTTAAAAAAATTCAGAGCATACATATTTATAGCTCGGTAGATTCATAGGTTATCACCAACCTATAGACCATACCTTACGATTTAAAACTCGCCACAACTTTCCAAGACAACTTTTTCGACTATAGAATTTTCTCGTAAAAAGCTCAATCAGAAAACAATAAAGCCGAACCGTGCCGGCAACGGCCATTGTTCCCAGCTTCCTTAAAATTCCCATTTCCAATGCATCACGTGCATTCCCCCTTTGGGGGAAAGGCCTCCTAGAAATTTTATTAGAGTCATTTTCCGATTCGGCGAAGCATTATGCGGCCGGCAATTTGTAAACTCCAGACGTATCGATTCGGTATATTAAAATAGCCATCGAGTGGTACCGATTTCTCCGTTTAAACTTATATTTGCCGAAAATATACCTGCCGTTTAATGTTCGTTTTCGTCGAATGCTGGGTTTAATATTGCTATAGTTACAAATACGGCTTTATTCCTAAACGACGTAAAATGTTTTAGGAAAAATGTTTATGTATTTTTTATCAATAATATATTTATACCATATGATCGAAAAAATATGGCGTCCAGTTGGCTGGGAAATGACGATCGATGACATTTCCCATATAAATTTACATATAAAATGACAGCGATCTTCATTTCATAGCAATCGTTGACGCCGTTTTTTCTCGATCATACGGTATTATTAGCAACGTACAGTGAAAAGATTAATCTGTGAATTTAATAACAATATTCAGGGTTATTTCTTGCCACAGATTATTGTATACAACTCGTTTGTAAAATCGATGTATGCTAATTTATAGCATGTATAATATGTAAATATGTTATATCCTCATATTCACCAATATTCTTCGCGAATTTATTTAAAAAATGTGTATCATAGTAAATTTACTTATTCATTTTGTCAAATGTTATTATTGCTTTCTATAAAAACGGCTTCTTTAAATTTACGCTTTTTCCAATGAGGTTCCCTGTGGACAACCCGAGCTTCCGGCCACTTTATATTGTGCTGTTTTGACCAAACATGGTCCGCAACACCTGACTTCATTGTTTCATCTTTTTGTACATGTTTTCTGTACTCGCTAAGTCGTACATTTAGAAGACGTTTAGTCTCTCCAATATACGACTCACCGCATTCACAAGGTACCTGGTAGATGCACTCTTTCTCTTGTTTTAGTTCTCCCTTAGAGCCGATCCAGATTTGAAGACAGTTTTAATGTTATGCTTTTTGGATATTTACCTGATCTTTTCTGTCATTCCTTTTACATATGAAATAGTCTCTCTCTCTTGACTATTGGCGTTCGAACTAGCGAGTCTCCACTGTATATAGTTTGATATGTTTATCCACAATTCCTAAACGAAAATAATGCAATATGGTAAGTAGCCAATTAGTGACCGATCGCCAATTATTGACCGATTTTGTCTTTATACTTCTTAAATAAGAATTTTAAAACATTTATAAACAATTCAACGCCTCCATTTCATTTAGACATATTTAAGGTTAATTTTTTTCACATAATTTTTATATTTACTTTTTTAAATCAGCCTCCAATTTATTTAAAGCGTAGGGGCGCGGGAGATCAGCCCGTTTAGCCGTTATTAGGTGTCGAAGGTGTTAACAGCGTGCTTTGTTAGTTCGAGGCGAATACAATTAAGGTAAGCATATTATATCTATATTTTAGTTTGTAGACATTAATAAGGGTATATTTTTGATAAATGCATACTTTAAATTAAATATTTTATAACATTTATGTAAAATAATTATTGGTCAATATTTGGGTGCGTTTAACCACAGAAAATCTAATTATTGATTATAATTAGATTTTTATTTTATCTATTTTAATAGTGTTGACCATAATTATTTATTGAAAAATAAACTAATATTTACACTACATTACACATAGGCAAAATATACCCTTATGATGTCTAATATTTTGACTATAATTAATATGCTTAAAATAAATATATTCGTCACTATTAGGGTTAAGCATCGGTCATTGTTAGCTTTCCTTTGGTCAGTAATTGGATCTAAAGGATTTTACCTATTGACCAGTCGGTCAATATAATAGATTGGAAACACAACTGTACGGAAATTGTTATTTTACAGTATTTTAATAGAAAATATTAACCAAACATTTACCAATTGCAAATTCGTCACCATCATAGAGCATATATAATATGTTTTAAAAGTGCTGGAGAATGCAGATATGTCTAATATCGATGGAATTATTTTAGACGGACACAGTTTGGTTATCCCATTTGATATAAATCAAGAATATGAAATTTTAGATACCTACTGACTCAATTAAAGAACCCGATCGTGTTGCTGTTCCACCAAAAGAAAGAAAATAATTGTTATAGAAATTCTAAATTAAAATAATCCTAAAAATATATCACAATTAGAGTCAACACCATTTCCCAAATGTAAAAAAAACAAAACAACGTATCAGATCATCAAAAGATATGACGATAAAATCTTCAAATATATCTGCATTAAAGTTCAATAGAAAATATCACAACTGGAGAGCAACCTAATAATATTTCTGACTCGTATATTCTAGAGACCATTCCTCTTAAAGGGTACTTTTGGCTGATTCAGAAGAAAACATAGAAAATAAAAAACAAAAAAGTACCAGCAGTAGCCAGGGTATGTTACTATAACAGCCCAATAGACCAGTGGGCCCAAGGCCGGGATGGGCCTTATAGTAACATGGGAAAAGCTGCTGCTTTATTTTCAGGTTTTTTATAGGAAAGCAATAATAAATGCTGCTACAAAATGAATATGTAAATTTAGGCTTGATACTATGTTTGACTAAATTCTGTGAACTGTATTGTGAATAGTGGTAACCCGAATATTGTTATTAAATTCACAGATTAATCTTTTCACTGTACGTTGCTATTAATATGGAATAATGAACTTTGTGTCCGTCAACGATTGCCATCGAATGAAGATCGCTGTCATTTATGTACTATGCTGTATTTCATTATGAATGTTGTCATCGATCGTCATTTATTTCAGCCAACTGGACGCCATTTTTATCGATCATACTGTATAAATATATTATTGATAGTGACACGAATAAACATTTTTTCTAAAACATTTTACGTCGTTTAGGAAGAAAAGCAAATGTGATGATGTAACTAATAGCAATATAAAACCCAAAAATATATTCAGGACGAAATTGTCATGGTATAATGTATTTAACTATGTGTAATGTAGTGTGTTATTTTCAATAAAATGTCTAAACGGGAGAAATAGATAAAACTAAAGGCTATAATCAATAATTAGAATGATTACGTCTGCAAATGTTTACCAATAATTGCCGGCCGCATAAATGTTCGCCGAATTTAAAAAATGACCCTATCAAAAATTTCTGCTAGGAGGCCTTTCCAAAAATGGGGAATAAAATTGCATGCGTGCCTCGAGCCAACAAGCACTGATATCCGCATGGGAGCTGCATTGAAAAAGTAAAAATATAAATTGTGAAAAAGTTAAACAATGAGAAATATGGAGGCGGCACGGTTCGGCTTTATTGTTTGCTGATTAGAAGCTTTACCGCAAAATTCTATAGTCGAAAAAGTTGCTGCGAAAGTTGTGGCGAGTTTTAAATCGTAAGGTATGGTCTATAGGTTGGTGATAAGCGCCAATCTAGAACTCGAGCTATAAATATGTATGACTTCAATGAATTTTTTAAATATGTATTAGCTAATGTGTTTTTCACCAGAAAACAGTCTGTATTAATATCTAGATGACTATCCATCGATAAATTTTAACGACTTCAAATTTAACATGCAAAAAGATTTAAAAAAAATTACATAAAGACTTATCAAAAATGAAGCTCGGAATTGTGAAGGATTAATTTAAAGAAGCCGTTTTCAAACAACTAAAATCTGTTGACAAAATGAATAATTACTATGAACATTTTCGGCACCCGTAATTCGCGGCATTTCTCATGATATATTATGATAAACTGCAAATAGAATCGACGTACATGGCAGTTAACTGCTATTAAAAAACCTGGTGTTGTAGAACCGCAGATTATCTCGCTGCTGCGTTGCTTAATACCGCATGATCGTCAACTGACCGAAATGGCAGATGCTGTCATTTACTAATAAATTTATATGGGAAGTAAAGAGTACGAAGTAGCTGACACCTAGGGGTCGATCATCGTCAGCCTATTGATATAAAATACATAAACATTCCCCAGCCTAACCCCCTCGTTTCAAAAAAAAAAAAAAATTGACTGCTTAAACCGGCATTCGATCTTTAGCTGGCGATTAAACAACGCCATCTTCTGCAATTAACAGTTAACATCACGCACGCTTCGATAGCTTAATTATCGTAATTGTGATGACCACTGCAGATCGCTAATGACATGATACGTGAAATTATAGGAAGCAATTCAACTGAAAAATTGCATTTTCTGATTGAAATTACGAAAGTTCGAAAAATGATATAGAAAGACGTGTTGGCTGCAAATTTTAACATCATTCTATGGTGATTGCTGTGATCTATGAATATAACGTGAAAGCTGTGATAGCACAGTGTTCTGCAATAAAGCTGGCCATTATGTCTCCATGCTTATCCATGATATATTATTAACGAGCATAGTTCTGGGCGCCATGCCTAAAGACTACATAAAACATCAAAATAATTAGTAGAAGACAAAAAATAGAAATTTCCATGTTGTACTAATACTTTTTCAGACAATGACATTAAACGCTACGATGCAAAGTACCGAAGTAAGTCAGAGAAATGTCGAGCAAAAAGTGAAATCGGTGTCTCCGCGAAAATAAAGGACCCAAAAAAAAAAAATTGATCTTTCAATAAGGTCAATACAATTTAAGAACTCCAGAATCTTCAATTGAGGCGGTGCAGCAAAAAGTAATAATGTGTGATGAAAACGATTACTAAAGTATAGATATGACAATTCAACGATGAAATCTCTTTATTAATGATGGAAAATAGTTGAACAGACAAGAATAGCTTTCCATAGTAGAATAACCGTCAAAATTTACTACTGATTTGATACGCAAAATAAACATGGCTATTTACTGATCTCGACGCTTGTAGTAATGCCAGTAAAAGAGCATAATGTTTATGTTGGCATAACCAGAAGCTGGTCGGATTGACCGACAAACAATATGAAGTCGATCAACCAAAAAAGGACCTAAGCAAACTCATCATCAATAGTTCCAGAACACCATGTGCTGCAGTGCGCTAGGCAACGACCGCCAACGACCAGAACTACTGCTTGAATGATAGAAGTGAAACAGAAAATGTAAATAAACGTCTAAGGCAACTACTGTTATTTTTTGTAATTAGGCAACAGACGAACAAACTGTGGCAGAACTACAGAAGGGCAAGCTGTCTAAGTTATTTTGTACTTTAAAAAGGATTGACTGAGGAACGTAACCTAATGATCAAAACTATGGTCACTATTAGACTTTAAAGATCGCATGACGAAGATCAGATGGCTAATAACCACGTAAAATATCGAAGTCTAAATTGTAAAGAAGTGGCCATCAATTTTATTTCAAAGTCTTTTTCAATTTTTTGAACCCAAAAATATTACTAAATGCAAATTTATGATACCTTGTAGTAAGTATACACATGGCCAAAATTATTGCATATAACGATATTTTTATTTTATTTGGGACCTAATATGATTCTTTTTATATTTTTGGACATATTGGCTTACTACACGACTAACTAATATAAAATTAAAAAGCTAAGTGCAACTAGGCTGTTATTATAATTTTATTTCATAATGAGTGAAAATCAACAAAAATAAATTTCGTTTTAAACAGAAAATATTGAAAACAATTTTAATTATAAAAAATGTATATACCTATGTGGCGGATTCATGTCTCCAAAAAATCCTTCATGGGTATTTCGCCACTGCACTGCAAGAAAATCTGCAAAATAAAATAGTTATTTTTTGTAAACACTTCTGCGTTAAACCTAAACGGACACTGCTTGTCAGAAGTTATGTTTACAGTTATACAAATTTGCCTAACAAAGAAAAAAATGCTTAACGTTTCGGAAAGATTGTCTCTTTCCGTCGTCGGAAGCAAAAAAAATACAAAGAATAAAGAAAAAAACTATTTAAAATATTTAAATTCAACTATTCGAGAACACTTTACTTTTTTTAAAACAGACACGTCTACAAGAAACCGTTGACGTTCTGTTAAAATCAAAAAAAAATGCAGTGGCTAAATACCCATAATGGATTTTTTTGGAGAGAATTTTAATTATTTCTCACAACTATTAGTCTGTATTATTAGCCTAGCATGTCTCAAGCATGCTCGATAACATTCATATCTGGAGACATCCGTGGCCACCACAGTTTTCCTAATACCCTCCTCCTCACAAAATTTGCGAACCGCTAAAGTGTGATCGGGAGGAGCATTATCGTCCATATAAACAAATTCATCCCCCACTGCCCCTCGAAATGGACGCACAATAGGCTCTTAAACGTCTCTAAGATATGAGGCAACTGTCATTGTGCCATCAATAAAAACAAAAGGAGTTCGAGCTCCGTTCGTTATACCTGTACATACCATAATGCTTCAAACGGGACACGGGGTTGAGCTGCACTCTCTCGTGCTCGTCTTCCAGATGCTCTCCAGACCAAAGTTCGTCGCGAGTCTAACACTAGGCCTATTCTTGTTTCATCACTAAACATGACGAAATTCCATTTAGGTCCATTTGCTCTCATCTCCTCAGCCCATTGTAGTCACGTAATTTTGTGCTGTAAATTAAGCTTCGGAACACGTAGAGGCTTCCTTAAATGTAATCCTCTGTCATGGAGTCTTCTTGCTATGGTCTTTCTTGAAACATTTACTCCTGCAAGGCGAGCTAACTCATTTTTAATAGAAGTAGGTACTAGAAACCAGGGGATTGCGTCGTGCAATTATTTGGATATTTGACGGTCTTGCACAGCAGTAGTAACTCTCTTTTTATCTCTTCCGGGCCGGTCTGTAACATCGTTTGTCTCCCTGAATTTTTTAATATTCGCGAAACATCGCTTTGGTTAACTCCTACAATTTCAGCTATTGCAACTGCCGGTAGCCCTGTTGAGACAGTGTTACTATTCTGGTTCTATTAAACTGTGAAATAATGTTTCTAGGCATTTTAAGGCCAAAACAATGGTCAAATTTATTCTGAAACCCAAGAGACCACAAATCGAAATGTACAAGAATTTGTAATAATATTGGGTCTGAACGATAAACATTGTTTACCATATCCATTTTAACAGATTATCAAAGCTATATATAAAAAAAGATTCTTTAAGTTCCTTTCCGTCTATTTTTAAACGATATATGCAATAATTTTGGTCATGTGTGTATATTAGTAACAGATCTCCTAGAAATCTTTCTCAATTCCATTTCCTGCCCAAACTTTTCTCTAGTTTCGCTTAATATATCCGTCAGATATTTTTTCCGCCGGTCTCAGCTATTCGG
The DNA here is from genome assembly GCF_002938485.1 of Sitophilus oryzae. Lineage (NCBI taxonomy): Eukaryota > Metazoa > Arthropoda > Insecta > Coleoptera > Curculionidae > Sitophilus > Sitophilus oryzae. The sequence continues at coordinate 8,353,792 of NW_022145749.1, read as the reverse complement.
TGCACGCTCCCCCCAAATATTTTGTCGCTGCCATAACAAAGCGGAACGGCCATCCTACATTTTTTTACATAAATTTCACGCAATATCGGCCTGCAACGCGTCTCTTTCCGCTATTCCTCGGAGACGCGTATCGTCTACTTTTTTCTCGATTCCCTTTTCTTTCGTTTCCTATCGCAGGATTATCCCTTCGCATTTTTACATTCCAGTTCTGTGAGAATTTGCCCTTGAAAGGGCCGGTTTTTCCCATAGGTGTGTTTGGGAGAAGATTGGAAAGTTTTTAGTTTGGTAGGTGAACCAGTTTGTGGTTTAGTTTGAACATGATTATTATTAAAGGAGTTCTAAAAGATATTATATCAGTCATGTTGCATAGTGAAACGATACCTATTTGTGTTAAAAGAGATCAATTCAGTATC